>NW_028258414.1:1824375-2128437 GCF_053883595.1 Heterocephalus glaber
TAGACTTCTTAAGATAGACAGCTCCATCCCTACTAATGGACTCATTTCTGCATTTTGGCACTGGTTCCTTAACTGGGTCACATAGGGACAAAAAAATACAGAGATGCCTTACTGACAAAAGTTTTCAATCTGTGTGTGTAGGCCATACACATTTCTTCAACTAACAGAACCCGTGCTGAATCCTCTCTGCATGCAGGGTGCACCACATATTTTGGCTGCCATGTTTTGCCTCATTTTATCCACACAGCTTCCCTGTCTGGAGTCAGACATCAGTCATATGCGGGGGGAGTGTGCTTGTTCCCCAAGGGAGAAGCAGGAGGGGTAGAAAGAGCACTGTGCAGTGTATGGGGCGCTGCCCCATGCCCCCATCTTGCCTGGAAATGATAGCGCTCAGCCCTTGCCTGATGACAAAATGAAGGAAAGAAGGAAGGAGCAATGAGTGTGTTTGAGGGCCTGATCTATGGAGCGCTAGTCTCCCCAGGCCTGGGCATGGCCGCATGACTGACCTGTAGGCTGCAGATGGCAAATGCTGTTCACCAACTCCCATGGCCCAAGCCAAGTGCTAGGTGGAAAGGCCCTCAGGATGGGCTTTTGGGACAGACTCCAGAGACACAAAAGGACAGGCCTGGCAGTAATAATCAATCACCTGGGAAAATGGACCCTGAGCCGGAAAGACAAAGCAGCTGGCCAGACGGGAATTCTATGTGGAAAACTATTAGACGTGGGTGTTAAACATCCCCTCTGTTTGTGGCAGGAAAATAAATCATGTTGCCCGCAGCAGTTCACAGGCACAGGAAGGTTAAGGAGAGGAGAACAGGAGAGCTGGGAAACACAGAGAGGTCCCTCCTCTAGGAAGGAGACCTCACACCACCAGGACCCAAGGGAACACAGCCACTGGGTACTGTGAAGGCATCATGGGGACCTGGCTTAACACAAAATGATGAAAAGTTTAACCAAGGCCACAGAGTGATGATGGTGGCCTGCAAAATTGGTACAGGAGAAGGGGAAGAGTGGTCATCTAGTTCAAAGATGTGACCACCAAATAACTGTCTTCCTTTACCCTGATGGGACACAATATTTGCATTTTGGAGTACCCCAAACAAGGAGAATGTGGCATTTATGCAGTTTGTGTACTGTCACAGTAACTAAAGAAATGGCCTACAAAAGTATGGAAAGGGTGTGTAAACTGCCTCAATTCCTGAGCAAGCAGTTGATAGTTGTGAATTTTAGTTAGAGTCTAAAAACCTGAGTCAATTTCCACAAAGTGCTTCCACTGCCAAGTCCTTCCATAGAGACAGAAAGCAAAGCAGTGGTCTCACCCAGGACTGTGAGGAGCTGGGGCAAAACAGGAAGTGACTGAATAGGTATGGGGTTTCTTTAATGGGTGACGAAAATTTTCTAAAATGGATTGTGAATATACTAAAAAGCACTGAATTATATATTCATAAAATAGATAAGTTATATGGTATGCAAATGATATCCCAATAAAGCTGGTGAAAAAATTAAAATGCTTGATTCCAGGTCCTACTTCTATAGCATACCAATTATATGCCCTTAAGACTGTTATTTCCCCTTACCTCAGTTTCCTCATTTGTAAAGTGGGATGACAGAGTAGCACTACCTACTGCATGCAAGGGATGTGACTTCACAGTGTGATCCCACACATGAAGGGGCTGTCTCAATGTCCTGCATGTAGGGGCCCGGGATTTAGCTCAGTGGTGCCGCTGCCTGCCTCAAAAGCGCAAGGCCTGGAGTTCGATCCCTGGTACCAAAAAAAAAAAAGAATATTCATTATCAATGTCCTGTATGCAGTAGAGACCCAGCCAGTGTCAGTCACATGTCTACTTGTCCCAACATAACACACAAGCACATGCATTTGAATATGAGCAACAGGGTTGGGTTGATGGCCTCAGGCCTCCAGGGAGCCTGAATCAAGGAGTCCTCGGGGTTTGAAGTTGCATGGTGCTGAGACTGGACCTCCCTAGCCCACTAGCAACATCATGTTTCTTTGCTTTGGGCTGGAATTCATCAACACAGCATGATTATTTGCCAACCAGAAGTTCAGATTTGGCAGTTAAGGAAGTCTTCTGGTTATTACTTAGTAAATTCTGTTAAATTGAGAGTCAAGAACCTTTTGAAATAGGAGCCATACAGCAAACTCATCATGAGTGTTTTTGTGGTAAAGGGTTGAGAACCACAGACCAAGGGTCCTCCGAATCCCTGTGTTGTTTGGGTTGAGTTGTGGAGGGTGTTTGTCTGCCAGGGACAAGGAGGAAAAGCTTTTGGGTGGCTGGAATGGCAGCCAGAGGGACAGCTTGGAGCACAAGAGGCCTGGAGGATTTGGGGATGAGAAAAAACTCCCATGACTCCTTTCTGGCTCCTTTCCAACTTCTAAGACCCAATTTTTGACTGTAGGACCCATGGTATTTTGAAAGCCACTCAGAGGTCACCCAGCTCATATTTCTGCCATTACAACTGCCTTTTATTTGGCAATATTGCTGGGGTCAAAGCCACGTCCTAGCCATTGTAATTCCAGGTCAAACAGACTTAAAGTAGCATGTTTTGCCTCCAAAATAAACTCCTACAAAACACTTCCAGGCTCCCCACAGCATCTGCCAGGCTCACAGCAGCACGTATTACTGGGCAGATGAAAGAGCCACCTGGGACTTTGGTTGCAGATGGGCCTGACCCTTCCCAGGGCACTCCACACCCCCGTGATCAGTACACATGGTGGCACCAGGTGCTGGCACCTTCCTGGACCCGGAGCTGGCCCTTTTGTCTAGGTGCCAGCTGGCAGAGAGAGAGACTTCTGCCTGCAGAATTCAAAGTAAGAAAAAGGCTTGCCCCGGGAGGTGACAGCTGTCTTCTGAGAGGCTCCCGGGGCGGCAGTTAGTCCTTTAATGTCTTGACCATGGTCCAGGGTCTGACCTCTGACGTTAGGGTAGACACAAAAGCGGGCCTGTCGGGTAACTAATGCATAAAGCCATTCTCTTCCTGAAGATGGATCTGGCAGTGGAATGTTGTGTGGCCCTGGACCAGGCCAGAGACATGGCAGGCAAGCGGAAGGTGGCAGCTGTTGGCTATCTGGGGCAGCCATCTCCGAAGAGGGGTCTGACCCAACAGTAGGTTGGGTTGTGCTTCCTGCCTCAGCAGAGGCCAAGACAGTTCAGACAGACATTCCCACCTTTGACTCGGGGCTTCTTTTTCTTCATTTCCATGGTGACTATGTTTTTGTGATTTACATTAGGTGTCTTTAAATGCGTGGAAATATTCAATCAAATTAGTCAATTCTCAGAGGCCAAGGCACCAAGCTGTCTCTCAGCGTTTTCCTTGTATCTGCCAGGATCTACTTGGATCCTTGTAGCATAATCCTTACCCTCACCTCCCATTCTCTGAGGGCTTCTCACTGCGACCTCTGAATAGAAATTCCAGCAGGCTCACATTTACTGGGAGCCCAGGATGTGCCAGGCACCATGCTGGGAATTTGGCAGGTACTAACTCATTTAATTCTCATAAACCCTCCTGAAGAGGTAGTTATTATCCCTATTTACCAATGAGGAACTCAGCACAGAGAGGCTAAACAATTCATCAAAGATCATGAAGCCATGACACGAAGAGGCAGCACCTGAGTCCAGGTAGTCCTCCTCCAAAGCCAGCATCCCAACCCAGCATGTCACAAGTACTGACAACAGTACCCACTTGGAAAGGATGTCCCTGAGGAAAAGGAAAGTAACTGCATCCCAGAGACAACAGAAGGAGTTCAGTGGAGATTCCAGGAGCTGCTGACCTGGAGAAGTGCACAAGGCCCTTGTCCCACAGTGCCTTCCCTGCCCATCCGGGGCCAACCTCCTTCTGTGACAAGCACTTGTGTCACTAGTCACTTAGTAGGCTTGTGTTGAGTACTTTCTCAGAATCATACACTGCAGCTGCCCTTAAGGACCTTCAGGATATGGCAGTGATCACCCCTTGTTGTCACCTGTACTATCTAGTTAATCTGCAAGGTGAGAACTGGTGTCCTGGTTTTATGATCAGAAGACTGAGGCACCAAGTGGTCCATTGTTTTGCCTGTGTCTCCAGGAACCACATGTGCTGGAGTCCCAGACAAAGCACTATTTTGAGCATTCTTGCTTCCACTCTATGAAGTCCACCTACGAGGAAAATCCGTTAGGGAGTTTTCACTAGTCATCAATGAAATGAGAACTAAGGATGACAAAGAGTGTTTTCATTAAACTAAATTTCTTCCATTTAGAGAACTACTTTTTATTCTGAAATCATGTCCTTCTTACTTTTTGGTATTAAAGTGCCTTTTTATAAAATAATGGTGGTTTTTTAAAAATTTACTTGTTAAAACAAGATGTTGATAATTCTGTTGGCTGTCAAACCTGTTTCCTGGTCTTTGAACCACAGTCCTAAAATGTACATGGCCCCTGGGATGGGCAGAAAGGCCAAAGGAGCCCTTTAGCATCCTGAGGCCGTGGCCACCAGAGGACAGGGACACTTTGAGCAGACTGAATTGAGAAACAACAAAGAGCAAGCTCATGGCTTGCTGTGACCCCTCTACCTGGATTTACGCCAGACACACGCCTCTCCACAGCCATGGCAGCCAGCCCAAAATGGCAAGGCTGATCAGTGCCACAAGTGGCTTATTTATGTGTCACCAAACAGTGACTCTTATCCCCCTTCTTCCCCAAGCCATCTGCCTGGTGGGTCACATCAAAATAAATCAGCAGGCAAAAGTGGCAGCAGATGGCACCCCCGGGATGCTGCAGCCAGGGCCAGATGGAGTTCTCAGGGGCTGCTCATCCTCTCTCCACCTCCCTTCTCCCCCAGGTGACCCAGAGGGCATGCACATGTGGACACACACAAATGTGTGTGCACATACACACACAGAGGTTTTACATGGCAATGCTATTGGTAAGTGAGGAGGAAAGGGTTGGGGCACCTTAAATGAAAAATACATAGACGATCCTAGGAAGCAACAATAACAGTAAAGGTCAAACATCTAGCAATTCATGATCTGAATTCAAAGTCTGTGGTTTTTACCCCTTCAAGAACCAACTCACCCGTGACAGCCACCTCTCGGTGCCTCTACTCCTGCACCATGATGAAGAGCTCCCTGTGGCACCCAGGGCTGCCATGAGAAGCAAGGGAGCCACTGCTTGGAATGCACTCAGAATAATCCTCAGCACAGGGCGAGTGCTCTATAGGTACTGGTAACTATGATTGATGTTATTTATTGCACAGTACCAGCTTCTTTGCTGAATGAAGGGAGGGTGGAGAGCACAGATTTTACAAACAAAGAGAAGATACCTGAGTATGAACATTTTGGGGACCCTGCACCAAGAGAAGTAAATATGCGTCCATTACGAAGGAGAGGGTTGTCATTTGCTCCACACCTGCCCACACCACCTTATACCTTCCACACTCTGCAGACTTCAGAGCCTCTTTCTCTCCTCCTCACTTCCCTTCCCATTTTAACATCTCTCCAAGGAGGTTGCTCATGAGCCTTGACAGCCCTCTTTCCACTGAGTCAACAGCTGTTAGACTATCCAGCCCCCCCCGCCAAGAGGTCAGAAGCCACACCATCGGCTGGGCAGTGACACATGCCAGGTCCACAGGAAGCTCCCAAGGACACACAGAGGGAGGGCAGAGTGCTGCTCTGGCCTGCTTGTTCTTAACAGCAATTTCCAGCACATTTCCCCTCCACTGCTTCCCACAAACTATGGGAAAACATAGCGATTAATTGACTGTAACATCTCTAGCAGCTGCTACCCATCTCCATCTCGCACTCGGGGCTGGCAGTGCACACTAACAACTATAAGCTTAGTGTTAAGTTTCACAACTTGGAAAATATAAACAAGAACCACAGTGAACATGAGTTATTTCAGTGGTTTGTCTTTCCCAGGATCTGAAGCCAAAGCCCTCGAGGCCAGGGTAGGAGGATCACAGCCACTCGTCTTCCCCTGACCTTCCTGCACTACTGATGCATTTTCAACAGTAGCCCAAGGCCAGACAACAGCTGTTTATTGGCTCCCTCCAGAACATGTTGCAAATGGTGCCTCCTGTGGCTGTTTTTTCTGCTCCTCTAAGGAGCATTTAAATGCACCAAATGACAGGAAAGGATCACAGGACGGAGAACAGGATGCTGGAATGGAAGTGTCTACTGTTGCCAAGAAATGACTGATGGGAGAATAAAAAGTAAAGTGGAGATAATAAACAAACCAACAAGGAGCACCGAGTCCATGACCCTCGTGCTAGGCGGCTCTTGCAGGGGGCCAGCTCCAGTGCACCCCTCCTATCTCCTCCTCTCTGCCCCTGGAGTGGAGGGCAGGGTGAGAAAGGTGGCAATGATCTGCTGGAAACCTAAGTAGAGGGTCTTGGCTATACCTTGGGAGACTGCATGTTGTGTCTTAACATAGCACGTCTACTGAGAATGAGCTGTCTGCTGTGAGGCTGCTGGAGCTTTTCACACGGGGTGAAGGGAGTATTTCCATTAATATATTTGAAAGTAGGAAGAGAATATGAAATTGCAGGTTGCTTATCCCAGGAGCCAGGCTTACCCTTGGGCTTGCCAGCCGCAGACATCCAGGCAGGAAGATCAGGGACCATGGATCTCATCCTCCAGGGACAGGAGTGGCACAGAGGGCAGAGAGTGTGGGATTGGACGGCTGCCCCTTCTTCAGACAGAACTTTCACTGCTTTTTATGTGAAAGTTCCAAATAAGCTTTCATTTGAAGGAGCAATAGAATGCTGTAAAATGTTTTGTTTGTTTTTAAATCTTGAAAATCCTTTTCTGTCTAACTTCCATTAGCCAGTCGAGGAATGAAGGCTATGGAGATAAAACAACCCCACGGCCATGGAGACGAGTTGGGAACCAGAGTTGCACCCCAGAGCCCTGGGCTCTCTCCTCCACCTTGACTTCCCCCCATGTTCTATTCACTTTGATGTTGGCAAGTTTGCACATTTCTCCAGGACTAACTCACATTAGATTTGTCAACTCAAAAATAAATGTGAGCACAAGAAAATGGAACAAAGGACAAGAAGCTAGATTGGGAAGTGGAGGGTGAGAAAGGCGGGCTCTGTAAAGTCACAAGACAGTGCTGTGCTCAGGCCCAGAGCAGCCTCTGGGTCTCTTATGACCTCGGCATGCTCAGTCACCCGCAGACTCTGGGAAAAGGCAGTTTCCCAGTCCCCTTAGTATGACCCAGAATCTGGTTTCTAACAAACATCAGGGTAGATCGGGATCCTCAGACTGGCTGCCTGTGTGGGGCCAGCATGCTCTGGTTACCAGTTCTGGCTGCTCCTGCCCACAGTCTGGAGGGACATGATGAGGTGGCCTCCAGCAGGCCCTGAAGCAGCTACAAAGGGTGGTTACCAGCAAGGGAGCCCAGGTCATGATCCACACAGGGACCAGTTCCAGACAATGACCAAAGAGAGGCCTTTGCCTGTACAGTGAACAATGCCTGAAATCAAGTAGGAAGCATGAACTGGCCAGATGACAGGTCAAGGTGTGGGACTGTATGATTCCAAATTCAATTACTCCCCTAGCCTCTATTGTATTTAAAAATTAATGGTTAAAATGTGCTTGTTAGTTCTGGGATAATAGATAAAATCTGTAGCAAAACAAAGTTCCTAAGTAAATTACTCAACCCCTTGTTTGTCAGGAGAACAAATGTTCCTGACCCACTGTCGGTAGAACAATCCATCAGTGTGTCTGCTGACCATCAGTACGTGACGGTTGTGACCATTAGGGTGTGTGTCTGCTGACCATCAGTATGTGACAGTCAACCACTAACCTTTGTTCCTTTTTTCGTAAATCCTCCCCCTCAACCCCCTATAAAACAGCCTCGGACTCTGAGCCTGTTGCCTCTCTAAGCTATTTTGCTTTGGGAGTGCCGTCTGGCCAGACTAATAAAGGTCTGTTTTATTTTCCAACTTGTCCGGTGTGTTCCTTCCCGGGTGTTCGTCGCTGCAGTCAGCTCCTCGGAGTGTTTGGTAAGGCCCTTGGTCTTACAAAGGTTCAGGGATGCGACCAATATCCAGGAAGACTAAGGCCTCAAAGAATGAGAGGCTACTGTGCTAAGTCAGGAACCTCTGGGTGACTCTGGCCATGATCCTGCCTGAGAAGTTCCTGTATTTTCATAAGCTAATCAAGTCCCAGGGCATCTGAAAACTGCTGTTACTCTTGCTCATCAATGACAGTATAATGGGGACCCCTAAAACATTACTGGAAACATCTATAGTAGGCTCCAGTCTCCTACTCAGTGTATGATGCAGGCCTGAGGAAAAAAACTTAAAAGACAGAACTAAGAGAGACAGAAAGCTGGGCACCAGAACAACCAATGCTGGTGCAACCAACAAAGGCACTGGTCTGTCCACGCCACTGATTTTTATTGGTAATCAATTGGGGTAAAGGCAAGCTATGTTCAAGGGCAGTACTACTTGTGAGGATGCGCAATCATGTGGTTTCTATGGAAATTAATGTAAGCAAGGCTCATAAAGGAAAAATACAAAGCATTCTTGAATTAGGAACAGAATAGACAAAATATATGGTTATAATTAGAACATTGTCCTTCAAGTTAAGAAGGCTTTAGTTGTGGGAACAGAATTTGAGTGTGAGTCACTCTCACCTCAGCAGGTAGACTTCATCCAGACTCAACTCTCAAAACAAGCCAATTGTGGGGTTAACTCTTTACAGCCTGCTTTGGGCATAATCAATATTGTAGACTCCCACAACAGTGGTTCTTGACCAGGGGCAATTTGGGCCTCCAGGGGACAGTGATAACATCTGGAAAGGTTTTGGATCCAACACTGGGTGTGGATGGGTGTGCATTCCTGACATCCAGTACACAGGACATACCCACAACAAGGAACCACAGGTCGGAAATGTCATGAGTGCCGAGTCTCAGAACCCCGGGTCCATGGTGAAATCACTGCAGGAGCCCATCTTCCCAGTGAAACCCAGAGCCAAGATCCCCGTGATATGGAGCACAAACGCAGCACCCTACCCCACCCCAGAGGGCAGCCCAGCCCGAAACCAGGCTCCAGCAACCAAGTGTATACTGGCTGCTCTTCATCATGGCAGGTGTTATTAAAAGGAAAGATAAACAGGCACTGATGTCTGCTGCTCTGTGTGCCCACTGCCCTGTGCCCATTCCGTCCTGCCCCTGCTCACTGTCCCACAGTGACTCTGGGGCCATGAAACAGGAACTGGAAGCAGGACCTTTGCACCCTGAAGCCAGACACTGGGATTCCATTCTCATGGTCTTGACCAAGTTTGAGTGGCCCAGGGCAGACATCAGGGCCGGGGTCATCGTTTCATGTCTTCTGTTCTGAGTCAGATGTGGTCACAAGAGGAGTCTGGAAGGAGGCTCAGGAAATAACAAAGTGTGTTATCCTCAAGGGTCCAAGAGACAGGACACAGGAAAGCTCAAGGCAGGAGAGGGGACTGCTTAGGCCATGGCTTGTACTGTGGTTTTCAAAGGACAAACACTTTGGGGCTGGCCACTTTGAACAATTTCAGGACTGACTCAGAACTCTAAGCAGTCCTAGTTGTCTGGCACCCAGCCCTGCTGTGATTACAGCACCAGGGACAGGAGCAGCCTCTGGATGGGTGAGCTGCAGGACAGAGCCTGCTCCTGGCTGGGCCTTTTGCATCCCTGAGAATTGGCCAGCCTAGACAGAGGGGTCTTCCCAGCCAGAAAGGTTTTCTTCAGATGTCAAAACATCATAATAAAAAAAAAAAAAATCATAATATACAGGAAAAAAAATATATATATATATATATGCAATCCACATCTCATCTCAGAAGAGCCCTTTCACTTTCCATCTGGGCTACTCTGTTTCAGGATCAGTTTGCTGTTCCCAGCCAAGAGACTGCCCCAACCTAATCAGCCTCCAACTCCCACTTCCTCCCAGCTTATTCTTATTCATAAGGTGTATTTAGATATTTGAATATCACTCCCCTGAAAATAGCAGGGCCCCAGGGCCTCCGAAGAAGCTGTGCGTGTGTGTGGCCAAATCCCGCACAGGTCACAGCAGGGGTAAAGGTGAAGCTCCACATTCTCACTCCATCTAAGCAGGGCTCTGCCGGTCTCCTTTCCACTCTGGAAACAAATCTATTTGTTATTTTGAGCTGTGACTGAGATGACACTTATGACATATAGCCCAGTGGGAATTATCTTTAGGAGCAGAAAGACAGAAGACATACTGTGAGTCTGATAAGATAAAAGCAGCTGCAGATAAAAACATTTATAAAGGGAGAGGATGGCTATCTGCCAAAGGAGAAAAGAAACTCACCCCCTGAATAGAAAGAAGGATGAAAGGAAGTCAAGCAGAATTCTGGGACAGGCTTCATGTTAGCATTCTTTCCTGTAGCAAGATTCAGAGACAGGAGACCAGGTGGGAAGGGGTGGCTGGGTGATGGAGTTAGGGGACTTTTCGTGACCTTCGACAGTGCAAGGACCTCTCAGCAGCCATTTCCTGTGTATAAATAGAAAGGAAGGCTTCCCGTTTCTCTCTTGGAATCATGATGATAAGTAATTGAGTTGGAGCAGGTTAAAGGGCCGGTGGTTAAAGGCTCCATGGAAAACACAGGTCCTCAAACTGTAGTATTTGAAAGTCCCGCGTGGAAGAGCTGTTAATAACACAGATGCTGGGACCCAAATGCAGAGATCTCGATTCACTAAATTTGACCTGGGGTAAGGAATCTGAATTTTGGACCAATACTCCAGATTACTCCGAACCAAGATGTCTCAGTAACACTACGAGAAGATACTGTGATGATTCCCATTTTAGGCAGAGAAGACTGAGGCTCAGTAAAGTCAGGATACTTTCCTGGGGTCACGTGGTGAAAGGCGGCTCGCAAAGAATGAAAAGGTGGCTGGGATCCAGACAGGGCATTGTCCTGGGCCTCTCCTCTGAAGCAGCACAGAGTTGCAGCCCATTCCCAAAAGCATCCAGGAATTTCAGAAGTTCTGTAACTCTTCATCCCTTGAACTTCAAGCAAACAAACATGCTTGGAGGAAATATAAGCAGATATGCACATGAACAAAGAGGTAGAGGGGGGAAGCACCAGCTATGTTGAAAATTATGATTTATATCAAAGTTGTACTTCTGTTTCACTGGGATGAACAAGTGCTCTAAAATATGTCAGTGCCAAGGTGATTGAAATGCCAATTTGCACCATTAGGGCACAAAGAAGAGAGAGAACTGGAGCTGGAGATAGCCTCGAAGTGTCTTGATTGGCCCCTTTATATTACAGATGGGGAAACTGAGTCTCAGTGAGGGGTGTGCCAAGATGAGACCTCATCTCCTGCCGAATCTGCCCTCAAGAAGTTCCAAAGGAAAGGACATCCACAATGTAGCCTTCCTTGCAAAAGTCTTTTTTAACTCATGCTCAGCCAGGGTTGGGACCATGAATGAAGAGAGAATGGAAGAGAGGTGAGGAGACGCATCCAGAAGCTGATTTCATGAATGGGGAGTCTCAACATCATTCCAGCCGTGATAGATCCCAATTCTCCAGCTCGCTCAGACTCTGCAATAGAGAGGACAAGTGACTGAGGGGAAAAGGCCCCAAGGAAGGAGCCCCAGGAAGCATCAGGAGAGTGGGCACTTCCACTTGGGCTACCCAGGGACCCACTACTAGAAAATCCAAGCCTTTGAGACATGGGCTACAGCGGCTGGAAGTGGAGGAGAGTCAGAAAAACGCATGCCTCTCTTCCAGCTCAGCTGCCTTGTGGGAGCCCTGGGCCAGGTGTCCCAGGCCTGCCACTGTCATTCTGACATTGCCCAATAACAGTGTGTGTCCTATCCATGCCTCTTGGATTAGTCTGACCAGCTGATACCATGGCAATAGTACAGGTGTCATCCCAGGAGCCCAGCTGTCCTTTGCAATGGGAAAGGAATTATCCAGCAGATGGGTGAACTAGGGATGAGGATATAGGAAGTGACCCTGAGCCTGGGGAAGAAGGGCCAGTGGCCCGTGAAGACAGGCAGGAACTGCCATACTCCGGGGCCTGAAACTTCCCCATTCCCTCCATCAGCACTGCCCTGCACACCTGCTTAAACCCCAGTCCTATGTGATATCAACAAGAGAGAGGCAGTGGGCCAGTTTCTGAGCGCCAGCCTGCCAGCAACCAGGTAGTCAGGCTGGCCCTGGGGCATTCCCTGGCCTGGGCTTTGACAGCAGAAGCATGTGGCAGCAGGGACACAATGGGAGGATGAACTATGGGCTGAAAAAACTCTGAGGATTGTCACCAGGAAAGGGGCCCTCGGGTGTGAAAAATGACTATATCTCAAGGGTGACAGATAAGAGGATGTGAGCTTATTTTCTACCCAAACTGGTGGCACCACAGTGGTCTTGGGGTTGGAAGTATAACCACACACTGTTTTTTACTTTATCTGTTTAAAACCAACCTGAAAAGAAGTGGAATGGAAGACATTTTTACCATGAAAATGAGCCCTCTACACATGGGGCTCGTTCTCTGAAAGGAGCCTGGATCTTTTGGAGACACCAAAAAGGATGATTATGCAGCTGGCCCTGGCAAGTCCCAGAGAATCTCTCAAAATTCCCTTTTCCCTATTTATCTTGATAATGAATTGTCAGCGCTCTTGGCCTGCCAGTTCAGTTATCTGTACCCACCTCTGACAAAAGCATAGCTGTGGGGAAAGATAATATTTTCTTAATCAAATGAGTATCAGTGAGCTCCATGCAGCAGCTTCTGACATATTTTCTAATGACTTGATTCGTTAGCAGTTCCTCTTAGGAGAAAGCCTTTGGGTGTGATATGAATATGAAGGAATATTCTGGATTTATTTGATTTAAGAGTTGGCTGTAGGAACCTTGAACTTTCTAGCTTTTTCTGCATAGCCAATGGGGAGGAGGAATTGGAACAATAATTTAGAAGATTTGATCAGTTTCGACTTCTAATTTGGATCTTCAGACATAAATGGGATACTGAATGATCTAAGTTAGAATCTTCACTCAGTTGATTAACCTCTCTGGGTCCCTACAAAACAGATTGTCATGGTGCCATCCCCATGAAGACATTGTGGTGATTACATGAAATAATGACCATAAAATATTCAGTAAGAGCTGGAATTTCTTTCCTATAGAAACCAAAGAATGGTTGCAATTTTCTATTTTATTTTACCTCTCTAGATGTGCCCTCTAAGCATTCCAAATGTCACAGGGGCAGCTGTAATGGTAAACAAATAGTCTCTCTGAGGAAAGTAAAGTTAACAGAACCTGTACATGTACTACTCGAAAGGAGAAGATGAAAAGATGAACGTGGTCATTTCCCAGAGGTACACTGCAACAAATTACTGTACACACAGTGGCTTAAAAAAAAGAAACTGAAATTTATTCAGTCACACTTGTGGAGGCCAGAAGTACTTGAGGTCCCGGTGCCTCCCGGAGGCTCTGAGGGACACTGTATCCCAGGTCCTTCCCAGCTTTGGTGGCTGCAGGTGATCCTTGGTGTTCTGGCTTGTGGCTGTGTGATCCAATCCTTCCTCTATCCCTACATGACCTTTGTCTCCGTGTCTGTATATCTTAAATCTCTCTTCGTTCTCTTACAAGGACAACAGTCATTGGGTTTAGGGTCTACCCTAAATCCAGGATGAGCTCAGATTGATATCCTTAATTATACTAGCAAAGACCCTATCTCCATAAAAGCGCATATTAACAGGCACTGGGGGTTAGGACTTCATCATATTTTTTTCTGAAAACAGCATTCAACCCACTACAATGACTGAGTTCTTCAAATAAAATATTTTTCACTACTTTGTATTAGGAATGAAGTGACTTTGAAGCAAGTATTGCTCACTTTGCACTTATCTTTGGAAGGCCAAAAACAAATTTTTAAAATTAATTTTATTGGTACATTTTAGGTATACAGTATAATGACATTCATCATTGGAAATTTGCACCTGTACATGATCTCTCTTGGTTCGTATTTTTCCCCCTTCCCCTGCCCTCCCTTCAATGCCTTCATCCCTCCCTATTTACAAAGACTTTGTTTCCTTTTTTTCATTTTCTCATATTAATTCCCTTCCCTTCTTTCCTTTCCCTTACCCCTCCCACTTCCCCTTCCCCTTTGCCCCTTTTCTTCCTATTTCACATTATCTATTATACCTTTTAGTCCTTATTTATACTTTCGGTTTCTCACACTAGAGAAAATATTCAGTATTTACACATGTGTGTCCTATTTATTTCACATAAGTGTATCATCTCAATGTGCATCCATTTAGCCATAAATGTGTCTAATTTCTCCTTTCTTATAACTAAGTAGTACTCCACTTTATAAAAAAAACACATTTTCTTTATCCAGTCTCCAGTTGATGGGCAATTGAGCCGTTTCCAAGTTTGAGCTATGACAAACTGTGTTGCTATGAACATGGGTGCACATATATCACTGTGGTATGATTCTTTTAATTCTTTGGGGAAGATAACCAGCAGGGGAATAGCTGGGCCAAATGGGACCTCTAGTCCTAGTTCTTTGAGGTATCTCCATACTGATTTCCACAGTGGTTGCACCAGTCTGCACTCCCACCAGCAGTGGAGCAGGGTTCCTCTTTCCCACAGCCTCACCAGCATTGGTTATTGGTGGATTTCATGATAGCAGCCATTCTTTCTGGGGTGAGGTGGAATCTCAGTGCTTTTTTCAGTTGCAGCCTTCAAATGACCAGTGATGTTGAACATTTTTTCATATGTTTATTTGCTATTTCTACTTCTTTGTCTGAGAAATGTCTGTTCATTTCACATGTCCATTTTTGGATTGGGTCTTTAAATTTGGGAGGTCAGATTTTCTAAATTCTTTATAGATTTGAGATAGTAGACCTTTGTCTGAGGAACAGCAGGCGAAAATTTTTTCCCACATTGTGGGTTGTCTCTTCACACTGCTGGTGGTTTCTTTTGCTGTACAGAAGCTTTTTAGTAAGAAGAGATCCCACTTGTGGATTGTTTGTGCTAGTTCACGGGCAACTGAGGTTTTGTTCGTAAAATCTTTTCCTACACCAATCTCTGTAAGAGTTCTACCTAACCTCTGTTCCAGCCAGTTCAGCATTTCTGTTTTAATATTTAGATCTTTCATCCATTTTGATTTTAGTTGAGTGCATAGTGAGAGATGTAGGTCTAGATTTAATCTTTGGCAGGTTGAAACCCAATTTTTCCAGCACCATATCTTAAAGAGGCTATCTTTCCTCCAGTGAGGGTGTTTGGCTCCTTTGTCAAAGATGAGGTGGCTGAGTGTGTCTGAAGTTGTTTTTGCATCTTCTAGTCTGTTCCACTGGTCCTTGGGTCCGTTTCTCTGCCTGTACCATGCTGTTTTCATCACAGTAGCTTTGTAGTATAGTTTCAAGTTGGGGGTTGTGATACCCCCTACCATGTCTTTTGTTGCCTAGAATTGGTTTTGCTATTCTAGGTCTCTTCTTGTTCCAAATGAATTTTTAGGTTGTTTTCTCAAGGTCCGTGAAATATGCTGCTGGGATTTCAATTGGGATTGGATTGAATCTATATAGCAGTTTGGGAAGTATGGCCATTTTCACTATGTTGATTCTTCCTACCCAGGAGCAAGGGATGTCTTTCCATTTTCTGATAGCATCTTCAATCTCTCTTTTCAGATTGTTACAGTTTTCAGAGAAGAGGTCTTTGATTTCTTTTGTTAGGTTGATTCCTAGGTATTTCAGGTTTTTGGATGCTATTGCAAAAGGAATTGTTTGCCCTGTTTCTATCTCAGTGAGTCTGTTATTCATGTAGAGGAAAGCTATTGATTTTTGGGTGTTGACCTTGTATCCAGCTACTCTACTGAATTTGGTTATTAAGTCTAGAAGACTTTTGGTGGCCTCCTTGGGGTCTTCTATATAGAGTATCATGTCATCTGCAAATAATGACAATTTGACTTCTTCATTTCCTATCTTTATTCCTTTTATTTCTTTCTCTTGTCTAATTGCCATGGCTAATGTTTCCAAAACTATATTGCACAGGAGTGGTCATAGTGGGCATCCTTGTTTTGTTCCTGATTTTAGTGTGAAGGATTTCAGTTTTTGGCCATTTAGTATAATATTAGCTGTTGGTTTTTCATAGATGGCTTTTATCAGGTTAAGGTAGAGACCATCTATTCCAATTTTTTGCAGGGTTTTTATCATAAATGTGTTTTAGATTTTGTCAAATGCTTTTTCTGCATCTATTGAGATGATCATATGGTTTTTGTCCTTGGCTCTATTGATATAGTGTATGTATTACATTGATTTATTTGCATATGTTGAACCATCCCTGCATCCCTGGGATGAATCCCACTTGGTCAGAGTGTATGATCTTCATGATGATCTCCTGCATTCTGTTTGCCAGTATCTTATTAAGGATTTTTGCATCTATGTTCATTAGTGAGATTGGCCTAGAGTTCTCTCTCTTTTTTTTAGCATAGGAGGTTGTATTTATTTTTAAAAAACATTTGAAAATAGACCCATGTCTGCATAAGTTCCCAAACCTCCTTCCTTCAAGCTTGGGGAGGGAGCAAGTGGGCACACTCAAGTCCTCAGCATTGCCACCAAGTCCTGAAGCCAGTCTTCCTTACCAGCCTGTGCTACCGTCAGGCCTCAAGGAACCTCTGCCCGCCTCCCCCATCCCCTCCTGCTTTAACCCAGTCTTATTATTGCTAAAAGGGAGGGAAAGGGGAACAAGGACAGTCAACACACCAAACTGTCCTCCTCCCAACCCTCACACTAAGGTAACTACCTCCTACACACACACAGGGCAATCCCAAAGGCCAAGCCCTCAGAGAGGGGGAGGCAGCTATTCCAGTCCCAGCCAGGAAGCAGCCCTCAGACCAGCTCAGAAGGTGCCCTGAACCCCAGCCCCTGGCTAGGGAGAGACAGCCCAGCTGCCAGGAACACACGCAGCACCCTCAGTTCCAGGCTGTGCTAACTGGCAGCTCTGGGTCGGCCGATAGATCTCTTTTTCAGTTGGGTCTTTCTCTGCTTTGGGGATCAAGGTGATGCTTGCTTCCAGGAATGAATTTGGGAGTATTGCTTCCCTTCCAATTTCATTGAAGAGTTTAAACAGTAGTGGCAGCAGCTCTTCTCTAAAAGTCTTGTAGAATTCAGCAGTGAAGCCATCAGGGCCCGGGGTTTTCTTAGTTGGTAAGTTTTTAATTATGTTTTCAATTTCATTGATTGATATTGGGTTGGTTAGAATTTTTATGTCATCTTCATTCAACTTCGGTAATTCATAGTTATCCAGGAATCTGTCCATTTCTTCTGTGTTTTCTATCTTATTGGCACATAGGTTCTCAAACTAGGTATTGATAATCCTCTTGATTTCTGCTGGGTCCATTGTAATTTCACCCTTTTCATTTCTAATTGCATGCATTTGGGCCTTTTCTTTCCTTTTTCTGATATGTTTGGCTAAGCGTTTGTCAATTTTGTTTATTCATTCCAAGAACCAACTCTTGGTTTCATTGATTTTTTGTATCATTCTCTTTGTCTCCATTGAATTGATTTCTGCTCTGATCTTTATAATTTCTTCCCTTGTATGACCTTTGGGTTTGTCCTGTTCTTCTTTTTCTAGAAGCTTGAGGTTCAGCGTCAGGTTGTTTAATTGGGCTCGCTCTGTTTTCCTAATGTGAGTATTCACTGCTATGAATTTCCCTCATAAGACTGCTTTCATTGTGTCCCACAGATTCTGATGTGTTGTATTGTCATTGTCATTTAATTGAAGGAACTGTCTGATTTCTTCTTTAATTTCCTCTGTAACCCATTGGTTATTCAGAAGTGTGTTGTTCAATTTCCATGTGTTTATGAAATTTTTGCGGTTTCTTTTGCTATGGATCTCCAATTTCATTGCACTATGGTCTGTTAATATACAGGGGATAACTTCAATTCCTTTGCACTTACCTAAATATGTTCTATGCTGAGAATGTGGTTTATTTTGGAGAATGACCCGTGTCCCACTGAAAAGAATGCGTTCTGCCACCTCCCAACTGCACCACATACTGTGAATAAGCTCTTAACACACAGGCCTGTAGGAACATTCAACATCCATACTATAGTCATTGGTGCTATAAAACTGAATGAGATAAGATTATGGCAAACTGGAGATTCCCCATGCCCCTGAAGGTTTATACACACCCCACTTGTTCAATAAACTTGGCACACAAAAAAAAAGTTCCTAAAGACAACAGATGGTGGTAGAGTTGGGAAACTGTACACAAACAGAGGCAGCCTAGGTTAAGAGAACACTGTGAAAGAGGGAGCTTTGTCTCTCAGTTCTCTGTCTCCTCCAGACCAGCACTTCTGACTGCCACATTTTACTCTCTGTTACCTCATCTCAAAGAGGTTCAGAGGTGCTGTTGCAGACATCAAGCCCACCTTTGCAAGACCCTGAGAATGAAACCACCTCAACAGTGTCCCCACTGTGGAGCCCACAGAGCACAGCACCTCCAGAGACACTGAAAAAGAGGGCAAAAGCAAAATCAAAAGTACACACTGCGTCTGAGAAATGCAGCACAGGCTATTAAGGAAACTCAGGCACAATAGCGGCTTCCTGTGATGGCCAGTCCTTTTTATGCCATCTGCATCTCATATGAGCTCATGAGAAGTTCTACATACAGAGTCCTTGAATTGACCTGGGATTTTGTAACTGACAGGTCCTTCTCATTTTTCCCAGCCTGCTTTGCTGAGCCCTGTCTCCTGTATCAGTAAGGTGAGTGTTACTTCCCTGCCAATGGCTCAGATCTAGGAGGACTCAGGGCCCAGATTTCCAAGTGAATAGGACTCTCCTGAGAGAGGAAGAGTGATTGCTCTAACCACTGCTTTTCACAATTTTCTCCTCCACCACCTAACTGCAGTTGAAAACGAACAAGAACCTCTAGGAGTCGGGAGAGAGGTCCAACGTGGGAATCTGTAATCTGAAATTTCATCATAATTTTATTCTTCTTCGAGAATTTTACATTGAATTTTACATTTTGTTCCATATTCTCCCCTTGTTGTAAAAGAAAATAATTTAAAGTATTTAAGCAAGTACAATTAATGCTTCCTGATCATAGGTCTTGTTCTTGTTCAGTGTTGCTTGCACCTCAGGCAGCTTCTTCTACTCCCTCTTCTCCTAAGAACTCTTCCTAAATAGATTGCACACACACAAATCCTTTCCTTGAGCTCTGCTTCTTGGGGACTTGCTTTAAGATGCTACCTAGCATACATGCATCTGAAATAATATTTCAAAAAAGCAATGCTTACACTTACTTCACTGTGTTCTGTTCTATACTACTCTTTTATGTATACATAATTGCTTGTTCATCATCTTCTGATTTGATGTCATAGCTCACTCATGGGTCACAGCCATGCAGTTTGAAAGCTACTGTCCTGACCTTTCCAAGCTAATCTTCCAGAAACCTGTACTCAGCAGCCTGGAAGTCAGGAAGAAGCTGGATTGGAGGGAGTCTGTCTCCATGTGCACAGCATCTGACTGCCTGAAGTCAGCCCCAAGAGCCCACCACCTTCCCGTGCTGGAAAGGACACCAACCTCTCCCTGTTGCCTCCAGCCCCACAAATGCACACACCACTGGCTTCAGTAGACAATGTAGTTTCCAAGGAGATAAAGCCTTTTGTGATCTTGTACAAATGCCCAAGAACATACACACAAAGAGCTATGTCAGCATAAGTATGATGGCCCAAATGGCCATTGATAGAGGAACTGCAGAACACCACACAAAGCAAAATTATGGAATAGGTTTTCTAAGTACAATTTCTCATGATACACTGAGTATAAAAATCAATTAGCCCTGCAGTTTGCCAGTATTATTCCATTTTTTTAAAAGTTCCTCTGTGTATGGTAAGACTGTGGAAACATATACTCAAAATTACTTGAGGCAACCGTGTGCAGGGCAATGATTATGAGAGGCTTTTACTTTTGATGTCATGCATTTCCAGCTTTTGAGCTTTTTACCCCAAGCATGAATTATTTTTGAAATAAAAAGAGCAATCATTGTACATTTCCAAAGGGTGAAACACAGCAAGCAGCTATTGACAAGGCACAGCTTGTGTTCCTAGCAGGCTCAAGAGTATGAAGTATAAACTCCATGCCAACACACAGAAAATCAAGTAAAGTACAACCGTGGCAAGGTCAGGAACTGGGAAAATGTCCCTGTAAACCCAAACAGAGACACTTTATCAGGAGTGGACAGAGGTTTCCAAGGCAGGCACAGGGGTGGGTGGGGCTCTGGCAGGGCTGAAGGCCTCATGGGAGTGTAGAGCTGAGAGGCTCCCCTGCTGTCTGGAGCACTGAGCCACTTGTTTGTGTCTATGAATCTGGGATTTGATACCTGACTGCAAATTAAAATTGCCTTGAGCTTTAAAAAAATTGCCCAGACATTGATTTAATTTCTTTAATTTTTCCCTCTCCTCTTCCTCCAGTCCTGTCCTTCCTCCTTTGTTAAGTTTCCCTTGGAAACTCCAACATGCATCCATGACTGAGACTGCATGAAAACTTTGGATTTAGAGGTCATGCATGTGGACCCAGACTCTGCCCAGGTTGTCAGCCAGCCAAAGGAGGAGCTAGTTTGGAGATGAGATCCAGGATTTCCCTTTAATGTCCCCAGAGTGCACATTCCCAACATCAGGATAGCCTGTCTTGGGACTGGAGTCCTTGAAGGGTCAAGGAGGGAGCCAAAGACTGGTACTTGGGGCGGGGCAAAGAACCAGAGAGCAGAGAATGACAGAACGTCCACCCAGAAGTGAATGGGTGAGTGCATGATATATACGAAAAGTCATATAACAGAATATTATATAGCAGTGAAAATATCTAGTGTAGTACTAAAGTGGATATCCCTCAAAAACATAATGCTGAATTATAAAAACCATTTGTACTGTGGTTCATACGTTATGATACCATATATTTACATTTGAAATTATGGGGAACAAAAAGCATTCAGTATAGTGTTTTGTGGCTAACTCTACATGTATTAAAACTGTAAAAATATTCATGAGACTCAAACACATTGATTTCAGGACAGTGATACCTTTGGAGAAGGAGGAAGAGGAGTGAGCTTGGATACAAGGACCAAGTGGGCAACTGATGTACACAACCACTTAGGAGAGTCTCAGAGCATCAGGCCGTGTGTGAGAGAGGCACATATTTTGTAAGTCCACTTGTGACATGGGGAGAGAGAAAACTGTAGCGACAGAGAACAGATTAAGTGATTGGCAGGGGCAGTGGAGATTATAAAGGAACAGTGCGCCAGGTTTGGGGTGACGGGACTTCACCCCAATCATAGGGATCTGCCATATATTTAAACTCGCACGACTGAATTTCACAAAGTCGGAATGCAGAATGCTGTTTGCCAGGGACCAGGAGGAGGGAATCTTTCATGAATCTTTCCTTAATGGGCGTGGAGTTTCAGTTTGAGAAAATGAAAAAGCTCTGGAAATGGACATTGGTCACAGCTCACATCAGAATGAATGTACTCAGTATTGTTTAAAAAGAAGAAAGGAGATAAACTTTAGTTATATATAATCACCACAATAAAAGATGAAAAAATCCTATATACCAAAAAGAGAAAAGACAATTTTATTGCATGATATTTTCTTTAAAAACTAGAAAAAGAAATTATGAAGCAAATGCTGTGCTGCAAAATATTGTACCATGAAATAAATTGACATAGTCGTATCTGTTACTTAATTTGCTAAATAATTTTGTGTATCTAAAATGTCCCAGTAAGATAATAGCTTAAGGTAAAATTGAAACTGTGGGGCTGTGAGAAGACTTTGAGATGGTTTGCTCCAAACTCCTTACTTGAACCTGACGCCAGCCCAGTGTCTATCTGGTCAGGTAACTTGGAACTGCAGTTACTTGTTGACAATAAAATCAGGCTTCCTCACTCGGGTAGCTTCTGGGGCACAGAAAACCACTAAAAGTGTGCTCAGCTTTCCCTGATCCATGGGAAATAATTTCTAATAATCAGAACACTAAACCAAGTAATCTCAAGGCAAACTTAAAATCTAATCGGCAGATGTCTTTAGAAGAACTGCTCGAATGATTTTAAAAGAAAAAAGTTACAAAAATAATGTGTTGATCTTAGTCTGAGATATTCTAATTGATCTTCTATGAAGTAATTTGTTTCACCTTCTTATTTCTGCTTATCTTTATCCTAACCCCTGCCTCCTGTCTAAATGCAGTCACATCCTGAGCACCTTCTATGCCCTCTTCTCACCTCACATCTTAGCCTAAGTGAGGATTGCTCTCATTACAACCGACTCTCTTTGGGAGGTAGAATTCTGCAAAGTTCTTAGGTGAAACACTCTACCATTGCATTTGAGTGATCCTTGGTTACAAGCAACAGAGCTGACTGAGAGGCCAGGAACACGAGTCCAGCAGGGGCTGCAAAAGAAGGAGAAAGCCTGGCCAAGGGCCCCCTATGAGTGGGCTCTGCTTCAGCTGCCACCTGGATGTTAAATCCACCCCACCCCGCCAAGATCATGTGTTAAAGACTTGGTCACCAGCCTGTGGCATTATTGGGAAGTAATAGGGACCTTTAGGAGTTGGGGCCTAGCAAAAGGATGCTAAGTCACTGGGGAGCATGTCCTTGAAGGGAATATTGTGAGCCAGGCCCCTACCTGTCTCTCAGTTTGCTTCCCAGCTTCCAGGAAGTGAGCAACTTCCTTCTCCACCAGCTCCTGCCATGACATACTATACTGTCGCAGACCCAAAGCAACAGGACCAAAGGACCATGAACTGACACCTGTGAAACTGTAAGCCATAATAAGTCTTTCCTCTTTATAAGTTGATTTTCTCAGGTATTTTGTCCCACTAACTGAAAATTGACTGATACCCCACCACAGTGTCATGGCCACCAGCAGGATCTTGTTTTGCCATGGCCTCTGGGCCATCCCAGCAGGACTGAAGGTTCCAGTAGGGCATCTAATCAGCCAAGCCTCCATCCCCAGCCTGTTCTCTGGCTGCAGAAACTTCTGGAAAGTGAGTCACAACCCTACCATTTCACACTGAAAATGAAGGACGCCTCCTCCCCACCAAGCATGTGACCTTGTGCTGCCACACAGCCTCTGCTACCTACAGAACCAGTGTTCACCTGTGAGCACAGAAGCCAGGCCTACACATCTGATGCCAGCCTGCTTTCCAAGTACCATTCCCATGGCTTGTCTGTGCCCACCTTCCTGTGTCTTGCTGCCTGCAGTCCCCAAATGCACTGACCCTATCTCTGAGCCTTAGCCCAGGGCTTTTGCCATGGCCCACAAGGCTCTACCTCCCTTGGTGTGTTTGTCAGTCTGATGAGCTCCGATACACACTTCAACACACCATGAAACATCACCTCCTATGAAAAGCTTTTTGCTATTGTCAGGGTACGTTGTTGCCATAGTCTCTACTCCCCACCCTAGTGACATTTCTGTTATCACCTTGCTTGTGTTATTTTGTCATTATCTGTATTCATTTCTGTCTTCTTCACTAGACTGTTAACTTGCAAAGGGCAATACTATGTCTAATTAATATTAATTAGCTAATCAGTCAATTAATTAATTGGGTTGCCATAATTAACCTCAAGGGTAAGGCCTAGTTATTTGCCTAAGTGTAGAGTGCATCTGCATTTTTAATAAATGCTAAATAAATACCGTGAGTAATTAATAGAGACCCAGAAAGCTGGAAAATATCCGATGGTTCTACTTAACAAATTCCTCTCCTTTTAGGCAAGAACTTACTGATATCTTTAAACCTAGGAAGCCACTGAGCAGAGATTCTACTGTTCCATCTGCATTTGAGGAAATGTTCTTATGAACAAAGTAAAGACCTCCTACTGCATTTTACCAGTTCTCTAGCATCCTCCAATCAGTGGAAAGAGAAAGCTCTTCACCATCACTCAGACAGCTTTTATACAGAAGTAGGTGGCATGGCTACACTCTGTTAATATCCTGGAGCTGGCATTAAAAATATCACAGACTGCATTGGCTCTAATGACAGAAATGCCTTTGCTCATGGTTCTGGAGGCTGAGGTCCAGGCCCAAAGTGTGTCAGGATTGTTTTCTTGTGGAGCGTCTCCCTGCAGCTTGCAGGCGGCTGCGGATCTGTTGTGCTGATGCAATGCTACTTCTCCCGTGGTCCTTCCTCTCCACCCAAGTCCCCTTGGGGTCTCTCATCTACTCTGTTTATCAGGACACCTGTCAGGTTGGATTAAAACACACTTGGATGACCTCATGTTAATTTAATTACCTCTTTGAAACCCATATCTCACATGCTGAGGTGTCAGAAATTAGGAGTTTGGTGTATGAATTAACAGAACACAATTCAGTCCATAACACCTTCCAAGCCAGCAGTCTGTCAGACAATTAAACCAAGGTGCACCTCTGTTATGGCTTCTATCTAGATGTCCCCTTAAAGCCTCATGTGCTCATAGGTGGGGAGTTTCTAAGGTGGCTGGATTAGGGTATGTGAATGTGGATTAAGGGTGTGATGATGGAATTAAGGATGTGGATAATGGAAGCCCTACCCTGGGTGTGGGAGGTACCAAGCAATAGGCTAACACCCTGGATGGAATATGAAGAGACAGAAAGAAGGCAGGCACGCTTCTGCTGCTGCTGCTGCTGCTGCTGCCATTGCTTCCTGCCTGCTCCGCGATGCCCCTGCACCATCCACCCTGCCTTGGAACCAGGTGGCTATGAACCGAAATATCTACAAACTGTGAGCTGAAATAAACCTTTCCTCCTTTAACTTTGGGTGTCAAGTATGTGGTCTTAGCAGTGAGAAAAGTAACCAAAACTACCTCTGTCACTGATTCTTCCATCCATTCTCATTTCACCAATATTTAAGGACATCATTTATATGATACATGTTGACAGAAAATCAACCAAGTGATCTTTCCAAAATATACCTCTGATCATCTCTCCCTTTGGGTAGAAACTCCTGATTGGTTTCTCGTGGCCTAAAAAAAAAAATTCCCAAATCCAAGTGTGATTGAGAAAATATTCCAAGATCAGAATTGCTTACTTTCTCACCTACAAATTCCTCATGTGCATTTTGCTGCAAACCAAGTTCTGGAGTGTGGTGATTCCCCAGACAAGTTATGCTGAGTTATTCCTGTCTGTATGATCATAGGCAATTATATATTTTATTCAACAAATATTTAACCATCATCTCCTTTCTGTAGCTGCCCTAGGTGCTGGGACAGAGAAGAAGATCTACCCTCAAAAAGCTCCCAATTCAGAGGAGATGTGAGATAAGTAAACAAAAATTGCAATGACAGCACAATGCAACCAGCAGGAAACATAGTCTGGGTGTATGCAACATTGTCAGGAGCTCAGAGAAGAGACTCCTTAAGTTTCTAGGACATAAATTTTTCCAGTAAAATAATACAGCAATCTCCAAAATTTAACTGAAGGGAAAACCAAATTATAGCCCATCCTATATTGTTGTACTAATACACTGCTTAAATAAATTAAAAATGTGGATCCAATTAATATGAATGAGATAAGTAACATCTCACATAACCAATGAAATGGAAATTGGCTACACTCCCACCAAAGTATGCTGCATTCTGAAGTGGAAATTAAGATCCTTGCTTCTATGAATCCAACTCTGGAGTGTTATTTAAATGCACCTGTGAAAGTCACATGGAAGAACCACTGCCCCAGCCCCACCTCCAAGCATGGGGTATTCTAGTTCATTAATCACCAGG
Source organism: Heterocephalus glaber (assembly GCF_053883595.1). NCBI lineage: Eukaryota > Metazoa > Chordata > Mammalia > Rodentia > Bathyergidae > Heterocephalus > Heterocephalus glaber. The sequence goes on from NW_028258414.1 coordinate 1,850,055, forward strand.
AATTATCAGCCATAGTCTGATGACATACTAAAACAGAATGATGCAACTTGCAATAAACATTATTTTATTTATATTTTGAACCTTCTAGCTTGGTCTCAAGAAGTTACCTAGACCTCAAAGTTGAAAAGCAAAATGGAAGAAGAACAGGTATTGTTAAGCTGACCGAGTAATAGAGTGAAATCTTCCCTCTAAAGCAACTGAGAAACATGCTCCACCTGACTGTCATGTTCTCTGCCTTGTTTGTAATGCACAGCTGAGTTCACCAACAACAAAGAGAAATTCCCAAGTGATGGTAAGGAAAAGGGAACATGAAAGAAAATCGTAAGTGACAAGCTGGCTGAGCAGCTACCATGTTGGAAGAGGTGACATTCATGCCCTGTGAGCACAGGAAGAAGTCCTGTTGAGGTGAGGGATAGGAAGAGTGCCGTTGCAGGAAACCTAAATTCTCAAAGGGTGGCACCTCCAGAGAAAGGAGGGCTAACAATGACCTACTCGCTGGCACACATATGCCGGAGGTGTGACTTCACCCACATTCTGATGGAGGACAAATGTCCTTGCTATGGACAGATACATCAAAGAATTTATCAATTTGTTTCTTATCAGCTTCAAATTCACCTTTTAGTACCTGTGATAAAAGATTGACCACCTTATGCATTTCTCTCTCACAGTGGATATCGTACAGGGGTTGTCAGGAGGGGGCATGGGAGGGATATCACAGGAGGATGGTACCTCTGTGTGTGTGTGTGTGTGTGTGTGTTTCATGTTTCTGCTTCCTGGCTGGTCAGTAGTGGGTGTGGAGGGACACAGTCCCTCACTGCCCTGGTCAGATCTGGTGACCATCTTTCCAGTCCCCCACTCCCCAACCCAGAAGCCCCATCTCCAGAAGTGACCCCCACAGTGCTATTCTGAACCCCTCTGTGCATCATGGTTGCTTCCTGCTTGCACAACAACTGTGGGTCAGCAGCCCGGCAAGCTTCTCTGACTTCCTGCAAGCTTCACAGTGAGGCTGGACCCACACTGGAGGAGCCCCTCTCCAAGTTCCTCCTTCCATGGGTGCTCTCTTTCAGCCTCAAAGTCCTAATTTAGCTTTCTCTTTCTTTTTAGTTACTCTCTTATCACAACAACAATAATTCTTTCTATTAAACTAACCTATTTAAATTATTGCATAGTTTGTCTCCCAACTGGACCCAGGCTAATACAACTGAGAAGTCAAAATACTTGATCTATGGATTATTAGTAGATCAAGCCCTCAAAAAATGAATTAAATAGCCTTACATGAACAATTACAGAAACATTGTGAAGGCTTAGTTCCTCACCCTGCTCTGTGTGGCCTTCTCATGGAAAAAGCAAGCTGAAAATAGAAGTGTTCTCAAATCTTATAACTTAGGGGCTTTGAACTTCAATGACTTCTGATAATAAAACAATTAAAAATATTATAAGCATGTTTAATAGAAAATATGTAAAGAGAAAAGAGAAAGACCTGAAAAATACAGAGTCTGCCCCCAAAATGTATATATACTTCAGGAAAGGAAAAAATAGTATGATTATTTTTCAACAGATGGTGTTACCCCTGTATGAGGGACCCTAGAGGATGTTGTGTATCTCAGAAAATCCACTGTACTGCGGGACCTTAGAGAGGAAATTGAAATGTATTGTAGCAATCTCAATGACCAAGGTTACCCAGGCAGCAGTTTGCCATACTATCAAATGTCTGGAAGCTAAAGGCCACCACTCTGAGCACCTCTGTAATTGTAGAGGCCAAAGGTAACTTGTATTAACTTCACGATGTGTCCATAAATTTAGTATTAAAATATTTATACAAGTTTTTCTTTCCTTGAAGTGCGTGTACATTCTTTGGTGGACTCTGTAGATTTGGAAAGGAAAAAAAATTTATGAATAAAAAAATCAAACACTGAGTTAAATCACTTATTATACATTTCAGTAGAGAAAATAGTGGACTAGAATAACTGAATCTGCCCAAAATTCAGTACAGAAAGTTAAAGAAATGGAAATATTTATAAGATGCATAGAAAACATGATGGAGAAAATTTAAAGTGCAAATAATAAGAGTTCCATACGGACAATATAGAGGAAATTAGGAGGGCAATATTTGGAAAGATAATGGGTGAGATTTTCCCAGAATCAATAGAGATTTTCTAAAAATGACTCTACAGATATCCAAAGCATAGACTCTCAAGCTTAGTAAAAAAATAAGAGAGCGAGAGAGAGAGAGAACATTAAAAGCAACAAGGGACTGGGGCTGGGGATTTAGCTCAGTGGTTTCGCCACGTGCTGCACAAGCGCAAGGACCCGAGTTCGATCCCCAGTACCAAAAACAAAACAAAAAAGCAACAACGGACAGAGTGCCTACAAATAATGGTTAAACTAGGAGCAGAAATCTCAATGATGTTTAGGGATATAAGAAGACATGAAATAATATCTCCATAGTACATAGGAAAATAACTGAGTCTAAAATTTTATATCTAGCTAAATTATCACTCAGGAATGAGAGTAAAAGACAATTTGGGATGAACAAAGCTAAGAAAATCTACTCAATGATTCTTGCTAGAAGAACTGCTAAAGGATAACTTCAGAAAGCAAACTGTTTCTGGGTGCAAGAAGCAACAAGAGTAAAAGAAAGTCTACATAAATTCTCAGTTTACTCCTTTTGGGCCCTAATGCACTCTTCTGAGCCTTCCTTTGGGATATGAAACAGGACTTATCTGGAACAATGTTAGTCCTTGGCAGGAGAAGACACTGGAAGGGCTGGTAAGAGGCTGAGTCCACTCTTCCTGGTTCATTCCTTTGCTCTCTGGTCCCTCTGGCAGCAGAGGGGTGTCAGGTATGTGTAAAGGACACTCTGGTGTGCCCTGTCCAGCAAGTTCCACCTGCAGCTGATGCTTCCCAGGGACTTCTATGGCATCTCAATGGTGAGTCCAAGACACAGTATCACTGGCAACTGAGCCGGTGCTCTACTAGTGGTTTTGCCAGCATTGGAAGAGGGAGTTTGCCCATCTACCAGCCCCAGTCTAGAGAACCTCAGCAAATTCCTTCACCATGCAGTTTCACCTCCTCCATGAGGGTCAGAATCTCAACCTGGGAAAATGCTCTTTTCCACATTTGGCTCCTCCTTTGGGACTGTCCCTCGGTGCTTAATTTGCTATCGCTGCATTCTTTACCATTTTATTTTTCCCACTTCATAGATAATCCTCTGCTATTAAAGATTCTTCATGTTGTCACATAAAAGTAACACAAAAGATGAAAAGTAGTGGTTGGAATTTATCTAAAGTTCTTATTCAGAAGAAGAGTAGTGATGTTGACTAATTTTTAAATTTTTATCACGTATGTTATATATTGTAAATTAAAAGGGTGGCCAATTTTTGCTGCTGAGCAGGATGTAGTAAAAAAAGACAGCCCAATGTTTCCACCTCAGTAATCAGAAAACAACATAAATTATACAGTCCCATTGCTGAGATGTTAACAAGTCATAGAAGCTGTGTTGACAAGATTCTCTTGATTTCTGGAAGGAAAAACTTGAAAAGAAAAAGAAAAAAAACCCTTTTGAAGTGAGCTGACACTCACCAGGCACATTCTTCTTGGAAGTATTTGCCAGGTCTAGGTTGGGACTAAGCATGCTGTTGGCCATGCAGAGAAAGCTGCTGGATTTTTCTGTCCACGCAACACTAGATGGCAGGTCAGACACTTGGGAAGCCCCAATTATGTGGCTGGGGTCCCTGTGGAATATGTGGGAGTTCGAGGGAGTGTGCAGAAAACTACCGGGCTAGGCTGAGGACTGCCCAAAGCAATGAAATCTCTGTCAGCATCCAGATACATAAGGGGAAAAGTCCCAGGAGAGAAAGCAGACCTGGCTCAGATACACAGCCACCCTCCTCCTCCCCACATACTTACCAGATGGGAGCAGTGGCAGGGCTAGACTTCCTGCCATTTCTCAGGACTGAGGGGAACAGCAATTCGCCAGGTTCCCAACCAAAAGTTGGTGTGCACCAAGTCTTACCAAAGCTTCAGTGCACCTCTGTCTGCTCAAAGCTTAGCAGATTCAGATGATAACCCCTTGCCTTCCTTTCTTAGAAGACTCATATTAAAAATATAGCATTCTGGAAACTCTCACATTTCAAAGTGTCTACTTGGCACACAAAATAAAATATACAATGCCAATAATCCAGAGAAAAAGCAATAGAGGCAAAGCTACAGATGACTTTAATGCTTCTGTCAGGATACAGGACTTTAAAATCACTATAATTAATAAGTTAGGACCCCAGATAGGAACATCAGATACAAGAAGAAATAAAGAACATCAGAAACGGTAGATATGTGAATAAGTAGAAAATAATATTGACTATGTAAAGCATTAGTTTATGTGGTTTACACATTCGTAGAAATAAAACAAATGACATTATCTCAAAAGGCAAGAGGGAAGTAAATCCAGTTAAATAACTGAAGTTGCTTGCATCCTTAGGAAGCAAAACTGTTCATTAAGCTACAGCAAGACAAGGATATCTATAGTGTTCTCTATAAGAATAATACAGGGCTGAGGAAGTAGCTCAGTGGTAGAGCAGTTTTGTCTGGCATATGTGAGGCCTTGAGTTCATCCTCAGTTCCACAAGAAAAAAACCAAAAAGGATAAAACAAAGATGTATAACTAAATAGTTAATATAGGAGGAAAACGTAATTTAAATTACTTTTGGGGGTGGGGGTACCAGGGATCGAACTCTGGTCCTTGCGCTTGCGCAGCAGGCGGCGAAACCACTGCGCTAAATCCCCGGCCCTAAATTACTTTTTAATTCAAAAGAGAAATAAGGAACAAAGAATACCTGGATCAAATGTAAAGCAATGAGAAGGTGCCCTCACTTAAAATGTGAATACTGTAGACAAAACAATTCAGTTAAAAGACACGGATTACCACATTTTTGTTTTATTTCCTGATTTGGATGGCATCTACAAATATATAGCTATTCTTTTACAATGATGCTCTTTAGTGAATGTATCATATATTTCAGTATATATGTTTATAAAATATGTAAACTTACATATTCTTTTTGGACCAACAAACTAGAAATCTCTTGGAAATAAATCATAATAAAATACTGTATAGTAAGACTTTGGAGATGTAGATAAAGCAATACTTACAGAGAAGAAATCCATGACTGTTAATAGAAAAGAAAATGACTCAGTAAGCCAATAAATTAGACCAAAAAATGGAACAAATACAAAGAATGTAGAAAGAAGGAAATCATAAAGTTAAGGAAAAAAGAGACTGAGAAATTGTGAATACTAATAGCTTTTATAGTGTTGCTTTGTCTTTGCCTTCATGAACAGCCCATCTGATCAGGTAGGGCACCTACCTAATCATTGAAACTGATTTAACCCAGAGGATTTTTGTTGATTTAGGCAAATTTGAACTTCAGTTTCAAAGTGGGGAAAATGAGAGAGAGAGAGAGAGAGAGACAGAGAGAGAGAGAGAATGAATATGACTCAGAGCCCGCCCTGAGACATATTTTCTTTATATCAAGTTGATCCCAGAAGACCACATCCCAGGGTGAGGTAAATAAGGAGTAACTTTGCCCCAATCCATCCCTGGGCCCTATAGGAAGGGCTCCCTCCTGCTGAGCACAGCTGGTATTTTTGCCTTTCTTTGGCTCCTTTTCCTTAAATTCTGTCCTAACAGTTCTTTATGACTTTGTCAGTTCCATAACATTTTTACTAGATTTTGAATCATAGTTCAAGAATAATATATATTTTTACATATAAGTAAATATTATATATATGTGTGTATATATATCATACATAGTCTAGGTAGCATTTAGTCATATTTATCAGCAAAATGGGCTTGATTTACTTAGACAAATCTAATCAAAAACTAAGCCTATATATGTACCCAAAATATAAAGTATAAAATCTATCTGGAAGTTAGGCACACTAACTTCCGGTAAACGGTCAACTCTGGGACAAGAGGGAGGAAAAAAAGATAGCGATGGAGCCTTAGCTTTATTTTTAACATCTGCTAAATCCTGGTAGTAGATGGCTGCAGATGCTGGTGAGCTGTCTGCCCAACATCTACCCTTTCTCTCTCTTTAACAAAACCCCAGCCTTGATGTGTTTGTCAGAGTCACTTTTTCAAAGTTCTTTGGGGCCTGAGGGATGCACAATATAATTCTGGCCAAAGAGGAGCAGGCAAAGTTCCTAGAATGTTCTTCCTGATGCCAAAAAACAAGAACAACAACTTCTTCTTTTTTGTCTCAAAAGATAATGTTGCAGAGGCCAGTGACACAAGTAGTAGAAGAATTAACCACATTTTTGCTTTACCAGAGCACAGATAGAGACCAGAGTTTATCTAGATCAGAGTATGTTGTCAAGAGGGACAGCAGGCTAGATAAAGGGAGGCCTGTGCCAGGGAGCAGAGGTGGAAAAGTGTGGGCTAGAAGCAGGGAGAGGTTTGGACACCAGGACGTGAGAATGTCATGGACAACAGACCACACTTCAGGCTGGGCATGCATGTCATTCCCATGATAAGACACAGGCCAGGAGAAGAGCACTGTAACAGGCATGCTTATCTCAGGAAGGAACATCAATGGCTGTTTTGCTGCAAGTTACTCAAATCACTCATCTTGAAGCCCAACTCTGACAATGGAGGCCAGTCTGCCCTCTCCCTGGGGCTCAGCACTCCATATTTCCTGCATGGAGAAGGCCCCTCCTTGTGTTCTTCCTGCCTGGGGTAGAGTAGGCAACAGCAGTGGAGCACCCTGCGACAGTGAGGAGGGAGACACCTGAGGAGCCCTAGGGTGGACAGGCAGCAAGATGGAAACACAGTCCCTGAGGCATGGTGAAGACACCATCTCAGTTTGGACTGACTACCTCCAACTTCTTAGGATCAATTATGAACTTTTTAAGCCACTATTTTTCATTTTTCTTACAGCTCCTGAGTGTAGTTCTATGTAACACATTAGTGCGTGGTTTTTGTTATATGGTTTTCTTCATGTCGAAATGCCTAGTAACTACAATTAATTTTAAAAGTTAAAGAGGTAACAGAAAAGAAATGAAAATAGAAACCACTTAACAAATGACTACAGTCTCTCTACTCTGCTGAGTCTGGCTGAGGGGATGAGTCATTCATTGTTTCCTCTGCTTCTGATAAATTTCTTGGCAGAATCTGATTTCTGTTGTAAGTTTGAGAAGGAAATCAAAGTGGGATGGTGCTCTCTGAGGCGGGATAAAGAGGATCTGGGTATTACAATTCTGGCTTGTACAGCTAAGAAGGTTGGATCAGTGCTATTGTCATTATTTACAATATCGTGGGTTGGTGACCCATGGTGTCAGTCCATGGTCATTGCCCCTGTTGCTTTGGGACTATGGCAGTGCAGTACGCCATGTTGGGAGTGCTTGGTAGAGGAGAAATATTCATCTCATAGTGGCTGAGAAACAGAAAGAGAGAGAGAAACTGGGGTTCCATACTCTCTTCAAGGGCACAACTCCCCATGACTAACTTCCCTCCCCTAGGCCCTTCCTCCTAAAAGTTCCATCACCTCCCAGTATAGCCTCAGGTCGGTGACCAAGCCTTCAACACATGGCTTTTGGGGCCTTTTAGATCCAAATGGTAGCAAGTAGTTTGTTAGCAAAGAACAGAAAATAACCAAGGAGGTTAGGCAGAAAGAAAACATAAAAGAAAGAGGCTCACAAGATGGAAGAGAAGTCTGAAGAAATCTCATGGGGAGGAAGTAGACGTGAACATCTTCCCAGATTTTAGCTGCAGTAGCAGCTCAAGGCCTTGGCAGACCTTGACCCACTAAGTGGCTCTAGTTGTTTATCTCATCCTTGCAAAAGTGCAGTACAAGTTCAAAGTCTCAAGGGGTGTGTGTGTGTGTGTGTGTGTCTGTGTACGTCTGTGTGCATATGTGAGAGAGAATTATTAGTTACTCGTGGGCCTTAGGCCTTCCTTCTGCTGCCAGGTTTGGGCTTGAAGAACATGACAGACCAAACCCTGAGGCCCTGCAGAGGAAGAGCACACTGTGGACATGTCTCTCTATGCACTTAGAGGACCTGTTGCTGTAAAAGTAATTTGGGGCCCTGTGAAGAAGGGACTTTGGTGGGAGTAGGAGCTAAAGCAATGACTACTATCTACTGACTGCAAAGGTACATGTGCAGAACAAACTACTTATCCTAGATATTCTCTTAGTCGCTATTTCTCTGCAGTACCAATTATACAAATACTGCTAATGGAGAACTCTCTTTTTGCAAACATGCAAAAGTGTATTACTTAATGTCCCTGTCAGATAAATACATAGGTATTATTCTCAACTGAGAAGTACAATGCTCAAAACATGGACCTGTCAGATGTTAAAATAAGAAAGACACACCCTCTGACTTATTTTTAAGATGCCCTTACAACCATGACCATGTGAGTAATCCATATCCCCAGTTAATAACAGTGATCCTTATTAGAAAACTTAAAGATCATCCCAAAATAAAGTGTCACCTCTGACATCATTTATTTAAACAACATATTTTTAAGATAAATAGGTAGACAATGACTTCTCTATAATATTAGATTTGAAAACGAGCTTTGAAAATTGTTGGAAATTACTTTCTGAAAGTGTTATATTCTTTTATCATTTCAAAGTTCATTAACTGGTAAATTCTTTACCTAGAGTTTAGGTTGGCATTTCTATTTATTCTTAATCTATCTATTTGTGCACAATTAAAACCTTTGAAGAAAAAAGTGAGGCATAATGAAATCTTAAGATTGAAAAAACTGTCCTAGTTTGTGATTCCGAATAATGTATAAACATGACTGCATATGTATCTGCTCTCCCTCCAGAGATAATACTAAGATAAACATAAAGGGATGAAAAGGGACAAAGTCAGCAACACCGAAGAGAATCAGGAGAGACTATCGATGGATGAGAGATTTCAACAAATTTATGCAAGACAGAGCATGGAGAGAGACTTCTACTTCTGGGAGAGGAGTGGGCTGAGTATTCTGAAAGGTCCTGGGGCTGAAAACCAAATTCGACATCAATTACAACAAACATGACTGTAGGGGCTTTGCTGTTATCCCAAGAAAGTGAGGGGAATCTCTAACAGCCAAAAGTCCAAAAAGAAAGAGGCATGAAGGAAGAGGAGAGGAAGGGATGGGGAAGAAAATGGACAAAGATAAAAGATAAGCAAGGCTAACCCAAAGCCACAAGCAAGGATCAGTGCAAATTCATCCCATCCATCATGGGGTACATGTGTGCCTGTATGGAATAAAAAGCAGAGGACATACAGGGAAAGGGTTGGGGAAACACTTCAAACCTGTATGGTCTCATAAAAAGAAATTACTTAACTAAAAAGCTGGCCTTCCACATCTGCTATCTCAATCAATTGAAGATCACAAATATTCTACAAGCCCTGTATTTTACTGAACACATACAGGTTTTTCTTGTCATTGTTCCTAAACAATAAATTATAACAATGATTTGCATTGCATTAGGTCTTATATGCAATCTAGAGATGACTTCATGTATACAGGAAGATGTGTATAAATTGTATGTGAATACCATGCCATGTTATGTGACGGCCATGAGCATTGTAGATTTTGGTATCATGAAAGGTCTTAGAACAAATCTACAGAGGACACCAAGGGACATCTGTCCTAATATAAATGTAAATCCAAATATAAATACAACTGCCGTTTCCATAAATGTGCACTATGATAACCACAGACAGCATTTAAATTGGCTCCTTGTGGTAAGACACAGGTCCTGAGTTAGGAAAGGACATTGTTCTTAGAAGTTCTGACACCAGAGGTGGAGGGCTGCAGCTTGCTATCTGCTTTTCTTTCTCTTAGCAGCCCTGCCTCTGTGGTCTCCCAGCCTCCTTCCATGTGAAAAGTGAACCCCATCTTCAAGACAGCCAGTGTGGCTCTGTGCACTGGAATCCCTTGCAAACTTCTCTATCCCAGTACACACCATGACCACCAGGATGCATCCATCCAGTCTTTTATCTTCACAGCGCTATCTCTGGTATGACACCAAGTGGCCTCGTTTGTCTTTGAACTGCCAGGTAAATGCAAATAAAAACCACACTACTGCACTACCACCTACCCACCAGAATGGCTATGACAAGAAAATCAGATGATGCCAGCTATGTGGGCCGAGACTGACCCCCACACATTACTGTAGATGAGCAGATTAACACAACCACTTTGGAAAATTGTTTGCCACCATCTACTGAATCTGGACATATACTTCTCCTATGACCTATTGTTTCCACTTCTAGGTATACACGCAATAGAAATGTATTCAGAAGTTTACAAAAAATACATATAATAATGCTCATTTCAATACTGTACCTAATATCCAAATTTTGGAAAGACCCTAGGAGTTCATCAACATGAGACTGGATAATTCAAGCATGGTATTTTCACACAGTGAAATACTACACAGCCCCAAGAAGAAATGAAATATCATAATAGGTATAAATCTTACCAGCATAATGCCGAACACAAGAAGCCGGGTACAAAGGAAGACGTACTGTATAGTTACATTTATATAGAAGTCAAAGCCAGCTAAGCTTACCCATAGCATAGAAGTCAGAATAATGGTTGTACGTGACGGAAGTCTGTGTGTGGGAAGAATAAAGGCAACCGCAGGTGCTGATGAAGTTCTGCTTCTAGTCTAACTGCTGGTTACAGGGGGTATTCATTTGGTAAAAACTTACCAAGTTTTACACTTATGATTTTTGCACATTTTAATTTATATTTATACTTTTTTAAAAAGGAAAGAAAATGTAGAACCTAAAGAAACTGGGTAGTAGAAGGGCATGGCTCAGGGAGAAGAAGGGAGCAGGGGCCATGCTTTTACTTTAAAAAGCAAAGAATCCGTACATATTGCTCATGTTAACTATTTTGAGATTGAAAGGGTGATAAAGCACGACTAGTGATAAAATTCCAGAGCAGGATGTGTACAGAGGGTGTAGCAATGAACTGCGTCTTCATTTGTCGTGGAAGGAGATTTATGCACAAGGCCTAAACTAGATAAATGGAGTATCCTAAACAACACTCTGATCAATTTCTTATAATTTTGTGGACTGTCTGGGCAGTTCCTTCTTGGCCATGGGTTTTTCTGGGCCAGAGACAGCTGGGTGGCCAGGCCAAGGTGGCTCAACATACAGGTCCACAAGGCACTGCCTGGCAGCTGGGCACCTCTGTTCTCCTCTACCTGGCCTCTTTCTTCCATAGGCTACTTAAACGAGAGCCTCAGGACACCATCCCAAAAATCCAAAGCTAGAGGCTCTGTGATAATTAACTGATTGTGTCAACTTGAGTAAGAAACACCTGATCAAATTGGATCAGCATAGTTCTGGGTGTGGCTGAAGGGATTTACTGAAGATAGAAGACTCAATGTGGGTGTCAATGGCACCAACGAATCAATAGGTTTGTCGCCTGAATGGAATAAAAGGGAAATGGAAGGAAAGCTCTCTTCAGTTCCTTCAGAGGAGCTCCAGTCTTCACCTTTACCTTGGACATCATCTCCTGGCTTCCAGCACAGACTTTTCAGCCTTTCAGTGCAGACCCTTCGGACTCCAGATATGGACACACATGGGACACTAGAGTGAGCTCCAGGCCTTCAATTGGATCCTTTGGATCCCCAGTCCACAGACAGCCCCCTTGTACTGTTCCACTTCTGGTCATTGTAAGCCAAACCTTGTAAGTTCTTAGATCTTGAATTAAATCTGTTTCTCTAGTAAGAACTGACTGACACAGGCTTCAAGGCCGTTAAAGTCTCACCTCTGAATTTGTACAATATGCCTTCTGCCCGATGCTACTGGATGAAGGAGGACACAGTTCAGCCCAGAGTCACAGAGTGGTGAGGGAGATTCTGCCTCTGGATGAGAGGAACAGCAAGGTCACACCACAGAGGTGAAGGTAACAGGGTAGGAGGAATTTGTGCCCCTATTTGCAATCTCTTATAGTCTGCTCTCTGCCCACAATTATTTATACTGCTGTCAATGAAACACAATTCGAAAGTTAAAATTAGCTGTTTCTGGGAAGTAGAACAGGGGGTATATTGGTCAGAGTTCTCCAGAGAAAAAGAACCAATGGGATTGATTGATTTTAAGGAATGGGATTCTGAGAAGTCCCATGATCTGCCCTCTCCCACTGTGAGCCCCAGGAGAGCTGGTAATATTGTTCCAGTCTGGGTCCAAAATCCTGACAAGCAGGAGAACCCATACTGTGAGTTCCAGTCCAGATGCTAAGGCCTGAGAATCAGGCGTAACAACAATGCCCAAGACAGGAGACTATAGTGTCCCAGCTCAAGCCAAGAGAACAAATCTTCCCCTCCCTTGCCTTTTGTTCTAGTGGGCCCTCAAAGGACTGGATGATGTCCACTCACACTGGAGAGGGTGATCTTTTTTATACACTCCACCAACTCAAATGCGACACTTATCCAAAAACACCCTCACAGGCCCCCAGAAATGTTTAACCAAACATCAGAGCATCCTTTGCCCCTATCGGTTTGACACATAAAATTAGCAATCGCAGGAGGTAAGGGTGGGAAAAGGGGTTTTTCTTTCCATTGGAAGCTCTTCCATGTTATTCTTTTTAAACCATTGCATGTTTAAGAAAAATTAACATTTCTAATGTCACATAAATCCCTTGCTCTGGACAGAAAAACCGGAAAGGCAGTTTCCTCTATCCTCACTTAATAAATGTGGAGCAGTACCTACTGAATATGAATTTTTGGAAGCATCCATCCATTAAACTATTCAGATCCCACAGGCTTCAGTCTTGTCCTGCTTACCCCATGGGACTAAGATTCAATTGAAAAACATGATGGCATGTGTGAAAAATGCTCCTTGAACTGTAAGTGTTTTGTAACTCACTTTACATTTCCCATTGCTACTCGGTCTATGTTGTCCTGTATTAAGCTGTGTGAAGTCCACAAAACAAACAGGAAATAAGGTTCCTGCCAGCAAGGAATTAACAGAGGAGGTGATGAGACAGGGTGACAGCACACACCAATTATAGCACATTATCGGGACTGGAAGGGCCACACAGGTGCCGACAATTACTCTGCATCATGGCAGCCCATCAGGGCCCCCCACATAATAAACCCTTGCTAGACACATGCTAATGGAGGGATGGATCAATGACCCGAAGCCTGTGTCTCAGAGGCAGACATGGTATCAGCCTCACAGGCTGGAAGGATCGAGCACAGACAGAACTGAGTCAGGCTGCACTTCCGCTCAGGATATGACCAAGACCCCCAGTGTCACAGAGAGGAAGCTGCATTTCACATGGTGGGTGGGGGACCAGACTCCTGGGAGAGGGAAGGGGACAAAAGCAGCTCCATGGAGCAGAGATGGCCACCGGGTGTGGGTCCAGAGCTCATCCGGGGCCCTAGGGCAGTGGGCAGGCAGGAAGGTGACAAGGATCAAAAGCCCTCGGGGCTCAGGGCTGGAAGGAGGGAGGCAGCAAGTCCCACCACCCACCCAGCAGGCCACAGGGAGCCCCACAGGAGCTGTCACTCCTTTGAGGTAGGATAGAAAAACAAAATACAGGCAGAAAGGAGACAGGAAAATAGTAATGTAAAAATGCACTTTTAAGAAAAACTGCAAAAAAAAAAAAAAGTCCCCACAGTTAAATTCACTCCAGAAAAAAACAATTTTTTCCTAAGGGTCTTAAAGACACAATAAGCCCAGACTTATGTTTTTCACCTGTAAATTGCTCTTCCTCCTACAAAAAACAGGTCAGCAAACCAAGCTTCAAACACACATTGATGATTTCCCTTCTAACATAGCCTGACTGACACTAGGAAAACACAACATGGATCACCCACCTTGGGGACACCCTGAGTCCACGTAAAAACCCCGAGGCTGCACACCCTTCTCTCTGTGTACTATTTGAATTCTGCCTAATAAATCCCTTTATGGCTCTCACTGGTGCACCCTGAAAATTCCTTTCTGTGATGGAAACCATCGAATCTGCAACTTCCTCTGTGGGTGGGGTGAGTCCGGGTTCCCCATTTCCACTCTGAGGACCTTCTCAGAGACAGGGTAGGAGGTGGCACCTCCATGCAGAAGGACCCACCCTTTCCTGGAACTTCCATTCAGTACTGATCAGTGCTAGCATCAAGGGAGAAAACAGTGAGCTGGACAATGTCCCACTGCCCAGTCATCACTGTGTAGATGACTAGCTACAGAAACCTGAAGGGTCTAGGGGCACCCGGATGGTGAAGAGCCAGGACCCAGGCTTGGGCCCAGTGCCAGAACTCCTCGGCTTTGTCCCCTGAGACCAGTCTCTGCCTCAGAATGAAGTCACCTGTGAAAAGCACCACAGGGCGCCTGGCTCCTGCCCAGGGCTGGGTGAATCTCAGCTCTGGGGGGCTGCAGCTGTGCTACCAGAGAAGACGGGGTGGAGGGCCCAGCTTTGGATCTAAACTGGAAAATAAGCAGCAGGCATCCCAGGTGGGCGCCACAGGACCAAAGCCCTGGAGGAGGACAGCAATCTGTGGGGAGCTGTGATGTTTCTATTCATGGGGGCAGGTGGGGTGTCCTGGAGGTCCTGTGGTGTGTGCAGCACGTAAGGCACACCTGGTCCTGGAGTCAGGGCGGAGCAGGGAGGAGTTTGGACAGGGGAGGACCCGGTGCTCCTGGCAGGGCTGGGGCGCACGCTGGTGAAGACAGCAGGATGAGGGCACGGCCAGCCCAGCCTCCAGAGCGGGAATGTGGTGACTTTACAAAGGTCAATAGCAAAGCTTGCTCTGGGGAAGAGAGGGTGGAGATGTCATCCTTGGGACTTTATCTCTTTCACAACTGGCTTCAAAGGGGAGAAGATGGGGTGACAAGGAGGAGATAAGGGCCACGTCAATGACTGGAGTGATGACATCGTTCAGGAAAACATCAATAGGCCTGATCTAATCATTCACCAGGCAGTAGTCACCTGAGGACCGAGTCACCTGAGGGAGTAATGTGCCAAAGTCCAGATGTAGCCTGGGTTCAGGCAAGATGAGACCGGAACTGTTCTCTAACTGTTCTTCAGTCCTTTTCAGGGCTCCATCATCTCAGGGGTTCCACTGCACCCTCAGGTGCCCAGACCCCATGGCCACACCCAAACTGCAATGTATCCTCCCCTGGGTGTGGTGCAGACATCTGAATCCCTACAATGCTTTTCCTCAGTCATGTGACCTTGGAAGGTGACCTCACATGGACACCTCTGCAGGGAAGGGAGGTAAAGGAGTCCTTCTAAAGATAGCTTCCTTCTTGTCTGAGAGCTTTCATCTTGAACACCAACCTACACTGAAAGTGACTGAAATCCTATTTGGTGCGCTGGACCGGAAGTCCCTGGGAGGGCCTGACCTTGAGCGACTCCAGAGGGCATGCGCAGAAGCTCCTGGGTTTCCCTCGGCGGTTGCTTCTAGACGCACATACTGTTTGCTCAGGACATGGACACATGTCACCATCTGCGAGAACATCTGAGCTGATAATAAAGAGAGCTGGGTACCGGGTCACTGCTCCAGACACCTGCAGGTGTTCTCGAGCCAAAGTTTTATGGTTTTTTGCTTTCATTTGTTTGTTTGTTTTGTTTTTGCCAAAGAAATGGTTTGAAATATTGACACTGGTAAAGCAATTCCAAACCGAACTCCAATTTAGTGTATCTTTCTGCTTGTGTTAATGTAAAACAGATTTACATAATATTTCCCTTTTGAATTTGGCAGTGATCTAATAGAAGTGTTATTATTGCCATTTGATGTATTTCCATGGGATTTTAAAGCATCTATATCATGTATGTATGGGTATAGAAAGGAATCCCCATCTGCTTTCTCACTGGTAATAAAAGACAACTTCTTGCTAAATCTAATTTTGTCAGGGTTTTGGGCTACAGTTGAAGTTTGTATCTTCACATCAAACAGGCATGCATATGAAGTGATGAATACCAATGTTGTAAGGTGACAAAAATGTCATTTATCCTACATGAGATACTAGAGTGTTTGGAGATGTTAGAAGGATCATTTGAGTAGAATTTACTCTTGTCTGTTCCACCTCCAACGTGACATTTCCACAGTACAGGTAAAGGTTCTGAAAATGATCAAGCTATATTTTAAACCACTTGTCAGTAACTCAGACCAGGATTTCTTCTGTCTAACCTAAGCATATTCAATTTTACAGTGTGGCATAAAGAGAGACATGGAAGCTGGGTGTGGTGGCGCACGCCTGTAATCCCAGCACTCAGGAGGCAGAGGCAGGAGGATCGCCAGGAGTTTGAGGCCAGCCTGGGCTACAAAGTGAATTCAAGCCCAGCCTGAACACAAAATGAGACCTTGTCTCAAAAAAAAAAAAAGACCATGCCAAGACCCTGAAAGAGGCTGGCTGGGGCTTCTGGCCTAGACAAGAAAAGGCTATCAGGAAAACGCACCAAAACCGAGAACTCAGATGAAACATCAGCTCAAGTGGAGAACTTCAGTCCACAGATGACGTCAGGCTCAAAAAACTATGGGAAAAATCTAAGCAACTACTGGTTGATGAAGTCAGAACCAGAGAGCCGATTAGAGAAAGGTGTAGTTGTGAAGTTCAGCATTGAGGATCTCAAAGCACAGCCCAAGCAGACAGCATCCTGGGATGATGTTCGAAACTACCAGGCTCGGAACTTCCTTAGAGCCATGAAGCTGGAGGATGAAGCCTTCTTCTACCATAGCAACTGCAAAGAGCCAGGCATCGTGGGACTTGTTAAGATCGTAAAGGAGGCTTACCCAGACCACACACAGTTTGAGGAAAACAATCCCCATTATGACCCTTCTAGCAAAGAGGACAACCCCAAATGGTTTATGGTGGTTGTTCAATTTGTTCAGACAATGAAGCGTTTCATCTCCCTAGCTGAGCTTAAAACCTATCACCAAGCTCACAAAGCTACTGGGGGGTCCCTTAAAAAACATGGCTCTCTTCACTGGCCAGAGACTCTCAGTTCAGTCCCTTACCCAAGAAGAGTTTGGTTTTATTTTGAGCCTGGAAGAAAAGGAACCAGATTAACTGAGGCACTCACTGTTGCTGGAATGAAGGCAAGCTTTTACGAGGGAAAAAGAAAGCATGCGAAGGCTTGCTTGTAATGTCACCTGGGACTATGTACACAGGTGGTTTTGTGTACTTTTTTCAATAAAAGATTTAATATTAAAAAAAAGAAGAGGGACATGAAGAGCAGACCTGTAGTTACTTTTAAACTACCCAAGTCTCCCCCTCATCTGGAAGAGCGGAGATAATTGTGAAAAAATATTCATCAGCGTTCTCCTTGCTCAGAAAAAGAGCCAACCTGGGAACTTAAGCAAAGAAGGATTTTACTAGTAGTATGTGGAAAACCTTGAGGAATCAGTGGAGAGGCCCATAAGAAAACCAACAATGTCAAAAAATAGAGAAGTAACATAAAACAAACAGAAATCTTGATTTAAGAATAATTTGGGACAGGTGGCAGAACCACTGAGCTAAATTCCTGGCCCTTAAGAATAATTTGGGAAACAGAAAGTATCTTAAATCATAAACAAACAAGAAAACTCACACTAACAGACAAAAACACAATAAATACAGATATATTTTATATTTACGTACATACTGAAAGGTTATATAATCCTTTAAAAATAGTCAACGAATAAGAAATCTTGGAACTTTAAAAAGGTAAATTAAAATTTTAATGGTAAGTTTTCTATAATAGGATGCCAAAACACAAATAGATAAGAAATATGACAGAAAAGATGAGATACAGAAACAGAGCATCTATAAATCTAGAAGTCCTATTATCCAATTAACAGGTGTTACAAGAAAGTGAAAAAATGGAGAGATGAGATTTATTTAAAATAATAGCAAAATACCTCAAAATGAAATTTGTACATCATCAGGGAATGACTTTTGCCAGCACAATAAAATTTTTGAAATATCCATCACTTGGACACATGGTATCAAAAATAGGGAACTATTTTAAAGCTTCCATAATGTGAGGTAGGGCAGAGTAACTAGATACAGTAACAAGGAGCATGCTGACATCAGATTTTTCTAAGCTCTCCTGAATGTCAGCAGAAACTGACAGGAAAATGATTTTTGAAGACAGAATCACATACCCAGCCAAGCTACCAGTCAAATGTGATTGATCTAAATAGAGACCTTTTGGACAAATAAACCTTTCAAAAACTTACTTCTGACTTTCATAACATGTTACCTAAGGATGCATTCCATCAAAATGGATGGGAATAAATCAGAAAGAGAAAGATGTGGAATCCAGTAAACAGGGAACCAGCCTAGGAAATTTCTACTGAAAAGTCCCAGGATGTCAGCTACGCAGGAGACAGTGACAAGTCCAAACTCAGGTAGAACTTGGGAGAAAGACATCGCTGATGTTCGAGGGGTGTAGCAAACCTGAGGCTGTGGTGTGGACACATTGGTTTTGTGAGAAAGGAAAGGTAAGGGGAAGGGAAAAAGAAAGGTAAAGTGAAATGTGTGAGGAAGATCAAAGGCTAGTCAAGGAAGCAGTAATCCGGATACAAAGCAAAGTAGAATGTGACAGGGTTTCACAGTGGATAGATAGAAAACAAAAAGTCCGTCCTCAAGAGTATTAAGATTTCTCTCTTTTGAGCAGCCTGTGGTTGACACTGGACCCATGGGAGGACATGGTATCCTAGTACATTTTCCCTCCCTGTGTGGGAAATTAATTGGTCATAATCATGTAAACGCCTCTTTTGCGAGTTATAACTTTTCTAACCAATCATAGAGAAGCAGGCAAGCTTTTATAGACCTTAGGAGAAAGGCAGGGCAGCGCTGAGTATGAATCTGAGGAATGTTGACAACATAGAATCAATCAAAGGTGTAGCTGACAGAATCATGCTACAATTTTCAGTTTGGTAAATTTAGCCGATTTTTTACTCATCACCTTGCATAGTAGGGAACTGGGCTGTGTCTTCACAGGAAGCAAGAGAGGAAAGAGAAAGAACTACCTTACCTTTCAGAAATAAGAGTGAAATACCGATAGAACAAGAAATAGAGGTAAAAGCATATTATTTAAAGGTAAAAGTAACAGCAATAGAGGGGTTTTAAAGCTAATATAGCTAGGAAATATTGTGAAGACAAAAGGCAGGAACTACAGAGGCATGAGACTCATAAACACTCAACCACTGGAACTGGGCGGGGGCTCCTAACACTGGCAAGATTAGAGAACAGCAGTTCAAGCCTCTTACAGTGTTTTCAGTGGTGAAATAAACCACAGAAGAATGAGAAATAGAAACCTAAGAGAATAATATTTTCCATTGCAAGCTTGCCTATGCTAATTTACTTTTTTATTATATGCATCATTTGGGTCAATGACACTTTCCAGTGTGTGTGTGTCTGTGTGTGTGTGTGTGTGTGTGTGTGTGTCTGTGTGTGTGTGTGTCTCCTTATCGGCTAGAACCATCTTATCTCTTTTATTCTCTAGGTCTAGCCTAGCACTTAGCACAATACCAATAAAATAACAATAATTGTTAAACTGTCTTTATTAAGTGCCCATCAAGCCCCAGACACTGGCAAGTGCCTCACGTACATTATTGTTACTCCTTCCACGACTCTGCAAGGTCAACAATACCTTCTGTTTTCTGATGAGAAAATAGACATAAAGGAACCCAAAAACAGGAAATTATCCAAGGTCATAGTGTTGATTAAAGGAAGGATTTGAACCTAGGTCTCACTTCTCCAGGAGTCTGGGCTTTTTAAAAAAACTGAATCAGTATTGGAATGAATGATTGTGAATAAATAAATGGATACAAAACTTAAATGTCAGTTCTGTTGGTCCATGCCTCAAAAAATATCATTCTTTCTTGCTACAAATGTCACCATTTAGATATAGAAAGCTTTAGCCTCATAAAATGACCATGCCTGAAACAACCAGAAGAGCCCATTGAGAAGGAATAAATAAGGCCTGGTGGGAGCCAGAGGAAAAATTTAGATTCTTAAAAGTAAGTGGAGTGACTTTGTCTGGTAACAGAACAAATTGAGATGATCCATGCTGAAGGGGCAGTGGGCAGTAAATATATATTGAGTCAACCTCGATGTGCCCAGCTTTCTGCACTAAAATATTATTTCCATGCAGATTTAAATGGCATAGGCATTGGGACTTAATGCAAAATTAGTCTGCCTATGTGGCTGTGTTTTTGAGCTCTAAGAAGTTCACACAGATGAAGAGTGTGCCCTGCCTCAGCAATGCAACATGAGCTCCTGGCCTTTTGGACCATTGAGCCCCTCAATAAAAATGGTGGAGTGGGGCTGGGGATTTAGCTCAGTGGTTTCGCCACCTGTTGCACAAGTGCAAGGACCCGAGTTCAATCCCCGGTACCAAAAAAAAAAAACCAGGGGAGTGTGTGCCCCTTGCATATGCACTTAAAAATTACATTCTGACCTATTTAAGATACACCTTACAGCACATGCTCAAAAATAGAAAATTTAAAAGGCTGAAATAAATCCAGAAGTCCTCCCCTGTCTCCTGACCCCCACTGAAGAAAGTGCAATGCCAGCCGCATCCCCCTTGCAACACTCACTTGAACACCTGCAGCTCTGCCCCACGGGTCACAGGCCAGTCTCACAGGCAGGTGCAGTTTTCAAGGTGGAACATCAGTTTAACAACACTTGTCCATCCTGCCCAAGCCGCCCACATCAGCTCCACCAGGAAAGTGAAACTTAATTCTCTGCGTTATGGCCTGAAGGCCTCCGTGAATAGCGGCGGCTCCAGTCTGCGCCTGACACCTTGGGCTTCTTCGGGAAATCCTCAGCACTCCCCAGGCAAGGTTTCAGGCCTGTCTGAGAAGGACAGAACTGTTCTGTCCTCTGCTAAAGGAGCTGGCCTGGAGTCAAGGGTGTTACAATGTGAGGCTAATTACCCTAGCCTCGTAATATTCTCTTCTGCGAGGCCCTCCCGGGAAGAATAAAATAAAATGCTGCATAATAATAGGTGAAATGAACAGTGGACTGGAACCTTCGCTGGCTGTGTGACCTTGGACCAAGCAGTTGACCCAGACTTGCAATCTCATTAGGGGAGAGAGAGAGGAGAGAGAGAGAGAGGAGAGAGAGGAGAGAGAGATATTGCAGACCATAGGGGATTGGGAAGGAAGATGTGTCAGAGAGGGGAACCCCCTGTGAAACTGACCTTGGGGAGAGACACAGGTTGTTGTCAAGTCTTGGGACCTGCACTGTGCAGTACCTTACCTTTCTACATCTTCTTTACTTGACCGTCTTAGTTTTGTGGGCCCTACAGCTTCTTTTAAAATTGTGAGCTACCTCATGTACAGAACGGCATAAAAAGCTTATGTATGGTTTAGAGACTAATGATGAAATGAACACTCGTACGTTTATCATTAAGGAAGAAAATAAAATCTGACCCTACTTCGAATCACCATGTGCCTTGAACTGATCACTATTTCCTCTTTTCCCTAGAGATAGCACTATTTGATTTTTCAGTTGACTATTCTCTCTTGCCTTTTCTTATCACCTATGAATGTACCCAAAAAAAAGTTGATTAATTTTGATTTGATATTGATATCAATGTAGTCATACCACTCTGATTTCATTGATGACTTGTTTCTTTACTTGATTCTGTTTTTCAAAATATTTAATGCCATGTTTTCCCAAAAATAAGATCTAGCTGGAAAATAATCAGCCTTGAAAACTAGAGATGAAAAATGCCAACTCAAATCGGCTCATCCTTGCCTTACCTCTCATTACTAGGTCAGCTTTCCTAGGTATACTAAGTGATGTTACCTTATTTCCCAAAGAGATTGTATTGATTTATACTTCCACTAGCAATTGATAATTGTTTCTGTGGCTCCATAGCCCTTCAAATTGTCAACTTTGCTGTTGTTGCCAATTGGCTGTGTAAAATGATTTCTCTTTGTCTTTTCATTTGTGATTCCTTGGTTCTATTTTCTGTTGCTATAACAGAACACCTAAGGTTGAGTAGTTTATAAAGGAAAAGAGGTTTATTCTGGGTGGCAGTCCTGGAGTTTAGGCGTAGTACTGGTATCTGCTTGATTTTGCTGTATCATTCAGGAAGAAGAAGGACAAGCAAGGTGACTATGAAAGAGGAGACAGGGAACCAAACTCCCCTGAGAGCTAATTCATTTCCTGAGGGAGGAATTAACCCATCCCTGAGAGCCCTGACCCTGGGACCCAAGCACCTGGTCTCAACACTGAGGAACTAGGTTTCAGCACATGAACTTTATGGGAACACATTGAATGTCAAGATTGGGCATCTTTTCATACAACTCTGAGTCATATGTTTTCTTCTCCTATAAAACACCTGCTCCTATCTTTTGTGCACTATTCTACTGAGTCATTTGTTGTTTCTCATTGCTTCATAAGAATTATTCCACGTTCTGGAAGCCCTTTGTGGTCATGTATTGCAAATCTCTTCTCTCCATCTATACCATCGGCTCACACTCTTCAAGGTAGTGTCTGATAGAGATGTTTGTAGTTTAACAAAGTTGAATTTGCAGTCATTTATAAGAAGATTTGATCTGTTATAGGGACAGTCCCTTCTACCTGCTTCTCTGCTGCTTCCAGATTTTTTGACAAGCATTGGCTTTTTGATGATCGACATGAATTTAAGAATTTGTTTGTCATGTTCTACAAGAAAAGAAAGCAAAACACACCAAAATTCCTAGTGGATTTGCATTAAATCTATAGGTTAAAAAGAGAAATTTACATATTTGTAATATTAAGTTTTCCTATTCAAAAATATGGTATACATGAAAAACACTAATGTAAATTTTGTTTTTACCTTTTGTCTTGTTTTGTTTTGTTTTGTTTTGTTGAGACAGGATCTCACCATGTAATTCAGGCTGGCCTTGACCTCACTATGTAGCCCATGCTGGCCTCAAACTTTTGGTGATCCTCCTGCCTCAGCCTCCTGAGTGCTGGGATTACAAATGTATGCCACCACACCTGGCAAGACTAATATAAATTCTTTCAGTAAAGTTTTAGAGCTTTATCTACAAGGCTGTATATTTTTTATTAATTTATTACTGACTACTTCATATTCATATTTTTACTTCATAGTATGATTCATATCTTTTTAAATTACATTTTTCTAATTAATTATCTTTGATATATAGAAATATAATTGTTTTATATTAATTTAATAGTGAGACACCTTACTAAACTATTATTAACCCTAATCATTCATATGTAGATTATTTTGGGTTTTCTACTTCTGCTTAGCTTCTTCTTTTCCAATATTTATAGTTTTATTTCCTTTTCTTTTTTTTCTACCCTCCAGTGCAGTCTTACGTAGGAATATTAGGAGTGAACACCTGTGACAGGCAATTTCACGTGTTGATTGGATGAGGGATACCAGGTAGCCAACAGTGTGACCTCTGGGTTGTTGAGGGTGTTTCTGGGAGACATTGCCATTTAAATTGACAGACTAAGTAAGAAAATCTGCCCTCACCCAGTATGGCGGGTGGCAGACACCATCCAATCAGCAGGGACCACAGACAAACAGAAAGCCAGAGAAAGGAAAGCGCTCGCTCTCTCTCCCTCCCCCACCTCTCTCTCTCTCCTCTGTCTCCCTCTGTCTCCCTCTGTCTTTCTGTCTCTCTGTCTCTATCTCTGCCCTCTGTCTGCCCCTCTTTCCGGTCTGTCTCTCCTCTGTCTCTCTGTCTCTGTCTCTCCTTTGTCTCTCTTCTCCCCCTCTGTCTCTCTGTCTCTCTGTCTCTCTTTCACTCTAACACACACACACACTCACACACCAGAATCAGAACTCCAAGTTTGCTGACCTTTGTACTGTGAGACATGAGCCACAGCCCTATTTTTTATCTAGTCTATCCATCATCTCTCTATCTCTGATTGGTTATGTGTATCAGGAGAACCCTGACCACTAGTACAGCATCCTTGTCTTATGCCTTGAACTGAAACTACTGTCTATTAATTACGGTGTTTGTTGTGGGTTTATAAAAAGTCCTCTTTCAGATTAATAAACATCTCTCATCCCTGGATTCCTTTAGCTTCATTCCATATATAGTACATCCCAAAATAATATTTTCATTACACTCAGTTCTATGTATTTTTAAATTTCCATATGATTTTTTCTTTGGTCTATAAGTTGTTTATAAGTGTATTTTTCATTTCCAAGTGCACGTTTTTCTAATTATATTTTTGTTATTGATTTCTAACTTAATTACATTCAAAATTTATTCACAGAAAGTTCCATAAATGCTTAGAAAGAAGCTATAACCTCCAAGAATTGGGTGCAATGTTCTCTGTATGCCCATTTGATCAAGCTATTTAATGTGTTCTTTAAATCTTCTATATCCTCAAGTATTATTTGCTTAATATATGAATTTGAAACATGTTAAAATTTCCCGCTAGCACAATGGATTTTTCATTTTCCCTTTATATTAGGCTAACATTTGTTGCTTTATTTTATTTGGAGGAGATAGTGTGTGTGTGTGTCCTCCAAATGTGTGTGTCTTACAAATTTACAATTATTATATAATTGGGGAAATTAAGCATTTTATTATTATGTGATGACCTCTATCACTTATAAAGCTGATTTCCCTTAAAGTCTATTTTTTCTAATATTAATATATTTCCAGCTTTCTTTTGTTTGAGTTTTTCCTGTTGTATGTCTTTCCATCCCTTAACTTTTAATATTTCTATGTCTTTATAAGTGAATGTAATAGATTATACTTCTTTTCAAGCTTGTCAGTTTAGTCCTGTGATATTTATAGTAATTACTAATATACTTAAATTTATTTCTACCACCTTACTGTGCACATTGTATCTGTCTCAGTTTTTTCCACATCCAGCTTCTCATGAGATTTTTGTAGTTGTTGTTGTTGTTTGTATTTAATCACCTTCCCTTTTTGTTTTTGTCTTTGTTTTTGTGTTTGACTTTCACTTCTTTAGAAGTTATATTCTCTACAGCTTTCATTGTAGTGATTGCCCTAAAATTTTTGTATATATTTTTAATAATTTAAAAATTAATACTTTTAACTTCATCCTAAAAATTTAAGGTTTTTAATTTTTTTAATTGCCATCATTCCCCCATCCAATTCAATGTTTACGTCTTTTATATTTTGTTTTACCTTTCATATACTTTTTCCCTGCAAATTTTATATTATTATAATTTTATAGTTAAACATTATTTAGATATGTTAAAGTTTATTTAGATTTAGCCACATATTTGTAGCTATAGTTTGCCCGCTACTCATTTTTATATCTCAGCTCTTCCTTCTTGGATCATTTTCTCCTGCCTGAAGAACATTGTGTAGAATTTAGTGAGGAACTTCTGGGGTAACTTATCTGCTTTGTTTGTTTATGGAAATAGCTCCACTTTACCCTCATTTTTTGAATATTCAGTAGGTTGGATATAGGATTTTCATCAACAACTATTTTTTTTTTGGTACCGGGGATCGAACTCGGGTCCTTGCACTCGAGCAGCAGGTGGCAAAACCACTGAGCTAAATCCCTGGCTTTCATCAACAACTATTTCCTCTCAGCATACTTCAGTATTTTCCCTTGCCTGCTGATTGTTGTTATTGTAGGTGAGAAGTCACTGCAGCACAGGGTTCATCTTTCCTCTCTGGTTGCTTTTGAGATGATCCTTTTTCTTTATTCTACATTTAGTTATGGATCTAAGTATAATATATTGTATTAGTCAGTATTGCTATTGCCAGACACAATACCCAACACCACAATGTAAGGGAAGAGAGATTTCATTTAGCTCATGGTTTCAAGGGGATTTAGTCCATGGCAAGAACATCATGGCAGAAGGGCCAGGAAGCAGAACAAGGGAATGGCAGAGAGGAAGGGGCCAGAGGCCAGACATAGACCCCAAAGTCACCTCCATGACCTCCCAAGACCCACCCAGAAGTGTGCTCCGCTAATAACCCCAGGCGGATCCCAAAAGCAATCAAGTTCACACTCAACAATAATCACTCTGTGTACCTAGGTATGTTTTTCCTTTTATTTATCCTCTTTCAGATTTGTTGAATATTTGTCTTTCCAGAGTTCTGAAAATTTCTCACCCAAGATCACTTAGAATAAAACTTCCTCCCCACGTTTGCCTGAAACATCTCAATTTGTCATCTTTTTTCACATTGCCCGCTTCCCACTTTTTTAACCTGCTTCTCAAGCTGTAACTGTTACTGGGTTTTGGAGTGTGGGAGTCTCCTCCAAGATGTGGCTTCTGGGTTCTTTCTGTCCTGAACAAAGAATTGGTCAAGACAAGCCCAAATGGTAGCAAGGTTTTATATTTGTTAAAGGTAGGAAAAGAAAGCTCTGCAGAGCAAGTTTGAGTCAAGAAAAAGTAGGAAAAGAAGTACACCCTACAGTACATGGGGGGGACCACTATGAAAGAACAGAGGCAAAAGGCTCGATGGTGACTGCCCCTTTGTATTTTCCACTCCTTAGCCTGGCATCAGGTCTAAGCCATCCTATCAAAGACCTGTTCGTGTTCTGCTGAGAGGTCCACATCCAGGGCTTTGGGAACTGTTCTGCCCATGTGTCCTGGGATTTTGTAATTGACAGGCCACCCCTACTTTCCCAACCAGCTTTGCCATGCCCTAATCTCCTGCCTTATAACAATGACAATTCCATTACACCCATCTTCATTCTCTCTCTATAACTGTATTTAACTTCCAAGGTTACTCCATTCATTGAGATTTTAATTTTAATTATATTTTTCACTTTTAGAAGTTAGGTTTGATTGGCTCTTTTTCAAGTCTAACTCACTCCTGGATCAAATCCTAATGCCTCTACATCTTTTAACATATTTTACTTTGAGTGTTCAATAAATCTAGTATCTGACACTCTCACAGATTTATTTCTACTGCTTGGATTTTTTACCAAAAAATTGTAGTTCTCTCAATTCTAATATTTTGTTTCTTTGTGTGTGCTGTTGTGATTTCTTACTGTAAGCTGTGCATTTCCCTTGAACATGTATCTGTGAAAATTTTGGGGGGGTACTGGGAATTGAACTCAGGGCCTCGAGCTTGCCAGACAGGCACTGTACCGCTGATGTACAGGCACTGTACATCCCTAGCCCTATCTGTGGAAATTTTGAGAGGTCTGGGTTATAGCAGGATTCTTCTAGAATGCTTTTGTTTGTTTGTGTTTATTCAGATGGTCATGTGAGTTAGTACCAGAGAACATTACATTTTCAGAGTGCGACAATTAGGAACTGTTAGGATTTTTATCTAGTTGTCCTGCAACAGCCTCGTGTTAGGCAGGGCTTTTGGAAGGTGATTGAATTTGGCCTCTCTATGACTGACTTGCCGTTAGGAGGCAGGATCTGGTCACTGAGAGCTTGGCTGGAAAGCTGTGTCTCCCTCCCAGACCCTTCCCTAGCTCTCTCTGCTTCTGTCTGCCTTGACATGAGCCGCATTCCTCCACCCAGGCCTCTCTCACATACTCCTTCTATGCTTAAGCCTGACAAACATAGACTGAAACTTCTGAACCGTGAGCCAAAATAAACCTCCCCTCCTTTAAGATGCGGGTGTTGAGTATTTTGTCCCAGCAACGAAAAAAATGACTAAGACATAAACATAACTGTGGTATGAATTGCAATGGCAAAGACAAATGAGGGTGAGTTTATTTCAGGACAATGTGGTTGGGTTGAGACAAGTTTTTCTTGGCTATCTTTTTGTACTCACCAGAAACATCCTTCAGGACCTCAGCTATATTTGAGAATCTCCTATAAAACACTCTACCTTGGTCAAACCCTGGACTTCCTCTCATATCCCCCATCCCCACACATCCTCCTAAGCAGTAGCCCAGGTGCTGGCATTGGGCAGAAATTTCTAGGTTAAAGCAAGTTTGGGTATTTATCTAGCTCCCAGCATTCTTGGTCTCAGCTTGGTTGGAGCTCAGAGTTTGCCTCCATGTCAGCTCACAGTTGCATTTTTAAAATATACTTTAGCCAGCATGTTGGTTGGAAGGAAAAATGTTCTGGCTATCTATTTCACTGTATTACTGGAAACAGAAATGATCAAGCTGGTTTATTTTTAGTCAAAGCTAATTTCCTGATCACTCTGCACCTGTGAACCTGAACCAATTTGCATGAATGTGCCTTCCTTTTCTAGCTGAAAAGAATTTCCAAAGGGGAGAGCCAATATCCCAGCAGCTCCCACAGTGAAGACATGAGCCTACTTTGAAACTATCATGTCAAATGCACCAATAATAACAGCTAATGTTCAGGGTAAGGCTTATCGCCATGTGCCAAGCGCTAAGTGTATTATCTGCATTATCTTGATTTTCACAACACTCTGGGGGAGGCATTATTACAAGCTCCATTTTACAGATGAGGAAACTGAAGCACAAAATGGTTAAGTGATTTACCCACAAAATATGGCGGAAATGGGAGGCAACTGGGCCCTGGAGCTCATACTAGTAGCTTTGCTGTTATGCTATGTTTGCTTCATAGCTGGAAGAAAAGTAACCGGTGAAAATACAGCTGCCTAATAATTATGGCCCATGCTGGATTGTTCAGGAAAAATTATTCCTAAAGCATCAAGGCTCTTAGCCTGAATAGCCTATTGGTAGCATCCAGGTAGTATATTCAAAATGTACCAGACTCTTTCAAGGAGAGATTCTAAGTTAGCTGGACTGGGGCAGGGCCATGTGTTTTTATTTTTCCAAGGCTCCCTGGTGTTCTGATGTCACCTTGGATAGAATCACCCTGGACAGCTGCCACTCTCCCTCGGCTCACGTTGCAACACTTCATCGGGTTTCAGCCCCCAGAAAAATGGGTGTTGGGCGAGAAAGAGATCTGTCATCTCACCTGTCACATCTGAATGTCCTTGGATAATTTACCTCCCTAAAACAGATCCTCAATTTCCTCCTGTGCAAAATCGTAATCTGGTTCAGCACTAATATTTAGGACTCTTGCATTTCTAAGTGGTCACTGAAGAAGCCTGGCCTCCTTTGGACTCACACTCTGGAACAGCAGGTCAGGGTGCGGAAGGTGCAGCTCTGGCTTAACCCAGCCCCAGGGATCAGTGGTGGATCTCAGATCCCCTTTGCTCCACATGCATGGGTAGTTGGGAGAGAGGGTCCCCATAGCATGCTGCCACCTAAGTGACCCAAATGGTCTCTAATGCAGAGGAGCTGCACTAAAATCTCCATGCTTTCTCCTTCTAAGTTTAAGTGCTTATGAAAAGCAAAAAGTGCAGTTTAACTGGGAAAAAGTCACTAAGGGACAGAGTCCTAAAAAAGAAAAGGAGGCCTAGATTGAAAATGCCACCCACCTACACACACACTCACACACACACACACACACACACACACACACACACACACACACACCCTTCTGCCAAGGCTGCCAAAGCCATCTGGACAGAAAGATGCTGCTTTTAAGGAATTGGCTTTTCAGGGGCTGCACATAAAACATTCCAGCACAGATGTTCCTGGGCAAGAGTACCTGGCTGCTCTGGACTGATGGGGCAGCAGCTCTCCCTCCCCAGCTGACGCTGGCTCCCAGTTGTACCATCAGCTCAGCCCCTGCACCCGGTATTCTGGTCTGAGCCCTCCCAATGCACTGGATCCCTCCCAAATAATTCTACACAGGCCCAGCCTGGACCTCCTCCTCGGTGCCCACTGCCAAGGCTTCACGGGGCTCTCTGGGGCTGCGCTGCTCATTCTCACCATTCTATGCCCCTTGGGGCTGCAGAAGTCCCTCGCCATGCAGGTAGAAAGGCACAGCAGTGTGTGCCGTGCTCCCAAGGATCCCAGGCCAGCAAGGGCCCCCAACTCACTTTCTGAGAACCGACCCCCGCTACAGGCCCGGCTGTGTCCAGATCACCCACCACAGCTGGCTCGGCTTTGTCCCACGCTGGGCCCCAGGGACTGCCTTGGTGGACCTCACATAGGGCTGCAGACAGCTCATGAGGCCCTAAAGAGCCACAAACACTTCGTCTGTTCCCCTCACCCAGTTGTGTTTAAACAAAGTTCACAGGGTCTCAGAAAGACCTCTGGGACCTTTGGGGGAAGAGCAAGAAAGGGCACCTGAGTTATTCCTGCAGGAACATCTTACAGATGAAGAAACAGAAGCTTAGGAACGTTGAGGCACTTGTCCAGTGCTGCACAGCCAGTGGTAGAAACTGAACTCAAGGACAAACACATCCAACTGCAAACCTGGACTCTTTCCACTGGGCAAATCTGTCTTATTTCACCTTAAGAAAAACAGCAAGCTTCCCAATCCATTTGTTTCTTAAAATTACTAATGAAATAATATCTTTTAAAAAATAACTAACAAGAGCTATGAGGAAAGAAGCCAAAATGCCAATCATTATAATCAATGCGGGTATTGTAATTGAGCATAGAAACAATACTCTGGCCTCCTGAAAGACCAAAAAGGGAAATAAAGGAAAATAAAAATAAAACAGGTAAAATTTGTCCTCCTAGGCTTTCCTTTTCTGGAGAGTTTTCCTCCCATCCCACTGCATCCACTCATCCTCTATCAGAAGGATCCTGGCACCTGGTACTTGATCCCACCCAAGGTGGCATCCATGCCCTGGCAGTCTCTCCTCCCTCAGCTCACCAGCCTTCCCTCAGGATTCACTTCGTCCTGCATTGTGTGCCTGCACAGAAACCAGAGACTAAGCCATGTGCAATAAAGGACCACTCCAGGGGGCACAGGAAATTCCAGGCCAAGATAGAAGATAATGGAAGACAGAATTTGGCTGTAAACAGGAAGGGCAGTATGCTCTTGTCCCATGGAAGAAGTAGCTTCCATAGGATATGGGGCATAAGGGAGAATGAGGAACTGGAGTAGCAATTGGGACCCTACCTATGGCACCACATAGTCCCCTGCCTGCCCTGCCATGGGTTTGGCAACTCACTCTCTTCACAAGCTAGGGCAAGATCATACATGTTTTTCTCAACAGTTCTGGAAGAACAGGATTGCTCCCCCTGGACACCACAACCCCAGCTACTCTGCTAGTATGCTGGACAAAGGCAGCTAATCAATTCCTCTTCCCAGGGTAGAGCTGGTCTACCTGTGGCTCCCAGTTCCTTGCAGCTGTGCAGGTACATCAGGAATGTAAGATTCCATAGAAGCGCCAAGCATTTACTACAGACTGCACATGTCTCTTGTTACTATTGTGTTCATCAGCTTTGTGTTACTACAATGAAATGCATACAAAGGATACTTAGGAAGTAAAGAGAGGTTGATTTTCATGGTTCTGGAAGTTCAAATTCAAGATCATGTGGCCATCTTGGTTTGGTCTCTGATGAAGGTGTCTGTCTTAGTTACTTTTCTCATTGCTGAGACAAAATACACAACAACAAAAGTTAAAGGAGGAAAGGTTTATTGTAGCTCACAGTTTGCAGAGGTTTCAGTTCATAGTTGGCTGGCTCCCAGGCAGGGGCATGGCAGAGGGACAACACAGAGAAGAAACAGTTCATGGCAGGCAGAAGGCAGCAAAGCAGCAAAGTAGCAATGAAACAGCCATTGATGACAGCAGCTATTTTTCTATCCCTTATATTTTATCCCAGCTACATGCCCTTTGAGTGGGTAGCACACTCAGATTGGGCCTTCCCATTATTCAGAACTATGACAAACCAGTCAGTGGACTAATTTAGTAATCACATATCCTTAATCCCAGCATCACACACTTAATCCCAGCATCATACACTCTAGATGGGGAGGAGTGTCATACATGGGGCCACTTTTGAAAAGCCACACCTATGACCGCATGAGGCTTTGAGGGGGCAACTGGACATAAGCCATAACAGCAGTGGATGGTAATATGGTGAGAACATATATCAGTGAATGTGGTCATTAAATATGAACTGGGAAATTAGAGAGGGAGAGACTGAGAGACCACAGTCCTGTAACCCCTTTTGAGGGCATGCCCTCAAAACCTAAGGGTCTCAAATAAAACCCTACCTCCTACAGGTTCATAGCACCTCACTGTACCACCACCCTAGGATCAAACCTTTGACATGTGGACCTTTGGGGGACTCTACCCGCATTCAACCATAACAATTATGAACGTCTACTTCACAAATGCATTATTTGAGTTTATTGTGCAAGATTCTTATAATTTTAAGAAACAAAGTCAGGGATAGAGACTCATTTGGAGAACCCTAGGGAATTATAAAGGAGGAATATGCACATGATATATTAGTTAGGGTTCTCCAGAGAAACAGAATAAATAAGAGGCAGAAGTGGATGCCATCATTTTACACCCAAATTTTGTAGAGCAGCTTGGAAGGCTGGAAACTTGTGCAGGAAGGAATTAATGTTGTAGCCTGGAGTCAGAAAATTTCTTGTTCTCCAGAAAACCTCATGTGTCCTTGGAAGAACTTCAACTGAGTGGATTAGGTGTACCCACATTATCAGCAGGAACCTCTCTCCTTTACTCAAAGTTAATTAATTACAATGTTAAACACATCTACAAAATGCCTTCCCAGCAGTACCTAGATTAGTGTTTGATTTAATAACTGAGTACAACCCAGCCTAGAGGACACATAAAGCTAGCAAGCCCATGTCAATATCCCGAAGCTAGAGTTGTCATACCCCCAGGGACCCCCAAAAGCAGGGTTGTTCTGCAACTGCAAATACCCTGGTCTTAAAGGGATCCCGCTTCCTCCTCCTCCCCACCAGCTCATTCTGTCTGTACATGGAGTTGTGATTTCCAAGAGAGAAAATCATTGATTTGGGTCATTCTTTCACACCAGGTCATGTGAAGGTCAAAAGAACAGACAGGGTGACAGGTGGCTGTAGGCCAAGGGGCTGCTCCTCAGGGGAAACACATGACAGATGCTCTATCCCTAGATTGTACACTGGCAACACACCCTCCTTCCTTTCCAGCCCCAACTCCATATTCCTAAGCATCAAGCTCCTACCTGCACACAACTCACCTGCTCCAGCGAGGAGGCACCCACAGGCATGTGTCCTACAGGTACTGCATAGGGCAGCCAAGTCACATGGTACCAGACTTGCCAAGAGGTTTTTCAGCACCAAGGCCATGATCTCTGATGGCACCACTTCCCCACTGTTCCTTCTGCCATCACTTCTAGGGTTATTCCTCACTGTCCTCCACATGCAGGACTCCACCAACACACCTGGTAAATATAGTACAAGTAAAAAATGACATCCTCAAGCTAGCAATAACCACAATTATAATATATTTTCTTTTTAAATGAAAAGGACTGTTAATGGTTTCTATCTAGAGGCCTACCCCCCAGAAAAGTCTCATGTGCTCATAGGTGGGGGTTCTGGAGCTGACTAGATCTAGGATGTGTGATACTGTAATTAAGGGTGTATGGTACTAAATTAGCCCACTGATTGGAATTCACATAGTTCTGGATATGGATAATGGAAGCCCCAACCTGGGTGTGGGTCACACCAATCAATAGGCTTGTAGAGCAAATGGAATATGAAGGAACAGAAAGAAGACAGGCTGATGCTGCTACTTGCTGCTGCTGCCTTCTACCTGCCACACCATAAATGGTTTCTCCTCTTTGATGCCCCTCTGCTATGTCACCTTGCCTTGGAGCCAGCCAACTATGGAGTGAGACCTCTACAAACTGTGAGCAGAAATAAACCTTTCCTACTTTAACTTGTGGGTGTAAGGTATTTCATCTCAGCAACAACAAAAGTAATTAAAACAGGAACAGATATTCAATAGCCAGGTACTTCAGCCAGGAGAGGAAACTACACCTGAAAATAGGTAGGGACCACTCCCACAGGCTGAAGCTATCTAAGGCTATATAGATCCCTTCTTCACCTACTCCAGGTTTCATTTGTTGTTGCCCAGTAGGATAACTCTAACTTTTGCTATCAGGAAATCCTTTGGCTGAAATAATATAGAAAATCCAAGAGTGATTGGATTCAACTGTAAATAATAGAAAATCTAATAATGATCTAAATAAATATTTCATTTTTTTCATACACCAAGAGATAGAATGCAATTTTGGGTGTTGGTTTAGCAGTAATATCAAGTCTCTGGGCCACATCTTTATTCTACTCTTGACTCTCACCTCATCATCACAAGAGGCTACCAGAAGCAGGAGGACTGCAGAAGGATTCACATCACCAACGCCTTTTTTTTTTTATCCTTGAACCCAAAACTTTCCTGGGGACATCTAGCAGCCTCCCTCTTCCATCTTGTTGGCCATAACTGGGATATCCCACCACTCCTGGCAGCATTTGAGGCTATGAAATCATTTCTAGCTGAGAAAAAGAGAGGGGAGTGGCACACTGCCTTAAACTAGATGTGTTTCTTTGACTGGGTCATACCTGACTACCTTCCCTCCAGATGTGCTAGAAAGAGGTAGGGAGTCATCTGGGTATTTGGTGCACCTGGACAGTTGGCAAGGCCAGTTTCTCTGCTCACTTCTATGACGCATACACCCTCTAGTACAGCAGCCCTTCCCTTGATTATCAACACCAAGTTCCTCCGCCCAAACCTGGTCACCCTAGCGTGAATTTAGTTGCCAGTGGCGTCCTAGGTCCACAGGAGTTTTTAAAAGCATGTCCTTTAGTAGAGATGTATTTCCATTGATAACAGAAATTTCAGACCGGCAGAGTCCAACTACAGCTACAGTGATGGGGTCACGTCCTCAGTGGGGCTGGAACCCAGTGGCCACTGATGAATCTGCATTATCTGCAGGTGCTTTCAAAAGTAAGAAAATAGAAAGAAAAGAATGTGAGGGCTTCGTTCAAAGAGCTTTACCTCCCTCCCGCCAAATAAAAATAAAGCAAATTGAAAATGCCTGCATATTACTGAGGGCTTTCACCTTCTAGGCTAATTGGCATTACATCCAAAGTATCACACAACTCTAATAGAATTTGTTAATGCGAAGCTCATTGATTCACACATGGGGCAAAAATGATGGTGTGCCACGGTAAATAAATCTTAATCTAAAAAATAAATGTCAAGGTTGTTTGAAGGTTTTTTAAAACTAATTGATCTTTTTACACCTCTCTTTCTTGCCCACAAGTGATTCTGTGGTAGGTTGCAAAGAACGCTGAGCTGGGAGTCAGTTATCAAAACCTTTGGCTGAGCTGGACCTGGTGATGAACTCCTCAAGTCCGAGTACTCTGGGAGGCCAAGACAGGAGGACAGTAAGTTCAAGTTCAAACCCAGGCTGGGACTGGTTTCAATCCCTAGTACAAAAAAAAAAAACCTAACAAAAAACTTAGCTGTGTTATTTGGCTGTGTTGAATTATCCTAAACAAGTCCCTTTTATATTCTTTAGCTTTAAAATAGAGATAACAATTAACAATGCTTTAGTGAAAATAAAATCACACCAAAAATAACACAATCATCTATGCCAACATTTTTATAAACTATAAAATTAAAATGAAAGGTTTCTCATGCACTAATATGAGAATGAAAAAAGAATCATTTGGAATGTGTATGATTTGTTATTAATAATTTTGCTTGAAGTTTCAAAGATCCTCTGCATCTGAGAATTTTTAAGATGCCTGTGCCAAAATCCCAAGCAGCTGAAACGTATAGCTACACACACTCAGCCAAGTACTCCCCTGTCATAGGAGTTTAGAAAATTGTTTTCGTCTCTTCAGAAAAACAAGTTATTTTCATTATCTTAATCGGGGTTATTGTTTTGCAGTTGTACACCTTTGCCAAAAATAATTAGAATGTATGTTTAAAATATGACCAGTTCCTTATAGATCAATTACACCTTAATAAAGTTATATAAAGACTCATCTGAAAGATAATTGAATACTGAAGATTATATCTTGGAAGACTTACCAGTCTTTTGGATTCTTCTCTGCACTTTCTTTCCTGGAAATTTCTGGAGGGAAAGAATTTGGCACACCTATCTCAGGCGCCACTGCTTCCAACAGGGATGAAGACCTCACTTCTGGTCACTGGGCAGGCACGAAGGTGAAAGGAGCAGCTGCTGACTCCGCCAGGCCCAGCAGTCCACTGTGGGTGGACCTGGCTACTGCTGTTTGTGGAATCCCACTCCCAGCTGCTCAGCGTCTTTCTCTGAGAATTCAGCATCCCAGAGAAATGATGAGGCCAGACAAGTAAAGGAAGAGTGGGGGGGCCTGGGATGGGGGCTGGAATAGCAGGGGAAACCCTGGCCCACCCCGCCCCAAAACTTGCATTCTTCTGGGAACCTGGCCTTTGGGTACAGGGCGCTATTTTACTAAAAGCCATTTTCATCCAACACAGATTTCTAGGTGAATCAACCAGTTTAGGTACAATACCTGAACAGGAAAGACGGGAAGTTTGCAAAATGACCAGAAGTTTAGACAGGAATGGTAAGGAGCAATCGACTCTGCCCAAATGGAGGACTTTCTCACCAGCTGCAGGCAACAGTCTGTTCCTTTGCATAAAGACGCTGACTTTTACACAAAGCAAACTCCTTCAGGTGAGTAATGCTCACTTAGCACTTTTGTTGTCCGATAGGTTTGGTGAGGGGCTGAGAAGCCCTTGCAGTGTTTCCCAGGGTTGCCTCCAGTCACCTGACATCTGGGTCTCATCCCCACAGATTTGACTGAATGGTCTGGGCTATGGACTTGGGCTCGGGGATTTTATTTTTTTAATCTGCTGCCATGTGATTCTAATTTGTAGCCAGATTGAACACTAGAATCCCCTGGGAGAGTGATAACCGTACAGCTGTGTGGACCTTGTACAACCCTCAGGACTCAGGCGGTTTCTCACACACACATCCCTTGACACCCAGGGCTAAGGCTTCCAGAAAGCTACCTTCCTCCACACTGGCTGTTATCTGGACTACAAGATACAGCGGACTCTTGACTTATAAACTCAATTCATCAGCAAGGGCTGTAACTTGAGTTGGTCAACTGAAGGCTCAGGCTCCTCTGCACAGCCTTCAGAGTCTCTCTCCTGCACACAGGCAGATCTCAGTGTCCTTAGAGAGTCACTGGTCCAGGATTTCTCAATTAACCTCACACAGGAAAGGATGCTGTAATGTTCCTTCCAGAACTCGTTAAGGGTTAAATCTATATCTGAGACCATCTGGAAGCACAAGCAGCTGGCATTCAGGTCGTAACTCAAGACTTTGTTCATGAGTTTAAACTAAAATTCTGGTCATAACCCAAGTTGTTTTTATGTCAGTGTGGTTGTAACTGGAGGGTCCACTGTTCAGCGCTGAATCCAGTGCTTCTCCCAAGGACATGCTGGTACCTTCGGGTCTCCTGGTTAACATGGAGCCCGTGTAAGATTATTCTGCTCTGCAGACCAGCCCCTACCAGGTGCCCAAGTTGCAGCTATGTGGCCCACAGTTTAGGAACAAGGACCGAGAGCAGGGGTTTTCAGCCTTCGCCACACTTTGGACATGTTGATATCTGGAAAATTCTGATTCTATGGGCAGGGGAGCATCCTGGGCCCAGGAGTTGTCTTTAAATTTCTCCATGTGATTTTCATGTGCAGCTCAGAAACAAAAACAAAAAAGGTTGATTTTAAAAGCCTATCTACTTTAAGATTTTGGCAAAATACCAACTCTTAAATTTATGGCAGGAACACCATTGTTAACATGAAAGCATATTATCTCTCTGTGCATCCTCTGTAGAGAATGGATCTTAAGAAAGAGCCTGTGGTTTGCTGAAGGAATGGCAAAAATGCAGGAGAAATACATTTTAAAAGACCACAGAGCTTCTAAGGGAAAGGATCCCCAGCACGGGACACCAACAGGAGAAAGAGAGAAGGGACTGGTAAGGGGGAAACATAGGTTATGAGGAGAAATGTGTACATAGGACTTAAAGGTTTTGGTGTGTAGGACTGTACCATCTCCTTCTCTGGCGTCCTTGAGAAACCTTCAACAAAGACCTAGTCCAAATAGCTTAGGGGCTCATATTTGCAATGGGTTTAGTTTGTTTGCTGCCTGAGTCCCACACTTAATGGGGCCACATAACAACCCTACACAGGAAGTGCTGTTGCCCTCCACATATTACACGAGGAAATCCAGGTTTAGAGAAGGTCAGTAATCTGCCCCAAGTCTTGCAGCTGCCATGGCAGAGCCACAACTGGAATATGGGTTGTGTGAATTCAAGCTCAGCCTCTGACTTGCTTGGGTGGGACTGGGGGACCCTATGACCCTAAAACCAAAGACCTGTTTTGGAGAAGAAAAGAAAAGTCCTCAAGAAAGAGAAAATAAGGCCTCCTGGCTGGAGGAGGATATCTGCCTTCATTAGGATCACACTCTAGGACCATGCATGAACCCCCAAGAAAAGAGAAGGGCCAAGCGGAGAGGAGTCAGAACTAAAGTACAAGAGCATTTTCTCCAGGAACCTCTCCACAGAGCTGGTGTACAAAACAGACAGCCCTGCCCTTAGACCCAAATAACAGAGAAACACAAAGCAATAAACCAGGGGCCTCCCTGCTTTGGCAGGAAACATAGCTTCAAGAGCTCTGGGGAACATAGCACTCATACGGCAGTGCATTTATTTAAGACTTCCTGTACGCATGGTGGTGAGGGTTCAATGATGAGCAACAAAAGGGCACTCTGCCTGAGAGGTGAAGTCACAGATGCCTATGCCCAGTTCACTCAGAACATTGTCTGGTCACCCACACATCTTAAGCTTCACTCATTTCACCAGTAAACAATCATTTCTAGCATTACCATATTCCAAACCTCGGGACACCAAAGACAAGAAAAGTATCCTTAAGATTAAAACAATAAGTCAATGGCTGGAAGAACTTTCTCTAATAGTTCCTTTGGAATGCACACAGTATAATACAATCCACAAATCAACAGCCTTATTACAAATAAAGAGCTTCAAGGGTTATTTCTTCAAGTGCTCTTAATATAAGTTTATGTATCATACCAAAAAGCAATTCAGCAAAGCAGTTCTACGATAGTCCATTTATGAGGTCATATCCAGACACTGGCTTCTTAAATGTTAAAGTAATCTCAAATTTGGAGGTAGCCAGGGTGTTGAGGTTCCTTGGGAGAATCTGAAGAAATCTGTGGAGCATCGCCCTGGGAGGAAATGCCATTTTGTACAACTTCAGGAAATGCTGCTGCCTAGGACTCCAGTGCCCCATAATGCGAAGCCCAGGGACGAACCTGTTAGGGTTTGTCGGGCCCAAGTGGAAAGCCCCCAACCTAGAGGGCTGGGTAAAGGGCACATCCGGGGCTGTCCTTCCTGTTTTCTCTCAGTGAGGCTTTGGAACAGAGCAAGGGAGCCCCTAGTTTGAGGTAACACTCACCCGTGACATTCACAATGACCTCTATTTCTGCAGCCAGATTCCCCATCCTCATAGTGTGGCATCTTCAGCGAGCTCTGAAGAGGAATCATCTTAGATGACCTGTTATACCAAGATCCAGGAAATTTATAACACCGGATCATCCAGAGGCTATTCCCACTTCAAAAGTGGCTGCCTGTGTTATCCAAATGGTGATATTTCAGAAGGACGGGGTTCAGGATATGCTACCCCCAAATGTAGCACCTTGCATGAGTACTTCAAGATGAAGGAATTTGAGAGGTGGCATGTACAGGAAGGACATTCTGACCTTCCCTGAAGCAGGTCATAAGACCCTCATGGGAAAGTCAACCACATTATACCCAGAGGAGAGAAGTATCCTTCTCCCAGAAGATGAAGGACACAGAGAGGAATCCAAGCAAACGGGCCTGTCTGAATCTCTGCTGGTTCATGACACTGAGCTCCGATCTCCTTTGTCCTACCATATCGCTCCACAATTTTCCACTCTGTCAAACCTACCCTACAAATAGGTTTAACCACTTCCTTGAGTCCTTATTTCCTTATGAAGTCTCCCATGCCATGTAAAAATTAAATAAATAAATTCGCATGCTTTCCTCTTGTTCATATGTCTTTCATTACAAGGGGACCCAGCCAATGAACCCAATGGACCCAAAATAGGTGAAGGAAATAATATTTTTGACACAGGAAAATAAAGAATTCTAGAGAGAAAAAAGATGGGAAATAATTAGTAAGCACCTACGTATTCATGTGCTCTTTCCCAAAGCTGGTGAGCTGGCTATCATTGTTTAGCTTTTTACTGAGAAGGAAGCTGATGCTTAAAAGACACAGTAGCTCGATGTCACAGTGTAGGGTTCTCAACTTGGGCCCATGGCAGAATCACCTGTTGAGCTTCAGTGACACAAGCCCCATTTCAGAAACTTAAGACTGAGGGCCAGGGATTTAGCTCAGTGGCTCCGCCGCCTGCCTCGCAAGCGCAAGGACCAGAGTTCGATCCCCGGTACAAAAAAAAAAAAAGAAACTTGAGACTGGGCTTTGGCATTTTTCAGAGGCATTTCTCCTCTAGAATTCCACCTTGGAGACAGTTTGGGAACCACTGTCCAGATGTTAGCTGCACCCACTGTTACTCTCGGCCAAGACATTCCACAGGCACACATCTGTGTGGCTGTAACAGTAGTGTACATTTTGAACTGGCTCCCTCTCAGGGGCTGAACGGCTGTTGTCTCAAGCCCTCATCTTCTCCACCTCCTTACCACTGCTGCTCGCCCCCACAAAGACCTCTCACCCCAGCCCCTAGAGTTGGAAGCCCCTTCCTGGGCCTCCCCAGGCTAGAGAGGTTAGTAAATATCTTGAGGACTATCTCTAGCACTATCAGTACTCATTTCCTTTGCATAATACTTTAGTACACATGGACAGAGTCAGAAAGAAAATTGAAAGTCCACAGTTGTTATCAGCCTAAGTTACACAAAGCCGAAGACCCCTACCCTGCCTGTCCACCACACTGTTACTAGCAGGTAGCACCAACAGCACATCAGGACTTTGCTCAGACTTTGCAAAAAGTAGATCAGAACTTTGAAGTCAAAACAGGTTCTATTCCCAAATGTACCAAGTCTGTAGTCAGGTGGATCCCAAGTGCCGTGCAGAGAGACCCTAAGAAAAAGAAGAAAGAGAGAAAACAAAAACACAGAAAATGATTTTACATTTCCCAGCCAACTCCATCATCTCATAAATGAAGAGCAGGCCCAGCCAGTCTGAGGCTCGGGCGAGGGATTCCGGTCCCTTTGAGGCAAAGAACAGGGCATTGCAGCTTTTCATCATTAACCAGAGTAAGCTGCATCAAGTCGGATAATCAAGCTACACTCAAGGGCACGCCGA
Organism: Heterocephalus glaber; assembly: GCF_053883595.1. Lineage (NCBI taxonomy): Eukaryota > Metazoa > Chordata > Mammalia > Rodentia > Bathyergidae > Heterocephalus > Heterocephalus glaber. Next base: position 1,891,100 of record NW_028258414.1, read on the forward strand.
GAGCATCTGACCCCTGGGCAGCTGGTCGGAGAGAGAGCAAACATGAGCTGAGTACCCCTTATCTGAAATGCTTTGGGATACGAGGTGTCTTGGGTTTTGTAATATTTGCATGTAGATAATGAGGCATCTGGGAACGGGACCCGAGTCTAAACACAAAATTCACTTACATTTCATATGTGCCTTAGAGTGATTTTCTACATTATTTTCAGCATGCCTGTATTTTGACTTTAGCCTGCCAACATGGGGTTAGATGTGGGATTTTCCACTGTGTGTCATATCAACATACCAGAATTTCAGATTCTGGAGCATTTATGATTTCAGATTTTTATAGTGGGCTTACTCAACCTGTGTAGAAAAGGAACACAACATGCTTCACTAGGAGTTCAATCTCTTTTATAATTAATTGCAGGAGCATATCAGTAGTGATAAAGTTCTTTATCTTAGGCAAGGTACCTCACCTTTCCGTTGCTTCCCCAGGTTTACTGTCTGCAGAAAATAAGCCTTTCCTCATTCAATTAGCAAGCATCCCTTGAGCTGCTACTACTTACCAGAAGCTCCTGCTAGGAGCAAGGCTGAGGCTTGAGTAAGACATACTGTTGGCTCTCAGGAGCCCACACGGGAGACAGACATGCAAACAAATAATTATAACGTGCTCTGGGAAAAGCTGTAAAAGTCAGATCCATAATGCATGGGGGCTTGGGGCAAAGAGTAATTAGTTTGGCTGGCAGGTTGAGAAAGAGCTCATGAGCAGGTGGCACCTGACATAACACTGCAGATGGACAGGTCCAGAGGGTCTCCATGGTTTATTCCAACTCCATCTTCAGATTCTAAACTAGGAGAGAGTGCAGTAGAGGCGCACAGTGTGAACAGTCCTGTCCAGAGCACACTTGTTCCTGAATCACTCAGCCCCACAGCAGAGTCCCTCAAGGCTGGCTGGGTGAAACCTGCTGAGTCTCAAAGATATCAGCCCAAGGTGTGACTTGACTCAGAGACTCCCACCACCTTAAAGCACCAGCCTGCAGCGAGCAAGTGGCGATTCCTTTCACTATGAATCATTCATTTCCCAGAAGCATCTGGTTCCCTGAAATTTCCCTCGGGAAATTCCCAGATGCATTTATGAGCTCTTCCTAATGGCACGATTTGGGGACGTGTTTGCCTTGACCAAGTATTCCAGTGAAAAGAAGTCTTTCCCATGGAAGTTTTGGTAGAATTCCATTTCTTCACCTCCTCTCCCGCCGCTTCTTTTTATGGGGAAGGTTGGAGTGAGGGTTTTTTGTAAAGAATACTTCCGGTATTCCTAAAGAGAGGCTGGAAGAAGCCTATCAAATAAGTGGAGTTACTGAGTATTCTTCTCTTTAAAAAAATATTTTTTCAAGGCTCACTGTCTGGAAGTCTGGAAGCCTGGAAGCTGACAGGGTGGGGCAGGGAGAAAAGGAGGCATTCAAAATGCAAACATAGGAGGAGACCGGGGTAAAAGAAAAAAGAAATGAGTCCTTTCGCTCTGACTCCTCTCTTTCCCATCAGCCATCTGTGCAGGCAGGGGTCTCCCAGGTGTACTCGATGGTGAGTGTGTCTGGCCATCTTTTTAGGACCCAAGAACAGGAGGAGAACAGACTGTGAAGATGAAGGACAAGGCTCTTAGAAGAGTGTCACTGCATTTATAGACATGTGCATTGACTTTATTGTTTTTAACTGTGAGTAAACCATGGGGGCAGGGCTGAGTGTGGACAAGGCCAGCGCTGTCCCTGGAGAAGAGGCCAGGATTAAGTGAAGAGCCTCAAGGAGACTCTGCACCTGAGCATAGAAGGGACAGGGTCCCCCGGCTCTGGGCAGGAAGGGTGCCCTGGAGAGCAAGGTGTTTGGGACACTCCCCACTGACCAGTGCCTTGAGACTGTCCCCTCCCTTGGGGACCAGAGCACCTATAGCATAAAGGTACCTCCCAATAGGGAAGGGTCATGCAAGTGTCTGCCATATTACGTGAGGTCAGGGCATCTGAGAAAGACAGTTCAGTGACTGAAAGGCTTCACACAACCGGAAGTCAAGTCACCAGGGTTCCCAGCCCAATGTGTCACAGGGCTGGCAGTTACCACCAAGGGCAGACAGCTCACTCTCACCAGGCCTGTCTCCTCACTGAAACCTCGGCCACATGGATTCCATCATCGCTGAGTTTCCTCTCCAGTCCCTCCAGGGCCCTCGCATGGCTATTGTCTGAGGCTCTCCCGGGAACCTGGGTGGGAACCTGAGTGACTAATGTGGCTTCCCAGAGGAGATAACAAATGCCATGGCTGGGAGGAGAGGAGGGTCCCTGCTGTACCTGAGTGAGTAACCAACTAGAGTACAGTTTTCACTGTATTCACAGGCCCTGCTGTTCAGGCTCAATGAGAAACTGAGGGGCTACCTTCCCTGGTCCTCACAGGCTGCTCTGACAGCTCCTCTACCAGTCTACCTTCTTCGCTTTCTTACCTTCCACACACTTGTCCAGCACTATGAGTGCCCTCCTGACCCAACGGCTCTCAGTCTTATTGGGGACAAAGAGGCTGTTACAGATAGAATGGATCCCACTAAATTCAAATGCTTAAGTCTAATCCCACTATGTCAGAACATGAACTTATGTGGACACAGGGTCCTTGTGGATGTGGATTAGCCAAGATGAGGTAATAGGGCAGGCTCTGATCCAACATGACTGGAGTCCTTGTAAAAAGAGTTCAATTGGACTCTCCTGGTGGGGAAGCCATGTATGTCTCTACACAGGGAGAAGACAGCTACCCACAAGCCCAGGAATGGGCCTCAGAAAAGCCAACCCTGCCCCCTACTTCTGGCTTCCAGAACTTGGGGGCAGTAAGCTCTGTTGTGTGAGCCACCCAATCTGGGAGCTCTGTTTTATCAACGCCAGGAAACTAATAAAGATGTGCACCTGAAACTGTCAACCCACAGGCAAGATGGGCCCTGGCTGAGGATTCATTTAGAACAGAAATCACTAACCCTTTGTGCACTGGAACCCTGTTTACTCCACAGAGAGTAAAAGGACGAATATCCAGAGTCACCGCTGAGACGCCTACGTCTGAAGAAGCAGGCAGGAGCCTCAGACCCTGTCAGAACCAGGGAGGGGACCATCACTATGCTGCAACAGCCCTCTCAGTAAACAGAGACTTGAGAGAAAAATGTCCTTGTCACGGCTTTGCTGTGACCTTGGGGGGATCAGGTGGGCAGGTTTGCTCAGTCGCACTGTGTGACACCCTCTAGCCTCCTCAGATGAGCGTACCACGTCCTCAGACTTCCAAGTTTCCAGTACCACGGGCCAAATAAACCTCCAACCCTAATAATGTCCAGTCTCTGGTATTTTGTTGTAGAGAAACAATACACGGGGCTGGAGGGCAAAGGGACTGAAGGAGGAAACTTCAAATGAGTAAAAGGCAGGCCATCGGTGAATGAGGTTCCTGCTCTTATGAAACCATTTTTTTTCCTAGTTCTTCAGTAAAGCAGATACAATGTGCAAAATTTAGAAAATTAAAATAAATGTAAGACTCACAGATACAAAGCAAAAGAAGTCAGACACAAAATGGGTACATGCTTTGTGAGCCTATTGCTATAAGGTTCGAGAAGAGGCAGATTTATTTACAGAGAAAAAGTGAAAACAGAGGTGGCCTCCTCCAGAAAGGTAGGCACTAAGAAGGTTCACAGGTTCTAGGGAGATAGTGATGCTATGTGGTGTGATAAGGATGCAAGATACACAAACATATTCACTTAGCAAAATGGTGCAGTTAAGATTTGTAAGCCAGGCATTGTGACTCACACCTGTAATCTCAGCACCCTGGGAGTCTGGGGCAGGAGGATGGCAAGTTCAAACTCAGCCTGCACACCTTAGAGACAGCGAGAACTTGTCTCCAAAATTTTAAACAAATACATAAATAAAGAGGGCCAGAAATGCAGCTCAGTGCAATTTTCAACCCCCAGGACCACATATCAAAAAAAAAAAAAAAAAGATTTATACATTTTGGTATGTAAATTTTACCCTCAAAATATATAAAGAAGAAAATAATTACGCCAACCGAAGATAACCTACTGAAACTTTTTTCACTATACATGGCATTTTTTTCTCTGGCAAAGTTTATACAGCTGAAATTATATTGTATATATAATTTTCTTTCCTTTCTCCTTTTCAACTTTACATGACAAAAGCAGTTGCCTGTTTCATCAATGTTTTAGTCAACATTGTTTTTAAGTAATTGCCTGGTATCCTGTTGCTTGGTTGTCCTCTCATTCACTTACCACTTTCACCATATTAGGCATTTAGGTTGCTTTGGCAAGAATAAATAACTCTGTGATTAACATTCATGGCCATACATCTGTGTCTGCCTTTCTTATTATTTCTCTAGAAGTTTCCCAGGAGAGAAATTATTTGGTATAGAGTATGCATATCTTAAGGCTTTTTGATGCCTGTTGCCAAATTGCTTTCCCTTCATAGGCACCAATCCCTCCTCCCCGCACCCTCACCAGCCATCAGTAGTTGTACTAACAGGAAGCAGCTAGGGCAAACGGTGTTTTATTGTTGTGATTTGCATTTCTGCAATGACTGGTAAAGCTGGACAGCCTTTCCTCATCTGTCAGCCATTTTTATTTCCCTGTCTGCAAACTATGTTCACAGTCCTGGCTACTTCGCCATAGTATTTACAGTTCCAGTGTTTTTCTTATTAGAATAAAAATGCTTTAAAGACGGTGGCTGCTTACTCCTCCACCATGTGTATGATACTTATTCCTAGTATTTCACTTTGTTCCTCCTTTTCACTCTGTACAGTCGTTTCTAACTTGTGTCAACCATACTTCCATGGAGTCAGAATCATTTCCTCTGTTTTCTTTGTCAGTGCTTCCTGCCTGGTGAGTTTAGGTGGGGCTGACCATGAGTTATGGGCTGGAGCTCAGAAGCACATGTTGAGAACAAGAAAGAAGACCTGGGGGCTCAGGGCTGTCTTGGGAGTAGGGAGGAAACAAGGCGGGGTGCGTGGGGAGAGGCTGGACGGCAGGGCTTCCCCTACAGGATGGACTGAGAGTTCGGGGTAGGTTGGTGGGGCCTGTAGGCCCTCATGGTGGGGTATGCATGCCATGACCTCTGCTCACCTGTGGCTATTGAGCACTTGAGTCATCCCTGTTGCAGCTAAGTTGTGCTGTGAATGTAAGACACAGCCAGAATTCAAGTACTTCCTTTGGAAAAAATGTCAGATAATATTTATATTAATTGCATGTTAAATGATGACACTTTGGCTATATTGAGTTAAATAGAATATATTACTCATGTTACGGAAATCTTGGAAAGAAATACACAGAGACACAGAATTCAGATAAAATAATAAAATTTCTTCTCCAAGGCGACGGGAATGCCAGAAACCAGTCTGGTCAAAATCCGTGCCCCCTTTGTTCAGCATTTCCCTTTTTATATCCTTTTTAGCCATTATCTCATCCCTAGTGGTCTTTGATATGTAAATACAATTCCAGTTCCTATTTACAAGTCACAGACACAAGATAGGCCATATAAGTTGTAAATTCACCCTGGCCTGGTAACTTTGTTAGGTTAATGAAGTTACTGGTTAGAGTCAGATAATCTTCACCTTAAACAAGGAGTTACAGGAAAAGCAAATCTTAAAAGAACACATTCCTTATTTTGCTTCTACAACTACCTTAATATTCAATCTATTAAGTTATCTAAAACTTTTCCGTATCACTAAAATTAATATTACCTGGATGTATTAAATGTGGCTACTTGAAAATGTAAAATCACATGAGTGGCTCACAATCTATTTCTACCAGGCAGCTCTGGGTAGTGTCAGAGACCAGCCTTTAAGGGAAGATCCTGCTGTCTACATGCTGAGGACCCCAACAGTGAGGGTCTACACTGTGGTGGACACAGAGCTGCAGTGGGCACTTTGATCTGTAATTCTTTGTGAAATGATTCACAGTAACCCTAATGAGTTAGTTTATGTAGTAGAGAGGAGGAGAATAAGGTGAGATCTTAATATGAACAAAACACATAGCTACTGACTGTAGGACCAGGACATCTGCTTTTGGTCTCATACTCTTTCTAGCTCATGACATTTAATCTCTCTGAACCCCAGCTTCCTCATCTTTAAAATGTGGGTGCCAGAAGTTGGGCTCTCTAGGAAGCAGACTCTGAGAGGGTTGGCATGTGGGAAGAATGACAACGACGATTGCACTGTAGGGCTATAAGGGTAAAAGGAAGATATGTATTAAAGTAAGACATAATGAGAAACGTATGTTATATAAACATATGTCTTATTAATATATATACTAGAATATATAGGTATATTCCTTCAATACAGGGATCATGGGAGAATATAAAATTAGGAAATTGCTTATCCAAATATTATTATTCTTGTGTTACATGTAAGAGTGAACTATTATATCCACCATGTTTAATACAGGGATCCCAATTGTCTTCAAGAAAGATAACATCATGGAGAGATTGACGTTCAAAGAAAAATAAGCTGGTTTTCTGTGTATGAAATGATTTTAATTAGAGAGCTACAAAGCAGAGAGACTTCATAGAAGTCAGGTGTGGTTCAAGTTTGAGGTGATAGAAACCTGAACCTAGGTCATGGGAATGAAGGAGAGACAATGTTGAAATAGTCTTAAGGGTAAAATGAACAGAAATTGGTGACATTATATGGAGGAAGACTGAGATTTCCAAGTTGAGTAGCAGGAATTTAGAAGTACTACTTATAAAGGCAAGGAAATCACAAGAAGAGAAGAACTTTTAAAAGGGCCATAGATTATATCACTGTGAACAACAAAGAAGTCTCACTGTTGTGTCAGAATGGAAGCAGCTGACAAAGGCAAGTATCCCCTGCAAACGAAAAGTAACTTCTCACCAAATTCAGTGCTAAAAACCAGTGCTCACAACAGCCCGAAATGCTATCCTGGGAGTAATCTTCATTAATTTATATCTTTCCTTTTCCAGAAAGAATTTAGGTCGAGCCACAAAATTTGTAAAATGTGTCAAAAGAATATAAATCAATAGTAGGCAAGAAAAAATGAGGCAGAGGGGAAATGAGAGTGGGAACATAAACAACCAGGAATAAGAATGTATAAAAATGTCTGCCAAAAGCTTCTTGCCCTTGCCAAAGACTGACTCTAAACCTTTCAGATTCCAAGACTGTAAAGATGTGAAAGAACTTGGTAAGTCAGAGAAAACCTGTGGAGTGGATTTGGGGTGGGTGTGGAAGGAGCCAGAGAATAGAGAGACAAATGTGTCTCATGATAGTTTTTTACTAAAGCTGACTCACCTTCCAATGAGGGTCCTGTGGTGCTGTGGACCCAGCATATGGGAAGCAAAAATGCCAAAACTTCTAGACACTAACATGTAAGGTTAGCTAAAGAGAAGCCTAGGCTGGTGACATCTGACATTGCTAGAGTCTGGAGGACAGATTGCACACAGAACATCCACCTCTGTAAATGACACTAAGTTCTTCAGGCAGCAAGGTGCCAAGACTACCAGGGCAGTGCAGGAAGATTACTGTTGTCTACACACACAAGTGCACAGTGGAATGGGAACTGTCAGTTCCAACAGATCATAGTGTGAGGCTAAGCTCCCACTTTCCACTGAAGAAGTAAAAATCAGCATTGCTTGGATTTTCAAGTTCCAGTAATGGAACAGTAGGTAATTTAGACTGACCTCCCAACAAAAATGCAGTAACTTAATGGAGAACAATATAATCAACTATCTACCAAGCCAAGAATAAATCTAAAAAGTTACTAGACCTAACAGGTGAGTTCAGCAAGATATCAGGACACAAGCTCAATATATGAAAATTAACTCTTTATCTATAAGGAGGCCATAATCTGAGATGGAAAATTTGAAATTCAGTACACTTTATCATAGCATCAAAAATTACTTAACAATGAATCTGGGAGGAAAAACACTAAAAAATCTGTACACTGAAAGCTATAAAACATTGCTGATTATCTGAATACACAGAGAAATTTCTCTTGTTCTTGGGTTAGAATCATGGTTCATGTTCAGTTGTCAATTCTCCCCAAATTGACCTAGATTCAAAAAAAAAAACCCTCATCAAAATCCCAGATGGCTGTTCTGAAGAAACTAGAAGCTGGTTCAAGAGGACTGAGAATAACTTAAACAAATTGAAAAAGAACAAAGCTGAAGGACTAGCACTGCCTAATTTCAAAAATTATTACAAAACTACAGCAATTGTAACAATATGGTACTGGCATTAAGATAGACAAATCACTGGAACAGAAGAGCGTTTAGAGATCAACTTCTGTATATATGGACACTAATTTTTAACACAGATTCAAAGGCAGAGGAATGGAGAAACAATAGAATTTTCAACAAATGGTGCTGAAAAAATTCATATGTACATAGAAGCAACTATGAATTTAAGTCCATACTACAAGTCATACAGAAAAATTAAATCAAAATGTATCATATACCTAAATGTAAAGCCTAAAACAAAGTACTTGTAGAAGAAAACATAGGCGAAAATGGTTGAACCTGGAGTTGGGACAAATATGTCCTATGTACAACACAGAAAACACTCTAAATAAAAAGGACAAGTAAGCACAAGGAAGCGAGTTCGATCCCTGGTACCAAAAATAAATAAATAAATAAATAAATAAATAGGAAGAGTAACAAATAGGACTTCTCTAAAAGTAAAACTACTGCTCTTTAAAAGATGTTATTAGGAGAATCCAAAAACTGGAAGAAAAACTATGTAAAGCATATAGTGAATAAAGAATGTCTGTACAAAGTATATAAAGAACTCCCCAAAAACTCAACAATAAGAAAACAATTTTTAAATGGGTAAAAGAAATAAACAAATCCCTCACCAAAGAAGATTTTCAGATAGAATGCAAGCACATGAAAAGGTGCTCAATATTGTTGGTCATCAGGGAAATAAAAATTAAAATCATGATGAGATATCACTGTGCACCCATTAAAATGATTAAAATTTAAGGGCAAAGGAGGTAAACCTTCCAGGCCACCATACCACCACCTGCAGCACCAAGGAGCAGCACTTCCCCCAGCACAGAGGAGGTGAACCTTTCAGGGCACCAGCAGCACACATCCCTCCCCCACACCTGCAAAAATGAGAAGACATGTAAACAAGTCTCAAAACCAGACTTCCAGATCACCTAAAGCAACACCAAAGGGAAACGAGATGGAACAATTTGATACTCAACCACCTGGACTCCCTGAACTGGCAATGAAAGAGAATCTGGAAAAAATGAAATCAGAAATAATTTCTCAGATATCAGCAGAGATTATGCTCATAGTGCAAGACATGATTAATAAATCTAGAGAGGACACAGATAAAAAATAGAGGAGCTGAAGAGCATGATGGAATCCCAACATAAAAAACAAATGGAATCCATAAAATAGATGCAAACAGATTTCTAGGAGATTAAAAACTCCATTGAAAGTTTATGCAGCAGAATGAGCCAATGTGAGGACAGATTTTCAGATACAGAAGATAAAACTGCAATTAATGACCAGGAAAACAAAAATTTCTTTAAAATAGTAAGGGACCATGAGAAATCAATCCAGTAGCTGCAAGACAATGCAAAGAAGAATAATGTAAGACTGATCAGAGTCAATGAAGAAACAGCAGAAATTGATGCAGACAACATAAAAAACTGTTCACAGAAGTGATGGCAGAAAACTTCCCAAGTGGGGGAAAAGAACTTGACAGACAGATAAGTGAGGCATATAGGACTCCAACTAGCCTTGATCAAAAAAAATGTACACATAGGCATATAATTGTTAAGATTCCAGAAACTCAACAGAAGAACAAAATTCTATAAGCAGTTATAGAAAAGAAAATCACATACAAAGGAAAGCCCATCAGAATCACAGTAGACATCTCAATGCAAACCCTCAAGGCAAGAAGAGCTTGGAGTGACATATTTCAAGCCCTAAAGGAAAACAGCTTCAGACCCAGACTGATGGACCCTGAAAGACTATCTTTCAAAATTGATGGAGAAATAAGATACTTTCATGACAAAGAGCACCTTGGGAACTTCATGAATACCAAACCAGCACTCCAAAAAATTTTAGACAATATCCTAGGAAAAGACAATGAGGATCATAACCCCAGGAGGCCCAACAGAATGAATCTGTTGGGCAAGACAAGAAATTAAACACAAAGGGGGAGAATCCAACAGAAAGAAAAAGTCATGACAAGGATAAGTCAATACATATCAGTTATAACCATCAATGTTAATGGTCTCAATTCAACAATCAAAAGAAAAAGACTGGCAGAATGGATCAAGAAGCAAGATCCAACAATATGCTGCATACAAGAAACACACTTAATTCAAAAAGAAACTCATAGACTGAAAGTTAAAGGGTGGAAAACAATATTCCATGCAACAAGAACCTGAAAAAAAGAAGGAGTAGCTATCCTCTTTGCAGATCAAGTGGATTTCAAACCAAGACTGATTAAGAGAGACAAAGAAGAACACTATATCCTTGAAAAGAGAACAATCCAAGAGGAACAGATGATAATCATAAACATATATGCACCAAACACTAGTGCACCCAACTATATAAAACAAATACTAATGGACATGAAAAATCAAATAACCACTAATACAACAGTAGTGGAGGACTTCAATACCCCACTGTCACAAATAGATAGATAAACTGGACAAAAAATAAGCAACAAAATACTGGAACTCAATCAAACTCTTGAACAAATGAACTTAACAGATGTTTACAGAGTGTTCCACCCTGCAAAATCAGAATACCCATTCTTTTCAGTGGCACACTGGTCATTCTCCAAAATAGACCACATACTCGCTCATAGAACATGTTTAAGTAACTGCAAAGGAATTCAAGTTATTATCAGACCATAGTGCAATGAAATTGGAGATGCATAGCAAAAGAAACCGCAAGAATTTCATAAACACATGGAAATTGAACAACACACTTCTGAATAACCAATGGATCACAGAGGAAATTAAAGAAGAAATCAGACAATTCCTACAATTAAATGACAATGACAATACAACATATTGGAATCTATGGGACACAATGAAGGCAGTCTTACAAGGGAAATTCATAGCACTGAATACTTATATTAGGAAAGCAGAGCAAGTCCAATTAAACAACCTGATGCTGAACCTCAAGCTTCTGGAAAAAGAAGACCAGGACAAACCCAAAGCTCATACAATGGAGGAAATTATAAAGATCAGAGCAGAAATCAATGCAATGGAGACTAAGAGAATGATGCAAAAAAATTAATGAACCCAAGAGTTGATTCTTCAAAAGAATAAACAAAGTTGACAAACCCTTAGCAACCTTATCAGGAAAAGGAAAGCAAAGGCCCAAATCCATCCAATTAGGAATGAGAAGGATGAAATTATAATGGACCCAGCAGAAATCCAGATGATCATCAATATGTACTTTGAGAACCTATATGCCAATAAAATGGAAAACACAGAAGAAATGGACAGATTCCTAGATACGTATGAATTACCAAAGTTAAGTGAAGGAGACCTAAAAATTCTAATCAACCCAATATCAATCAATGAAATTGAAAATGAATTAAAAACTTACCAACTAAGAAAAGCCCAAGTCCTGATGGCTTCACCACTGAATTCTACAAGACATTCAGAGAGGAACTATTGCCACTACTATTTAAACTCATCAATGAAATTGAAAGGGAAGTAATACTCCTGAATTCCTTCCTGGAAGCAAGCATCACCTTGATCCCCAAAGCAGAGAAAGACCCAACTGAAAAAAGAACTATAGGCCAATCTCACTAATGAAGATAGATGCAAAAATCCTTAATAAGATGCTGGCAAATAGAATACAGATGATCATTAAGAAGATCATACACCCTGACCAAGCAGGATTCATCCCAGGGATGCAGGGATGGGTCAGCATATGCAAATCAATCAATGTAATACACTATAACAATAGAGCCAAGGACAAATACCGTATGATCATCTCAATAGATGCAAAAAAGGCATTTGACAAAATCAAACACGCATTTATGATAAAAACTCTACAAACAATTGGAATAGATGGTCTCTACCTTAATCTGATAAAACCTATCTATGAAAAACCAACAGCTAATATCATATTAAATGGTCAAAAACTTCACACTAAAATCAGGAACAAGACAAGGATGTCCACTATCACCACTCCTGTGCAATATACTCTTGGAAACATTAGCCACGGCAATTAGACAAGAGAAAGAAATAAAAGGAATAAAGATAGGAAATGAAGAAGTCAAATTGTCATTATTTGCAGATGACATGATACTCTATATAGAAAACTCCAAGAACTCCACCAAAAGTCTTCTAGACTACTTAACCAAATTCAATCAAGTAGCTGGATACAAGGTCAACACACAAAAATCAATAGCTTTCCTCTACATGAACAACATACTCATTGAGAGAGAAATAGGGCAAACAATTCCTTTCACAATAGCATCCAAAAACCTGAAATACCTAGGAATCAACCTAACAAAAGAAATCAAAGACCTCTTCTCTGAAAACTGTAACAATCTGAAAAGAGAGATTGAAGATGCTATCAGAAAATGGAAAGACATCCCTTGCTCCTGGGTAGGAAAAATCAACATAGTGAAAATGGCCATACTTCCAAAACTGCTATATAGATTCAATCCAATCCCAATTGAAATCCCAGCAGCATACTTTATGGACCTTGAGAAAACAATCTAAAAATTCATTTGGAACAAGAAGAGACCTAGAATAGCAAAACCAATTCTAGGCAACAAAGACATGGTAGGGGGTATCACAATCCCCAACTTGAAAGTATACTACAAAGCTACTGTAATAAAAACAGCATGGTACTGGCAGAGAAACAGACCAGAGGACCAGTGGAACAGATTAGAAGATGCAGAAACAACTCCAGACACACTCAGCCACCTCATCTTCAACAAAGGAGCCCAACACCCTCACTGGAGGAAAGATAGCCTCTTTAAGAAATGGTGCTAGAAAAATTGGGTTTCAACTTACCAAAGATTAAAACTAGACCTATATTTCTCACCATGCACTCAACTGAAATTGAAATGGATGAAAGATCTAAATATTAAAACAGAAATGCTGAACCAGCTGGAACAGAGGTTAGGTAGAACTCTTGAAGATACTCGTGTAGGAAAAGATTTTATGAACAAACCTCAGTTGCCTGTTAATTGGCACAATCAACAAGTGGGATCTCTTATTGAAAAGCTTCTTCACAGGAAGAGAAACCACCAGCAGTGTGAAGAGACAACACATAATGTGGGAAAAAATTTTCACCTGCTGCTCCTCAGACAAAGGTCTACTATCTCGAATCTATAAAGAACTTTAAAAAAATCAGACCTCCCAAATTTAAAGATCCAATCCAAAAATGGGCATGTGAAATGAACAGACATTTCTCAGACCAAAAAGTAGAAATAGCAAATAAAAATATGAAAAAAGTTCAATATCACTGATCATTTGAAAGATGCAAATGAAAACAACACTGAGATTCCACCTCACCCCAGAAAGATAAGGCTGTTATCATGAAATCAACCAATAGCAAGTGCTGGCAGGGCTGTGGGGAAAGAGGAACCCTGCTCCACTGCTGGTGGGAGTGTAGACTGGTGCAACCACTGTGGAAATCAGTATGGAGATACCTCAAAGAACTAGGACTGGATGTCCCATTTGACCCAGCTATTCCCCTGCTGAGTGTCTTCCCCAAAGAATTAAAATAATCATACCACAGTGATATATGTGCACCCATGTTCAAAGCAGCACAGTATGTCATCACTAAAACTTGGAAGCAGCCCAATTGCCCATCAACTGGAGACTGGATAAAGAAAATGTGGGTTTTTTAATAAAATGGAGTATTACTCAGCCATAAAAATAAGAAATTAGAGACATATATAGCTACATGGATGCACATTAAGGCGATACTCTTATGTGAAATAAGTAGGGCACACATGTGTAAATATAGAATAGTTTCTCTAGTGTGAGAAACTGAAAGTATAAATAAGGACTAAAAGGTATAATAGATTACGTGAAATAGGAAGAAAAGGGGCAAAGGGGAAGGGGGAGGGGAAAGGAAAGAAGGGAATGGAATTAATATGAGAAAATGAAAAAATGGAGACAAAGTCTTTGCAAATAGGGAGGGATGGAGGGGTTGAAGGGAGGACAGGGGAATGGGGAAAAATTAAGAACCAAGAGAGATTATGTAAAGGTGCAAATTTCCAATGATGAATGTCATTATATTGTGTACCTAAAACGTACCAATAAAGTTAATTTTAGAAAACAATTGAAATTTAAAGAACTGTTCCTACCAAGGGTTGGCAAGAATATGGAAGAAATGCAGCTCTCACACATACTTGAGGGCATGTTAAATGCTACAACCACTTTGGAAAACAATTTGGCAGTTTCTTAAGACTACCACATCATTCCACTATTCCATCCCTAGGTATCTACTCCAGAGAAAAATGCCCATACAGACTTGCACACTAACGTTCCCAGGAGCTTTATTTGTAGTAGGTAAGGAATAAAAACCTCAGTGTTCATCATGAATAATACATTGCCCATCCAGACAATGAAATATTACTCAACAATAAAAAGAAAGAAACTGTGAATGGAAGAAATGACATGGATGTCTTAGTTTCTTTGCCAGCACTGGGACAAAATACCTGATAGCCACAACTTAAAGGAGGAGAGGTTTATTTTGGATCATGATTTCAGTCCACCACCCACTGGCTGCAGGATAGAAATGGCAGGCTGGAAGGACATGGTGGGGGGGAAAGTGTGCAAGCCGCGGCAGCTAGAAAATGGAGTGAAGGGAGAAGCTAGGAAGAGACATCATGCTTCCACATCATCCCCAGTGACCCGCCTTTTCAGTCCAGGCCCCACCTCTTAACAGCACACTTAGCTGTGAGCTCATCCATGCCTTAACCCACTGGCGAGTACAGCACCCCCGTAATCCAATCACCTCCCCAAATCTCCCACTCCAAACACATGCGATTTTAGGGGGACAGTTCAGATCTTAACCAAAACAATGAGTGAAATAAGTCATATAAAAATATATACAAGTACTGTATATTCCATTTATATAAAATTCTAGAATGCAAAATAATCAATAGCCCCCAAAACTAGGTCAGTGTTTGCTAAAGGATGGGCAGGTTGGAGGGATAGGAAGGAAACTGTTGGGATTGATGGATGTGTTTATTATCTTCATGGCTCAAAGGTGTATATGTAGCCAAAATTAATACATTGTGCACTTTAAACATGTGCAGTTTATTGACTTGAAATTCTACTTTCATAAAGCTATTAAAAGACTTGTGAGATATGAATAAAAAGAACAGACACACAGAGAAAGGCAGAAAACACTGCCTGGGTCCGAGACCATCCTTAAGTGTGCAGGCTGAGATTTTAAGAACAGTGGACAACACAGGCTGAGTTCACAGGTTAAGGCTACATCGTGGCTGTCTGCAGACCTCTTTCTCAACTCTTCCCAAGCAGATGGATTTATTCCCCAGCCCCCAGAACACAGCACCCTGGGGCAGAGCAACAAAGAAATTCAGCGTCCTCTGCCTCTTGTAATGAAGAGCTGTGGGTTTATTTCAAAGGTGTCTGGGTCAAGATGTTTCTGTGCTTTTGCTACAGACACCTCTTTCTTGCCATTTTCACTCCTCCATTCATTGACACCTGCAGGCAAGTGGCTGATACAAGTGAAGACTTAAAATATGCCAAGTGGGGACATGGACACAAGCAAGATGGGAATAATCAGAGCTGCCTTGTGGCTTTTATACATGCCAATCATTTTTGCCTTTTGGGATCCTTTTCTGCATTTATGTATCTTATGACTGTGTCAGTATAAAGATAAATATAATCCAGGCTCGATACATTATTTAATCTATTACTACTATGTTCCTTTTTCAACTAATTTGAAGAGAAATCAGAACTAAAACATCTTCATGGACTGTTGAAAGTTTGTGGCTATAGGCACTGTGCCTGCTGTACCAGCAGGTAAGTGGATCCCAGGCATAATCCCTCCCCTTGTGTAGCTGCTATGTAGGGGAGGAGGCCACCTTTGAACATAGACTCACACTGGGCAATTATTAGGCAAAAGCAAGAAGAAGGAAGAAGCTCTGGTCTTAGAGGAACTAAAACAAGGCCAGCATCTGCACTCTAATGATCAAAAGGGTACGTTGTGTAACTGCAGTTGTAAACTAAAATAGAATTGTGTAAGGTTTTGATCTTTTATCTCAGGGTGATAAGCCACTGAAGCACATCAAAGAATACAACCAACAAAGTATAAAGGCACAGGGTGAAGGAATATTTACAAATTGTATTTTGGATAAAAGAGTTAATATCCAAAAAATATAAAGAACTCCTGCAACTCAACAACAAATGACATCAAAATAGGAAAAGGATTTGAACAGATATTTTTCCTAAGATATACAAATGGCCCATGAACAATAAAATGTGTGTGTCACTAATCACCAGAGAAATGCCACTTTACACCCAGTAGCTCAGCTACTATCAAAACAACAGAAAGTAACAACTGTTGGTGGGAACGCAGAGAAACCAGAATCTTTGTGCACTGTGGGTAAGAATGGAAAATGGTGTGATTGCCATGGAAAAGAGTAGGAAAGTTCTTCAAAAGATTAAAAATAGAATTACCATCTAATCCAGAAATTCCCCTTCTGCTTATATACCCAAAAGAATTGAAAGAAGAATATGAAAGAGATATTTGTATATCCATGTTCAGAGTGGCATTATTCATAATAGCCAAAAGGTGAAAGTAACCCAAGTGTCCATTGACAGATTAATAAACAAAATGTGATATACATACAAGGGAATATTGTGCCCTCTAAAAAAGGAAGAAATTTCTGCTATATTGTAATACATGGATGAATCTTGAAGGTATTATGCTAAAGGGAAATAAGACAGTCAACAAAAAAGACAAATATTGTGATTCTGCCTAATATGATGTACCTAGAGTAGAAAATAAAAGATGGTTGCCAAGAACACAAGGGAAGGGGAAGTAGGGAGCTATTGTTTAATGAGTTCAGAGTTTCAATTTTGCAGAGTGAAAACATTCTGGAGACAAACAGTGCAATTTTATGAATGCATAACACCACTCAGCTATATATTTAACAAGGATAAGATAGAATTTTTTGTGTTATATTGAGCAAATGAACAAGTATATAAAGTCATTAAAGTTAAGCAGTGGGGAAACTAACAAAATTAAGGTTTTTTTTTAAAAAAAGATTGCCCTAATTTTTGTGAAAAGAATGAATGAAAGAGCACAGGATTAAGTCCACCAAGTCTCCTGGGAACACACTGCAGAAGTCCAGCTGGAAACAGATGGTGCCTTGGATGGAGTTGATTCAAGATGAGGTGACCTAAGAAGAGAGGAGACTGAGATAATGGGGTGCAGGCAGCAATATTAGGAGCTAGAATACATAGGACGTGGTGATTGATGAAGCATGGAAGTTGGGGAAAGAATAACTATCAATGGTAATGCACCAATTTTGATGGAAAGAATGGGTGACTAGTACCACCATGTCCGGACCTGGGGAGCTCCAGAAAGAGGGCCCTTGTGGGGGTAGACTGGGGAAGAGGACAAAATGTCCATTTTAGACATTCTGAGTTGGAGTCACCAGCAAAGCCCGGGGTAAATTTGGCTTAGGAACTGAAACTATTTCTAGACATAGTAAATCTTTCACCAAAGTATAGATGTTTTTCAGTAACAGAAATGAATGCAAAACTGGGGAGGTGGGAAAAAAAAAAAAGAGAAAAAAAGAACCCAGGACTGAGCCTGGAGGGATTTCTAGAGGATCATGCCAAGAACAGAACAGAACTATCCCCTTTGACAAAAGAAACAGAGGCTCTGGGAGATTATACAACTTGCCTAAGATCACCCAGATTGGTAAGGGCCAGGATATGGACCCCAAAACTACTGTGTCAGTCAACTTTCTGTTACTATAACTAAATACCTGAGAAAATTAACTTTTAAAAAAGGAAAAGTTTATTTTGGATCATGGCTTTGAAGTTTTCAGTCCCAAGTCACTTTTTCCTGTCACTGTGGGTCAGTGGCAAGGCAGAACATCATGGTAACAGTGCATAGTAGAGAGGGTGCTATTCAACTCACAGTGACCAGAAAGCAAAGAGAGAGAAGGGGCTGTGGGGCTAACATCCCCTTCAAGGCCATGCCCCCAGTGACCTAACTTCCCACCACATAAAGATCCTACTACCTCTAGGGAGGGGTGTAAGAGTGGACAACAGGAGGCATGAATATGACCAAAGTACATCACATACACGGAAACCACAAAAAATGTGAAACGAGGGGATTGGTGGGGCAAGGAAGAGATGGGCCGATAGCTAAAGTATATTCAGTACATGTACAAGTCTGCCAGGATGAAACCCATGAATCTGTATAACCAAGATGCACTGATAAAATATGTGGAGAAAAAGGTTCCATCACCTCCCAGTGGTGGCACAGGATGGAAGTAAAGCCCTTGGGGGTCTTTCAAGATCCAACTTCAGCATCCATCCTCCATCACTGTCTCCCTTTTATCAGAAGAATGAAAAGGAAAAAAAGCAGGAGGGGCTCCTTGGAGCTGCAGCCTGAGGCTGGCCTGGATATCCTCCTGGATGCTAACCAATAGAAGCCTACCCCTCCTGACTGAGACTCAGTTTCCTCTGCTGCAAAATGAAAGAACTCTGATGTCCCTCTCCTCATGAACAGTGTTGCAGCCCGTGAATCACAAGGAGAGACATCTGTCAACCATGAAATATTCTGAGTGGGGCTACAATGTGTGCACTCATCGCCAAAGGAAGAGATGACTTTCCTCACAGATGTCCTGCAATAAGCAAAGGTCAGAGTCTTCCCTTCAATCCAGACCAACAACCCAGGTAACGGATTCCACCCCAAACCCACTTTCTTGTGTTTAGCTTTCTCTGGGAATGTGAGACCCAGCCTCATTCCCAGCCGCTGCCCAACATTCTCCTGCTAGTTGAGGCCACCAGATCTGTGCCTGTAGTCCTAGCCCCCCCTTGGCTGGGAAATTGAATCCTTATCCTAGAAACTACCTACTTTTAAGAAGCTCTCACTTTGCTGCCAGAACTGGAATCCTGGCGGGGCAGGAGCCTGCAGCCTCACCATGCCACCAGCCTGGACTTCTGAGCACCGCCTGGCCTGAGAGTTGCTGGCCCCCTGCCCCCTGCCCTATTTGTAGCCCGAGGATGACTTCCTGCTTGAACCACCACTTGTCATAGAATCACAAATGTCATGGCTTCTATGTGCTGCTCAGTGGACCACCCATCCTCCCAGCAGCCTCAGCTGCACCCCCTTTCCCCAACTCCCCATCCACCAGTGCCCCCTGACTGTCTGCAGTTCCCACACACTTCATCCTGCACATGCTTATCAAAATTTTGTGCTTCCTTAGTCTCTTCTTTGGACACATTGTCCTTTAACAATCATCTATTCCTGGAATCTCAACCAGCAACCCCAGGAGGAAGAGGCCCACAGTCCAATGGGCAGAGGAGGAAAAAAAAGAAGAGCAGAAGAGGAGAAAGAAGCAGTTAGGTCAAGGTGGCTCCTTCCCAGTGCTTCAGAGGTAAGCCCCCAGCCCTGGGCCACTGCCGGGCACAGCAGGTGCAGGGTCTGGATGAGGGAGTGCAGGTGCAAGTTGTGCCTCCTCTCTGGGTCCTGGTGACCAGGAGCATGGTCAGAAGAGGAGGTGGCTTTCAGCTCACCAGTGCAGAGAGGAAACATTAGCTCCTGCGAGATCTGTCCAGCAATGTATTTCAAGGTGTGGAGCCCAGCCAGTCCCATCAGGAGACCAAAGGACAGAAAGCGAGCAGCACTGAGCTCCTGGAGTGCCCCAAGAGCAAGAAACCTCAGCTTCTGCTTCTGCTTCACTGTACCATTGCCTGAATGAATCGACCCCCAAGCATGGTGTTGAACAAGCCCTGACCTTCAAAAGCTTATTTAATCCTCCCATAGACATTCAGAAGTAGGCAGTATTATTTTGCCCATTTGCAAGTGAAGAAATAGAAGTTTGAGGTTTAGTAATTTGCCCAGGATCCCACAGCTAACAAAAGTAACAGAACTGAGGTTTTCTTGGTTTTGTTTTTTACTGAAATGTGCTATTTCATCTTCAAACGAATGTGTTATTTTCAAATCCAGCAATGAACTACAGAATGGTAGAAATGGAGAAGCCTTTGAGATGAATTATTCCAGCCCCAACTGACTAGGGGAGGAAGGCTGAGCAGGCAGACTGCAAGGGCTCCCATCCCTGTTCATTTGGTTCCTAAAATAAAATAGAAGAAAAGACAGGCAGACCATAGACTAGAGCACTCAGCATCCCCCACCCTAACTCCCTGTGAACCATAATTCTAGGACCCATTCGATGGAACAAGGAGAAGCTGAGATGTGTCTGCTGGGGGCTGGTGATTTGGGGACTGGAGAAGAGCAGGTAAAACTGTGGTTCCTCCCACCCAGCAGGTGGCCCCTTCCCAGGTTTCCCCTCTCAGATGCTGCCAGGCTGCCAACTGCAAACTGGGAAGCCTGGTGCCCTCCTGGGATTGGCTCATAGGGAAGACAACCCCATCCTTCAGCAAACCCTGGTGCCCTGTCTGCATCCCTAATTGGCAGCTTTTGCTGCTCTTCCTAGTGACTTCATTTTTCACCATTGGCTAAAAATGAGCCCCTGATTCCATCCCAGTATCGACAATCTCAAGAAGCTGCCTGGAGCCTGACTAGATGACAAAGCATGATTCACCACTGCCAGGTGTGGGAGGGCTGATGCAGGGGACCCAGCTCTGCCATCAGGCCTTCTGACCTCTTCCCTGATGCAGCTCTGCCCCTGGGAATGAAGGGGACTCCCCAGAACCCCGTGGCATAGGCAGGATGGGCAGCCCACAGCGTCTATCACATCCCAAGGGTGATTCTCTGTGTTATTTTCCACCCCCAGTGCCAAATGACAAGCTGCCTTTCAAAAAGGGCTTTAGAAGAAAGAAATAACACATCCCTTCTTGAATCTCCCCAATCACATAGTCGCAAAACATTAGTGCTGGGAGAGTGGGGGGAAGGCTTTGAAATAATTTACCCAAACCTTCTTATTCTATGGAAAAAAGTCTGAGGTCCAGAGAAGTCACATGAGTTGACAAAGACCAGAGTGAGTCAGAGGTAGAGTTGGGGCTGGAACCTGGGTCCCCATCTCCCAGCCCCGTGCTCAATCTGCCCACCATGACATTATGCGAACTAGACAGGTGTTCTGAGTGAATGGGGCTGACTCTCCACCCTGAGGCCAGAAGGGAAGTTGACTTTGCTGAAATCTCAGCTTTGTCCCTTGCCCTGTCTCAGATGGGCCCTGTGTTTGGCAGACTGCCTCCTCTCCATGGGTGAAATCCTGAGGCATGGCGGGGTGGGGGTCTCATAGTGCAGGAAGTGTAAACTGAGGGTGATCCTCTGCAGGCCATTTCTTGGCTTAGACAAGAGCAAGTTGCCTCATACGGTTTATTGCTTTCTATCTGGCTGCTACATGACTCCACTTCTCTTTTTCTCTGTGTTGACTCTCTAAATAAACAATTATTAGCTCAGGGGAGACTCAAACTCCTGAAGTCAGTTTGTGGAAAAGGACCACAAAGGTCTTCCAGTATGGAGCTCCCGCCCTCAATCCAGGAGTCCCTGATTATCACTGCCCTCAGCAGGTCCCCTGAGAAGACAGAACAAGTTTTCCTCCCTTGGTGACTGACCCTCTGAGGCTAGAGGTGACACCTGCTCACAGGTGCCAGCCATCTGCCACCAGTCAGGCCCTTCAGGCTGATATAGAGCGAGTGTTTTCCCTTCTCTAGACCACAGCTGTGTCTTTTCATGACTTAGAGGGAGATGCCAAAGCAGACACCTGGGCCTCCAAACACTGAGCACCAGCGCTCCTACTCATTTATCTTTCCCCATCCAATTACTGTGGGTCAAAACTAAAATAAATAATAAATAAAGGCAAGCTTTCCCACCTGCCCGAGGGAAATTTGGTGAGAAAAAGATCAGCGCCGAACCTATCCATCTGCTTCTTGCTAGAATTTCTGGTGAAAGATCTGAATGAGCAAGACGTCAAATCCACCCTAGATGCTCTGCAATTAGCCTCTTTCTTCCTCTTCCCCTTAGCATAAAAGTAGACCAGGATGGTAGTGAAAAATATTCTTTTTTCTTCTAAGTTCCTCATTTGTCAATTCCTTCCTCTTGGAAACCATATGTAAATTCTATCCAGTCAAAACAAACAACTACTTCCTCTGTGCCAGGGGCATCATAGGGGACATGTAGTGAAGGAAGCAGAGACTCCACGGTCAGGAGAACAACCAGCTGATGGTTAAACATTGTGAGAGAACCCGGAACTGAGATGCTCTAGGAAGGGGCCAGAACAAGCAAGGGACAAAAGGGGACAGGGCTACTATGAGGTGGAAAGGCCAGGAAGGGAATGTCAGAGCAGACTCTGTAGAAATGTCTAAGGTGAGAAAGCTGAAGAGAGCCCTGGCCCATGGGCAGCTGGACCAACTGGAACCAGGTCTGCATGACATTGTTAGATATTGGCCAAAGCTTGCCAGTCACTGAGAACATCCAAGATGGCATTATCTGCATCTTCTGGAAGGCTTTACCATCCCTAACTGGAGTTCAGAGGAGTGGGAATGATTGAAGTGGTCAAACACTCTCACCTTTGGGAAAAGCTCCTTTGTTAACTATCCTTTTAATCATCAAAACCTTCCCCCCCTCAAAAAAAAAAAACCTTCCCAGTTAGCAGGGTAGGTTCTGCTAACCACGACAGTTTTACCATGAGAAGCCGTGAGGCTGAGACACAGAGTCGCAGAGTCTGGAGTTATCTATCTGGTCAGTACCTCTACGTACAGAAGTTGGGCTGGGGATTTAGCTCAGTGGCATCGAGCCTGCCTGGCAAGTGGAAGGTCCTGAGTTCGATCCCTGGTACCAAAAAAAAAAAAAAAAAAGAAAGAAAGAAATAGTGTTTCAGAAGTAACCAGGTTTTCCATCAAAATATGCAATGTGGGAAAAAGTCCAAGAACACCTGGACTTGTGAATTTAACCTCACATCCCAACAATATCCACTGAGCCTAGATGACCTCCAAGCAGCAGCTTTTGAGCTCAGGGACTCCAGTTGACCTGGTCAAAGTCCTCTGAGAAATATGCAGCCATTTGAGAGTCTCCACCAGTTCTTCCCTCCCACTTCCTTTCACCTGCGCTGTGGCTGCATGCTGTCCCTGACCACCCTGCTGTCTCTTTATCAGTCACAGGCTCTCTCCCAAGAAATCCCCTGCATGACCAATGCTGTCTTGAAATTTGCTTCTCAGAGGACCTGACTGACGTCACTTCCGGTCTAACTAGTTTCCTTTTCCTTCCTTATGAAAGGTCTAGATGATTAGTCATCTTTGTCTTTCTGGACTTGAAACCCAGTTTTTGGCATCATGCTGTTGAGCTCATTAATGGTCTATTTTAACAAAGCATAAAGGAAATATCTGAGATTTTGCTGGCGTGTTAGCTTTCTTATACTATGATAAATAATTGAGATGAATTGGCTTTTGAAGTGCAAAGGGTTATTTTGGCTAGGTTTTAGAGACTTCCATCCATGTTTGCTTGGCCCTGTTGCTGTAGGTTTGTGTGCACAGGAGGCCTCTGGGCAGCCAGGATGCAGAGGGAGAGAGGAGGGGCCAGGGTCCCAATGTCCCCTTTGAAGGCGTAACTCTCTTTCAAGGACCTAACTTCCTTCCACCAGGTCTCACCTCTTCAAGGTAGGGCCACCTCCCCAACTTCCACCTCCACCAACTCCTGGCAGCACCACAGGCTGGGAGCCAAGCTTCAACACACAGGTCTCTGGGGGACATTAAAATGCACATATAGAGGGTAGGCATGGTGGTGTAATCCCAGCACTCAGAAAACTGAGGCAGGAGTTTTTCGAGTTCAAGGCCAGCCTGGGCTATATAGCAAGACCCTGTTTCAAAGAAAGGAGAAAGAAAGAAAGGCAGGAAAAGAAAGAAAGAAAGAAAGAAAGAAAGAAAGAAAGAAAGAAAGAAAGAAAGAAAGAAAGAAAGAAAGAAAGAAAGAGAAAGAAAGGAAGGAAGGAAGAAAGAGGGAGGGAGGGAGGAAGGAAGGAAGGAAGGAAAAGAAAAATAAGATGCAAACTATAGCAGCTGGTGTCAATTGAGGTGAAGTTTGGGGCTGAGCTCTGGTTTTATCTTAGCAGTTTCCAGTCTGCTTTCACAGGTCCCGGTCTAAGGCAAACACCTCAGTGCTTTGTTACCAGCTGTGAATTCCAAGCTCAGAGCTAATGCGAGCTGTCAATGAATATTGAAAAATGTCCCAGTGGCCACAGAAGGCTGCTGGGAGGAAGTACTCAAAACATCTGGAGGGGGCTGGACCTGCATTGTCCAATACAATTATAAGGTGAGCCATACCCCTAAACACAGATTTTCTTGTAGCCACATTTGAAAGAGGAAAAAGAAGCATAAAATAATTTTAATGTTTTATTTAACTCAGTACATTTCAAATGTCATCATTTCAATACTGTGCACCACATTGAAGCATTATTGGTGAAATATTTTGCTTTTTTTCACACTAACTCTTCAGCCAAGCTGCACTTCGAGTGCTCATGAGCCAGGTGAGCTAGGGCCACCACCCTGGGCAGTACATATCCAGGTGCTCCTCAATCCTGGGGACACTGTCTGTAGGTGGAGCCCCCAGCACGTGTTCCCCAGTGTTCCCCAAATGCATTGTACATTCACACCTCCCCAGCCCCATTATGGAATCTCTCAAATCAGCACCCAAGGGGGTTTTATTCATAGCTTTTTTCTTGTTTTCTAGGAAATATAAAATATTCCTTGAGAAATAAAACATATTTGGTTTAAATTCGTAGGCAAAGTATCAGCTCCCACAGTTATCTAAATTTATTTGTAGTTTCTTTTTTATTAGCACGTTTGCAGTACACAATGATCACATTCATCATGGGAGGTGGGTACCTGTCTGTAACACACCTTAACACACCTTAATTTTTTGTCCCCTTCCCTTCCCCTCCCTCCAAACCCTCTTCCCCTGCCTGTTTACAAAACCTCTACTTCTGCTTTCTTCTTCGATTATTTTTTTTTCTTTCAATCCCTTTCCTTTCCTTCTCTCCCCCTTCCTTCATCTCTTGTTCCCCTTTGTTACGGCTTATATCTAGATGGCCTTCCAAAGCCTCAAGTGCTCATAGCTGGGGCTTTTCAGAGGTAGCTGGATCTAGGGCATGTGATGCTGGGATTAAGGGTGTGTAGTACTAAATTAGTCCACTGATTGGTTTAGCATAGTTCTGGGTATGGATAATGGAAAAGCCCACCCTAAGTGTGGGCGGCACCAACCAATAGGCTTGTAGCCTACATGGGATAGAAGGGAAAGGAAGGCTCACTGCTCACTATCTGCCACACTGTGCACAGTTTCTCCTCTGTGGTGCCCCTCGGCCATGACACCCTACCTTGGAGCTAGCCAACTTTTGACTGAAACTTCTACAAACTGTAAACTGAAATAAACTCTTCCTCCTATAACTTTTAATGTTGGTACTTTATCTCAGCAATGAGAAAGTAAGACATCCTTCCTAGTTGAATAAGTTCTTCCTACTTCCTGATATCTACCCTCCTTTTTGCTGTTTATTTATAATTTGGGTTTCTGACGCAAGAGAAACAATGTGAAATTTAAACTTGTGTGTCTGACTTATTTCACTTAAGATGATGGCATTGAGGTGCATATATTTCCCTAAAAATGCCTCAACTTTATTCTTTACGGCAGAGTAGGACTCCATTGTATATAAATATAACATTTTCTTTATCCATTCATCCATAGATGGGCATATGGGCTGTTTCCAAGATTTAGCTATTATAAACTGTTCTTCTATAAATATACCCACAGTTATTTTAAATACATTTTAAAATAAATCTTTGTGAGTCAAAATTCAAGAACACAAAAATATGAGGCTATGTTCTTCTCCAAAACACAACCAACTTCTAGCAGCCATAGCTGCTTCTTGTTATGCGACTCTGATTTTCTCTGTTCCCTCTGGTAACCCTTTCTTACCCTTATCTGGCCATTTACTCCCCAATTGGGACCACTACTCAAGCCCTTCGCTGCTGAAAGAAAGCACTACGACACTCCAGCATTTTCAACTAGAATTATACGTTTAAAACCCAGTTTATTGTGTAAGTGTTTATGCATTTGTTCACTTCATTTTCATCCTTGCATTATTATTATCTCTATCTTACAGTTCAAAGAAAATTAGTTTCTTGAAAGCAAAGTAACTTGCCCAAAACCACATCACTAATCACTCTGCATTCCTTTAAAAGTTAGCATTGGGAGGGTGGGGATTTAGCTCAGTGATGCCAACTCCCGCCTCGAAAGCACAAGGTCCTGAGTTTGATCCCCAGTACCAAAACAAAAAAAAGCATTGGGAGACTGGTGTTCTCCACCAATTTACAACACTGATGGCATTGTAAATTGGTTCAGTCTTTTTTGAGATTAACTTGGCAATGTTTAACACAATAAAATGCCCTACACCCTTTTATGCAGTGATACCAGAATTTCTTTCAAGGGAATTGATAAAGTCTACATCCATACACACACTAATTTGTGAGATGCTTATGGCAGCGAAATATCCATGATAGCAAAAAAATAAAAAATAAACAACTACCCCAAACTTTTTCATTCACTGAACAAATATTTATTGACCACCTTCTGTTTGCTAAGCATAGTTCTAACACCAAAGATCCATCAGTGGAGAAAAAAATACAAGGATAAAGACGATTCCTGCTTTCCTGGAGAAGCTTCATGTGCAAATATCTTAGGAGTACAAAAGAAAAATGGATACTGACAGCCATGTACATTAAATTATCTAATATCCACATCAAAAAGGTAAAAATAAAGAAGAGAAATTACTTTCAATAATATATTTCATTTAAATCAATTAAAGTATTATTTCAACATGTAATCAACATAAGAAATTAATAAAATATTTCACATTTTTATACTACCTTCTTTGAACTCTGGTATGTATTTTATACTGACAATACATCTCCATGTGAATACCAAACTCATATGAGAAATATTAGATCTGCATTGACATTTCATTAAATTCACTATTAAAAAAAATGTAGATTCACATATCCAAGGTATTCCAAATATACTTTAAATTTTCCCCAAAGACTTTTCTATTAGTATTGGGATTCACATTGGCTAAAATTCTTTTTTTTTTTAGAAAAATTAATTTGACTTTGTACCAAAAATGCATGTTTCTAAGTAACAATTGCCCAAGTTAGGTAAATTCACCAATGCATAGGTCAATTTTCTTGGCATGAATTGACACATGTTTCATAAACTGAAAGCAACTCTAAAATTAATCAATTATCAACAAAGTATCCTTCAAGTTTTTGTTACTTTTGTAGCCAATTTACATAATAGTGCTAATCACAATTAAAATCTTCTCCAATTGATTCATGTTAGAAAAAAAGTGTAAAGTTGTTCTCATTGATTTGGATTCTGGGAAGTTTCAACATGAACTCTGGTTCCTGTCTTACTCAGTCACAAATACCGTGTTTCCCCCAAAATAAGACAAGGTCTTACATTAATTTTTGCTCCAAAAGATCCAATAGGGCTTATTTTCAGGGTATGGCTTATTTTTTCATGTACAACAATCTACATTTATTTATGCATTCATGTATAAAATCCTATATTTATTCATGTACAACAATCTACATTTATTCAAATACAGTCATGCCATCTTCTCCTGGAACATTGTCATAACGCTCTAAACCCCGAATTCCAGGCTGAATTTCTTGCAACTCCATTTCCTGTAGAACCATTGACCCCAGTCTCTCATGTCCAGCAATAGAGGTGTCCTTAAACAAGCACTTCTTGTCCATGTAGCCTGTTCATAGTGCATTGGCAACACAGCTGTCAGTGATTTTATCCCATGACTTCTTCACCCAGGTCATGACCTCTTGCAGGCTGAGCTTCACAAAGTTTCCACGAAATCAAGTGTTAATTGAAGACTTACAAGAGAAGAGTCACAACAAAAATGATGGCAGTTAAGAATGATGGTCCACACGAAAGTGATAAAATTGCAGGCACCAAAATTTAGAAAATGATTCATTTCACACAAGTACGTTAGGTATATTCATTATAACACATGACATATTGAATCATGAAGTTCCTTAGTAAACACCACCACCTTCATTATCAAGGACGCGTGTTATTCGTGCATTGGTCATTCAGCAGTAAGTCTCAAGTTCATCTATTTACATAGGCATTTACCTCTTATCCAAATGCACCTGCTTGGGTATTTACAAATAATTATAATTTATATTATCATTTATTTAGTATTAGTCAATATTGTTTATATTTAATTACATATTAATGTCATCATTTTAAATTCAATATGTCCATCATGTGTTACAACAGACGTACTAAATGCATCCTTCTGCCTGGCGATCTTACCTGGGGCTTATTTTGGGGGTAGGGCTTATATTATGAGCATCCTGAAAAAAATCACGCTAGGGTTTATTTTCAGGTTAGGTCTTAGTTTCAGGGGAAATACACTGGCATTTCTTTTACCAGCAACTTCCAGTTTAGCTTCTTCCTATGGAGGGTAAGATTGGTGAGAAAACAGAAATCAAATTGCCATTTTGTTTCTTTGATTACTATTTTGTGTTTCTTTTGTTCCAAGAAAATTTTGAATTAGACCTAATAGTACAGCAAATCTCTTGTCAAACTCATCCCCAACTCAATCAACCAGTGTTGGCAGAGATCAAAGAACCATTAAAATCATTGTCTTCCATTTATTTCAGCAATTCCCAAAACTGGTGATGATTCATAGCATTTGGACATTTACACCAAATAATCTTCACAATGGCATCTGAAACACTTTGCATAGAGTCATCTTCAGAAAAATGAGCACAAATGTTTTCAATATGTGTCGCACAATGGAATGAAATATTAAGGGAAGTATCAGTTTCTCCTTTCAAAATTCCTATAAAACTATTTTTTAAATGATAGCACTAGATCATAGGAGATCGTGCTAGGAACTTTTTCATATCCAACTAAAATTCTTTGACAGATATGAAAGACTCAAGTTCAACTCTTGGACAAAAATTGACATTTCTTTGTGAATGTGGAAGTTGTTTGAGAAAAACAACTTTGTAAGTATTTACTAGGCCATGTCTTTTACATACTCATTCAAAGCTAAAGAAAAGTACTTGCAGCTTTTCAAAGTTTGATCAATATATCTTTGATGTTAGCAAAAAAGGTTTTGTGTTCTACTAACAATTATTTGGTGGCTTAATTCTTCATCCTAATGAAGATTTCGCAAAATATTATTTTTAACTTTTTTCTCTATAATTCCCCCAAATTTGCGTAACTAAAACAACTTATTTTAATCTTTGCCTATCTAAAAGTAATTTCCCTTTTTGTTCAAGAATCCATGTCATTCCATAGCTAGCCAAATTCATGTATTCAAATCACACTAAAAGTTGTTTAAAAATTTTTATTGGATACCCCAGTCAGAAAGGCGAGCATCAAAAATAAAAATAATAATAATAAATGCTGGCAAGGATCTGTGGAAAAAAGAATCCTGCTACACTGTTGATAGGAAGGTAAATTAGTACAGCCATTATGGAAATCAGTATGGAGGCTTAAAAACTAAAAATAGAACTACCATAAGATCCACCTATACCACTCCGTGATACATACATGAAGGAACTAAGTCAGCTTACTATAGGGGTACCTGCTTTCCCATATCTATCATGTCCCTATTCACAGTAGCCAAGTTATAGAATTGGCCTAAGACCCATCAACAGATGAATGGATAAAGAAATATGGTGTATATACATGATGGTGCACTATTCTGCCATAAAGAATGAAATCAAGTCATTTGCAGCCAAATGGGTGGACCTGGAGATTATCATGTTAAGCAAAATAAGCCAGACTCAGAAAGATAAGAATCAGGTTTCCTCTCATATGTGGAATGTAGGGGCTGGGGGCATGAAAGTAGGAAAGGCTGTTAGGGAAGGGGAGTGCAAGGAAGGGAAGTAGGAGGGATATGGTCAAAGTGTTATATGTATGTATGAAACTCAATATCCTGTGCAATTAATATGCACTAATATGGGCTGGGGATTTAGCTCAGTGGTTTTGCCGCCTGCTGTGCAAGTGCAAGGACCCGAGTTCGATCCCCAGTACCAAAAATATATATATATATGCACTAATAAAAAGACAAAAAAATTACTGGATAATGCTTATTACCTGAGTTCATTGCTTTCTTTGGTTGTTCAGAGGAAAGTTCTTCTCAAATTCACTGTGGTGGCTGGATGTTTCTCTTAATATTGTCCACTTTATTTTCTTTTGCACAGCAAGCAGCTTTTGCATTTTCTCTGCATAGCAAACTGTAACCACTCTTTGTCCTGAAATCCCCTGTGGTTCCTTTTCCTTTATTATCCCAGTCACAGTACTAGTGTCTGCATTTCCACCTGATTTTGCAGCAGTTGTATGACTTCATTTTAGATTTAATTGTTTTCCATACTCATATTTAACTAGAAAAAATGTAATTATGTTGCAATTAAAATGAATGCAATAATGTTTAAAAAATTTAATAATTAGTAATTATGATATGCACAGGTACTACTGTAACTCATGCTGTCTGCAAAAAATATTCAAATAAACACAACACAAATTATATGACATACAAATAAATCATTTGCATTTAATCAATTGTCTGACACCAGTTGGATTAGTGAAGTATTAGTGTACTACAACAGCACTTTAGGCTATGTGGTAAAATGTTCTACAAAACAATACAGTTGTGTATAGCAGGAAAATATGTGATACTGCTTTAGCTTCTAATACAAATTAGGTAAGTTCAAATTAACTAATAATAATTTTCCTCAGTCACCCTGGCCACTCCTGAGCCAAGAGCCTAGGAGGCCACGTGCCCAGTGTGAGCTATAGAAGCTCCAGAGGAGGGAACGAGACCTCAGGATGGGTGGGCAAAGCACAGGGTTTCCTTGAGGGCCTACAATTTGGAAGAGAAAGAACCTTTCAAGCAAGGTTGCTGGCTGCCTTCGAGCAAGACAGCTCCACTTTCCTGTTTACTTTTGAATATTCACATAAGATTTGGTTAGAAGAAAGTGTTTTGGTGTTTGCTTTTCTTTAACAGTCAGAAGCCATGGGTCCCCTGATCCCTGGCTTCTTGAAGGGCAACAACCATGCCAGGGTGTCCCAGAGTTGGTTAAAATTTTCCATCTCCGGGAGATTTAGGTGTGCATGAACTGGACTGCATGGACTTTTCAGCCCTGTGATCTTCCCATGAAACATCTGTATTCACATACACACACACAAATGCGCATGTGCACACACACACACACACGCACTCACACATGGGCACATGAAGGGACACAATGTTTTGATGAGGAATTAGCCCAACCTGACACCACTGTCCAACTCCGGCATTGTAGAAGAATGCACAAATTAGGGAACACAGCTCTGAGGGCTTCTGCTGGGCAGCTCTGGCCAGGTGGAGTGCCTGGATACTAATCCTCACCACACTGTTTCCCTCCTGCTGTGACATCACATACACACACACCCCCACAGGGAGCACTGCAGTGACCTGGCAGAAGGAGCCTGGTTAGTGGTTAACAGAATGAACACTGGAGCAAACTTGAGTGGATTTAAATCCCAGCTCTCCTACTCTAGCTCTGTGACCTTGAGAAAATTTCTTAATCTCCTAGGCCCTCAATTGTCTCATCTATAATGTGAGAATACTAACTAGTATGACTTGTGTCTCACTGTCCTCCCAAAGCCTCATGCACTCATAGGTGGGACTTTTGGGAGTGACTGGATCATAGATGTGTGATACTAGATCATAGGTGAGATTCTGGATTAGTCCACTGACTGGTTTAACCACAGTTCTATGTGTGGGTGATGAAATTACTAAAAAGGGAAGACCTGCCCTGTTGCTGTGGGTGGCACAACAAACAGGCTTATAGCCTGGATGGAATACAAAGGGAAAGCAGAAGGAAGGCTGCTGCCTTCTGTCTGCTCTGCCATGGACTGTTTCTCCTCTGTAATGTCCCTCTGCTGTGCCACCCTGTCTTGGAGCCAGCTGACTATGGATTGAGATATCCACAAACTGTGAGCAGAATTAATCCTTTCCTCCTTTAACTTGTAGGTGTTGGGTACTTTGTCCCAGCAATGAGAAAGTAACTAAGACACTAACAATGTACATAAAGGGCCAGTCCAATGATTAAATGAATTAATATGAACACAGCATTTATAATAGTCTTTGGAATAAAGTAAATACCATACAAACAACATAAAAATCAATCAGCTTTTGCATATTTTTCCTGATTTTTGATATAAAGATAATGGAACTACTCTTGGCATTTTCCTTAAATAACTTCTTATGTCTGGGCAAGTGGATATTTTATTGACTAGAGGAAGCTCAAGAGAGATATTCAGAATATGTTGGTTGAATGAATGAGTGCATGAATAAACAGATAATTGAGTGATTATTCACACAAGTTCAGAATTCTAGCACACTCTTCCAAGTATTGGAATCCCTGTACTCCCTATGAGCTGTGGCTTAGTTTTATCTGTTTTCTTCTTCTTGCTGTTAACCTGAGAGCTTTCCAAGTCTCATTTGAGTGTAACTTCAATAAATACTTTTTATAATTGAAGAGATTCCAAACTTACAGTCAGCAAAGCTCCCAGCACAAGCAAAAGCAAAGGTAGGGGTTTGTATTTATGAAATCAGATTAGAATGGAGAGTAAGGTAAAAATACAAAAAGAAAAAAATTAAAATAAGGATATGAACATTTTTCTGGAGACTTAATGTCAACTTATTAAAAGAACTTTCATTATTCCTCCTCATTGTTTTTCCCTAAATAGCTCTAGTCAAACTCAGCTTCTGATTTCCTCTAATGGGTCCAAGGGTAGAGGGCTCAAAGCAAGGGCTATCCTTCTGCCATGCAATGTCTCAAGGCTGCTGAGAGCACTCAGCTAACCCAGCTCCCATAATCTACTGGCAAATGTGAAAGGAGACAGGGTGGGAAAGATGAGTGGAAGGGATTCTCTTTCTCATGTGCACATCTATTCTGAAACATCTCTGAGGAAAGTTCTCCTCAGAAAAAAGTCCCTGATCCCTCTCTCCAAACATCCTGAGAAAATTGCAAAGCCAATCATCTCTGGAGACTCAGGTAAGAAAATGGAAAAGAGAGCTTATTTCTGAAAACAGAATACACACTGAGTGGGGGTGCAGGGCAGGCTGGGATTTTTAAATGCTATTTTCTGGGAGCTCATAGGTTTCTAACACAAATGTGGCTGTGTTTGGAGTCCACCTAGGAAGGGCAGAGAGTCTTCCTGGAGCTAAGATGTGGAAGGAGACACTAACAAGACTGGAGTGGCCCTGAGCAAAGAGCTTGGCTCACACAAGGCTACTCTAGGCCTGGAGCTGGGAAGATTCCCCAGCCCCTCCTGACTGCATCCTCCTAGGATGCCAGGGGCTTATCAGACCCTTGGATACCTGTAGGGGGGTTGATAGGGAATAAGGAGAAACAGAGACAATACTCAAGGTGTAAGGGGGACTGGGAGAAGCTTTTCTCTAGTGGACAAGCTCAATAAACTCCATGATTGACCTGCTTTTATTGCCAGTGTCAGAGACCCCTGCAGCAGATCCCAATCTCCTGCTCAGCGCTATGACACAAGATGAGAAGAAAGATTCAGAGACAGGGTTAAAGAGAAAAGATGGGAAACTAGGATGATCAGTGCTGAGCAAGCAGCAAAGACCCTGAACAGCCAGAACAGTTGATATTTATTGGTGACACAATCATTATTAAGTTGGGGTGAGGGGGCTACGTGTGGTTGGTAGGGATACATTGCTGATGCTGGCAAGGCTTGTAAAAGAAAAGACAAAGCATTCTTGTGTTAGGAACAGAGCAGGCAAGATATAGGTTGTGGTTAACAAATAACCTTAACTTTTTAGTTAAGGTTTTAATGCTGGGAACAGAATTTGGATGAGTCACTCTGGCCTCAGCTTTATTAAGACTCACTTCTTAAAACAACCCAATTGCAGGGTTAATTCTTTACAGCCTGCACTGCTTACATCCTGCTTTGGGCATAATCAATAGGGTGGTCTCCCACAAGCCAGCAAGAAGTGCAAGGGGGAGGGGTAGTGTACTTTTCCTGGAACAGGGACTGAAGTAAGACTGAGAAAATAAAAAATGAGAAACAAGTTAATCCTCACAAAGGGAACAAATTGATAGGGATTAAGTCCTTCCCCATACCTGGATTCCTGTATATTTTTGCCTTGTCCTCAGCAGATGTTATCTTGCCTTAGGAGTGCTGTGATTACAAGCTTTCTCCACACAGCCAAGAAATGTGCAGCCTTCCACATATTTCTCTGTTCATAAATCAAGTCACACCAATCTCAAGACTCGGACCTAAGTCACATAGCTTGGTCACCAACATGTCGTAAACAATTTAAGGCCAGGGACATGAGTCATCCTCAGCTTCTGGTCACAAACGTAGGTACACAGCTAGGGTCTGCTTTTGAGTAAATAAATTAACAAATACAGGAAGGTACTCAGACAGAACATCAGTACTTACAGGACTTGAATCCCCAAGATGAGCCTGGGAGGGGGCAGGCTGGCCTTCAACAGTGGGATTTAAAGAAGTAGAAGCTATGCCCACTGCACAGCTTGATGATGGGAACAACAGAATGAAATGGAGAGAGTTAGGGTCCATATTAGTCAGGGTTCTCCAGAGAGACAGAACCAAGAAGTGAAAAGGAGGGACAGGGAAAGAATTTAGTAAGGGAATTGGCTCATTTGATTATGGGGGCTAAGTCCATAAGCTGGGGAGCCAGGGAAGCTGACTGCAGGGCTCAGCTAGGGCTTGGAGGCTAAAGAACCAGGAAAGCTGATGGTGTCACTCTCAATCCAAAGCCAAATGCCTGAGAAACTGGGAAGGGGTGTGGGTACTGCTGGTGCAAGTCCTAGAGTCCAAAGGCTTGGTCAACTCAAGTTCTCATGTCCATGGGCAGAAGATTTTCCCAGCACAACAAGAGAGAGAAAGTAGAGAAATCACTTTTCTGTTGAATCCAGACCCCCAGCTGATTGGATGGTGACAACCAATGACAGGTGAGGGCAGATTTTCCTATTTAGTACACTGAGTGAAATGCCAATCTCCTTCAGGAACACCTTCAGAAACACACCCAGGAACAAGGCTTCCCCAGCAATTTGGGCTGGTCAATCCAGTCATGTTGACCCCTAAGATCAAGCAGTACAGGGTCCTTATGAGAGGAAGGGCCTTCTCTGCAATGTCCAGAGAAACAGAGAGCAGGGAAGGGGCTGCAGGGTAGGGCTGTTGTCTCTGCCTCATGCTAACTCAGACACTGCAGCAAGGGGAGGGGCTGGACTGCCTCCTCGAAGATATCACATTGAGCTGGCTCCCAGTATTAGTCAGTTTTCCATCATTATGGCAAAGATACTGAGACGACCAACTTATTACAAAGAAAGGTTGATTTGGGCTCACAGTTTCAGAGGTTTCAGCACATAATCTCTCAGCCCTGCTGCTTTGGCCTGGACCAGTAGTCATGACAACAGGCAGTGCTTGATGAGGAAGCAGAAAGAGAGAAGGAGATGGGGTGCCAATATCCCCTCCAAGGACACGCACCACTCCAATGATCTAACTTCCTTCCACTAAGTCCCAACTTCTAAAGGTTCCTCTACCTCCTGAGAGCTCCATGGGCTGGGAATATTCCAGATCCACACTACAGCACAGATTATCCTCCACTGGATGAACCTTCTACCCAGAACTGGTGCCTGTGGCCAAGTAAAGGTCCGAATTCTTGAGTCATAGGTGCAGCTTCTGTAGTGCTGGGAGCCTAGTGCAGACAGGAACACCATCCCAATTTCAACTGACAACAGTCGCGCTCTGTGTCATATGTTCTTTAAATTAAACCAAGACCTTGTGTCTTTTGATCCTCTAAACACAAGCAAGATGATCATCAGGATGCGTCCAGCTGGGTCCTTCCAAATAAGGTCCATTTGCTACATGACCAGGGATGAAGTAGCAGATACTATGAGACCCTTGCAAGGGAATGTGATGTCTGGCATCTTCTCTACAAATGTTTTATCAGTATGACACTGTGTATAAGTACTACAATTACACTCAACAACAGTTTCCTGGTGTAGATGACTTGGGACTTTTGGAGGGATGAGAACTTTCTCATCACGTCTGAGAAACTGAAGCCACAGCAGAGTGGCTGCTGCCTGGCCTTCTATGTTCCAAATACCCAGGATGCTCACAGGAAAATGCAGCAGACCTGCCTGTGGCTCCAGGGTCAAAGTGTGGGTGATGAACCCCTTCATTTGGGTGAAGGGTCCAAGTTGTTTTACTTTTCCCTTTAAAATTTCCTTATCAATTTTTTATCAATAAAAATCCCATGCTTCTTGTAACTGAAAAAAATGTCAATACATATCCTTGCTTAGGTGGATTTGTTTTCTCAAAGTCAGGATTATCTACACTTATCACTTTATATCTTTTTCCTTACAGTATGTTGTGAACATCCCTCCAAGCCAATGCATACAGATCTAATTCTTTTGAATAGCTGCATTATTGAAAGTGTACATTTTATTCCATTGTTTCTAATTTAAGGAATATTCAAATTGCTTTCTAGTGGGTTTTGTTTGTTTGTATGATTTTTATTTTGGCCACTATACACACATTAGGCATTTTCTCGATATATCCTTACACAAAGGATCTTTAATTTCCAAAGAGAACATGTGCAAAAAAAAAAATAGAATTGCTTGGAAATGGGAATGTGTTCTTTTTAAAATAGATATTACCAAATCACTTTCCAAAATTAGAAATCCACCCGCCCAGAAGCAAAATATGAAATGTCAGTCTTCCCACCTCTTCACCAGTACTCTCTTCTTATTCTGACTTGAGCTGTCTCCTAAAGAACATGCATCCAGGGAATAACGAGGAAACAGAGAACCTCAGCCCTCCACCCACCAGATTCACAGGCTTCTTTCACACATGAATATGACCCAACATCTGCCATCCTTTTGGAGGCTTGAAAACCCACCCAAATACCCACTCTCTGGTGGACACTGAGGCAGCCCCCAGATCCTTCTTCAGGGACAAAGTCCCTCTCCCTCAGTGGCTCAGAGTGGCAGGGAGGACAGCACTTCAGGGTCAGCTACTCGGGAGCTGCCCAACTGAACACAGAATCCCTGGGCCAACATTAGTTTCCATTCTTAGTTGACACAGGACCCCAAGTGCCCAGCTCTCTTCTCCCAACAGAGGACAGTTCTGTAAGGTCATCTCATCTTTACAAGTGCCTGAAGGTCACTGCTGCAGCTTTTCTTGCAGCTACACTACAATGGACTCCTCCCGCTTCAGCCTAAAACCGTCCTCAAAAAGCTTCCCATATGCCAGTCCATATCACAAACCCTGCTCTCAGTGGACCTGGAAGTGAGATAGAAGAAATAAAGTAGAAAGGAGGCAAGGAAGGATAGGCAAGGATAGGCCACTCTATTAAAAACCTGCTTGAGTTCTAGTGAGAAGTCCATGAGGAGGGCTTTGGGAATTATTCTGCACATGTGTCTGGGAAGTTAACATACAGCTTTGCCATGCCCTAATCTCCTATCTCAAAAGGGATGGCCTATTCACAGGTGAAAAAGGCCCATTTAGAGGTAAAGGGGAATGGTCAAGGCTATTGAATATTCCAGGACCTTAGGAATTTTTGATTGGGTTTTGTGTCCTGAAGCTGCAGTTTTTATTGACAGTGTAATTTTAAACTTACAATTTTCCTTGCCTCCTTTCTACTTTATTTCTTCTATCCTACCTCAGTATGTAGCAGGTACAGGAAACTACTGTGTGGATGCTTTATTTGTGGGAGGCATGCGATGGAGAGACTAGCCAGCACAGTCAAGAGCACCTAATGGCACGGATGCATTATGTTAGAAACTCTCAGAGAGTACCAGGTGGGGCTGACTTCCTTTTAAAGTGCTTTTGGATTTTGGATTTTTTGGATTTTGGAATATGTGCACATATACATTATCTGAAAAACATGACCCAAATACAAATATAAAGTTTATTTATGTTTTATATATAGCTTAGGCAGATAGCCTGAAGGTAATTTTATACAATAGTTTCAGTGCAGCTGCATTTTAACTGAAAGCCATCACATGAAGCCAGGTGTGGGATTTCTACTTATAGGGTCATCTTGGCCTTCAAAAAATTCCAGATTTTGAAGCCTTTCAAATTTTAGATTTTCAGATTAGGGACACTCATGCTATCTATGTTAGTATTTGTACTTATGTTTGTACTTGTAGATGTTCACATTAGTATTTATCTTTCTATTAATATCCGTATTCACATCAGCATTCTATCTCTACTAAAATCAATATCGGTCCAGTGGGTGGATACCAACAGCTACAAAGTCCTACATCATCTTGTCCCCTATTCTCAATAAAGATGAGAGACTGCCTTCCACAGAAATCATGAGTATCAGGGCTGAGAGCTCTGTTTACTCTGGCCAGGCACTGGCTGAAGGTTGTGGCCTCCTGAGCCCTGATACAAGCATGGTTTTAGACATAGCCTCACACCCTGCATGTGATGGCAGGGCCACAAAGCAGTGGGAAATAGCACCGGAAATGAGGACAGGAGAGTAGATCCACATTCCAAATGACAGTATGGGATATAATAAGGGATTTTTTTTTCCCACAAAACAAACTCGGGATCCAGAGTCTCTGACCCTTTCCCTTTGTCCCAACATACCACTAAATGTGCACATGTGCATGCATGTTCCCCCTCCCCACACACACACACACACACACACTGCCCAGAATCCCAGACAGTCTCCCATCTCCAGTTCTGTTTGCTTTGAGATGTTTGCTTGGGGGCTTGTTCCACAGATGTTAGCCCTGAGGTGGCTGGTGATAGTTTGATTATTTGGAGACTCTTCAGGGCCTCTGCACTGCTCTGTGACAGGAAATCAAAGTCTTCAGGCTCCCTGAAGCACCAGCAGGCCAGCGTTTATGATACCACTTCGCCTGTGGCCAGCCCTGAAGGGGAAGAGGACCTCTGTGCTCATCAAGGCTTTGGAGACTTAGTAACCCTCAGTACCAAATGTCCTTCTGGAGGGGCCAGCACCTCATATTCACTCCTTCTTTGATCTCATATCCTGTGAGACAGCTCAGCATGAGATTTCATGTCTCTGGGACCTTCCACCTGCAGGAGGCCAATACAAAGCCACGGTTTCTTTTTCATGTTATTTCATGACATAAAAAGAGCATACCCACCCAGAGAGCTAGGATCTGAAAAACATGCCATTCTCCTACATCAGCATTACTTTGATCTGGGAAGGCAGCAGAGAGGCTGAAGCAGACTGGAGTGGCCACTCAATCCTTTCTGGTTCATTCCCCATCATGCTTGGGAGCGCAGATGCTCACACATAACCCAGGAGCCAGGTACACATCTGGGATAGGGAAATGTGTAACTCCCTGAAGCATAGTAACAGCCAAGCTCAAGCAGAAAATTAAACTCACAAACACAAGCTCCATGTGCTTTTATTTCACATCACTGGGAAGAATTGTACAATCTTCAACTGAACCATACCTAAGAGCTCATGTGTAACTTCATCAATTGACAGTTGAGGAAATTTAGAGATCCGTTTAGCAGTGTGTGATAATCTCACCAGCTGCACCAGAACCACCTATGAGCAGATCTCCACCACCCCGCCTCCTCCTCCACCACTACCACCCACCACCGCCATAAACCTCCACCTTCGCCACCCCATCCCCCAACAGGACCCAGGGAATGAATCAGGATCTGCAGCAAAATATCCTAGAAATCTGCATTTTAAACACTCTGGGTTATTTCTGTCCCTGACAATGTTCAAAAAGTACAGTTGTTTTATATAGTTCTGAGACTAACAAAACAACCCATCACTGCCACATATTGAGACTGGTCTGGGTGGCCTCCTCTGC
Source organism: Heterocephalus glaber (assembly GCF_053883595.1). Lineage (NCBI taxonomy): Eukaryota > Metazoa > Chordata > Mammalia > Rodentia > Bathyergidae > Heterocephalus > Heterocephalus glaber. Next base: position 1,931,160 of record NW_028258414.1, read on the forward strand.
TCTTCTGGGAATTCATCCCACCCTGCTCAGCAGGTCTGGGCCAACAGAGAGAGATCTGTTCCCAGATAGAGCCCCAGAAGTGCTCCTCCCTCAACCAAGGGAGCACTGCTGACCCCTAGATGTCCCCCATCTTTCAGTCCCTGTCATGAGATCACATCAGCCTCCTGGAGCTCTTTCTACCTAGGAACAGTCTTGCAAGATCAATGCACCAACAAATGTCATCACAGGAGCTCTATGCCAGGCCCTGTGCTAGCATCAGCAACAAGCAAAGTGATGCACATGCACAAGGCATCAAAAGTGGGTCTCAGGATAAAAAAGGCTGAGAATGGTTCCCGTATCCCGCAGATGACAGATTTGGTTGGGGAAACCTTCAGATTTTGGCAGAAGTCCTTCCTCCCAGACAGGAAGTGGAAAAGTACAGTCCAAGACTGCCATGAAGGGGAAACTTAAGAGTATGTCCTTAAAATGACCCTACAACTAGATCTCATGGCCTTCTGCATGGCCAATGACCCTCAGCCCTTAGTGTCATAGCTCTAGACCCCAATGCCACTGGGTCAACACTAGCTAATGCTGGATGCAGTTGGTCAACACTGCCATTTGCTGGACTTGGCTGCTGATCTTCATGGGCTGCTGCTCTCTGGAGTAACCACTCTGTCTACACTACTCAGGATAAGAAGCCCAAGTGGGTTTAAGGGAACTTCAGGTCCACATTACCCTGGAATATCAGGAGTCAATTTACAGGACAAGCAGAATGAGGTTTTATTCCACCAGCACAAGAGAGTCAAGGTAGAGTGCACCACAAGGGTTAGAAGGGCTACTTATATAGTAGCAGTAAGCTTGTGATTGTCCATATTTCAGCCTATTGATTGGTCCAAATTCAAGTCTGCGAATTGGTCCAAACTGGCTAAACTGAAGCCTTCAAGCCTGCTGGTTGGTCCAAATTCAATACTGCTCTGTTTAAATCTGAGCCCACTGAGCTCAGGGCAGACACTCCCAGAGCAGGCACAGGGCATCCAGTACAGTCACAGCAGCCCTGGTGGAAGTTCAGGGAAAGAAACCAGAAACCTCCAGAAGGGCTGCTTGTGTTCATCACAGTTCACTGGGGCTTGGGGAGGTGGGGATGTTAATAACAGCCCAGATCCCTCCCTCCTCTCTGCCACGTCAAGGGTGGTAACGTCAGGCTCCTTTAGAGGAGACACCATCTCTGGGGTGGGGAGGGGACCACGGGTGACATCAGCTGTACCTGGCCAGGAAGTAACCCTAGGGGTGGTGGGAGGACCACCCTCAGACAGGCTGTCCGGTTCCTCCTCAGGGGACCCAGAGAGTGAAGGGAAGTGAGGGACAGGGGTGACGGCTATTGGCAGAACCTCACTGCCCTCCAGAGTGACAGGAGAAAGAGGACAGGCGGGCCCTTCGGTCTCTCCTGGTTCCCTTTGCTGACCTGGCTGGCGATGAGAGCAAGGCCCCGAGCAGACAGGCTTGAGTGACAGTCTGCAGGACACTGCTTCCTCACCGGGCTACTTTGGGCAATTTCCTTGTTCTTTCTAAGCTTCGGTTTCCCTAATAATATATGACAACTGAGACCTATCACTCAGGTCGCACTGTGGCTTAGCACTGGCCTTCAATGATACCACACTTTGAGGCAACATCGAAGGTGCTTAGGGGACTATGGCTTTTCTCTCACTCTCTGTGCGCCCTTGGTCAGATGACTTGAGTCCCCCAGCGGTCCTGATCATTCTGAAAAATACCTGGCAACTACTCTGTGCCAGGTCTTGTTCTAGACTCTGGAAGCACAGAGTGAAGGGGACAAACACCTGTCCTTGTAATACAGGCCCATAAGAAAAGAGGTAAAGTGCCCATGTGTTTGCTAGTGTGACAAAGTACCATAAGTAGAGGGGTGTGAACAATAAAATGTACTGTCTCACAGCCCAAGGTCGAGGTGTCAACAGGGCTGGTGTCTGGGGAGGCCTGAAGGAGACCCTGCCCCAGCTTTGTCGCCTGGCGTGTGGCTGACAGTGTTGGGCATGGCTTGCTTAGAAATACATCACCCTTCACTATGCCCTTATCACCACACACTGTAATGCCCTGTGAGGATGTCTGCTTCTGCATCTCAATTTCCCCCTTTTAAGGACACTAGTCTTATAGGATTAGAGCCTACCTTTGTGACCTCATTTTAACTTGATTATTTTAGTAGACTGTTTCCTAAAAAAGTCATGTTCTGAGTTACTGGTGGTTCAGATTTCAATTTATCTTCTCAGGGGGAGGGGACAATTTAAACCTTATCCATGCCCCTTTCCAGCCACTATTTGATTTGTGTGTTGATTTGATCCCACACAGGCCTCCTTTAAATCCTTCAAATTGGTCTCCAAGAATTCAAGATGTCTGGCATGTTCATCCTCCTTTAAAGGCTGTCTCCAAGAACCATCTCTGGCTCTCTGCTCTCCAGAAGGTAAAAGACCCCAACACAGACTTTCCCTGCCTCAGAAGAGAGACAGGTGCTGGAGTCATAGACTGGCCCTTTCCGGGGTCTCCATCTCAGGCACCTGCTAGCATACACGGCACCTGATAAGCACACCCTGGCCCCAGACATCAACAAAGGTTCCACTCTGTGCACCCCTCGTTTTTCTCTTCTACACAGGCATCTCATATAAATGGAGAAAGCATCTCTTTGTGAAATTGACTATCTCCTGCAGCTTAAGTTGGAAGAATGTTTACTTATTTGGCCCCAGGGAATCATAAACATCTTGCAGCATGTGTTAACAGTTACTGCATAACACCATTCATTTTTAGGACCTGAAATTACAAAATGTTCCCACCAGGATTTACTTCCAGTGGTTAACAGACTGATTGAGCTCTGTTTTCCTTGTCTCAGGCCTCAGAGGGATGACATTATTGGTTCTGGTTTGTCCCCTTCAAAAATACATCTCCTGATGGAAAAAAAATGTAGAGCGAGCAGGCACCAGGAGCAAGTCTCACTACAAAACATCCATAAATGGCCAGATGGAGAAAAATTCAATTACTAGAAAGGATCAGTGGTTGCCAGGAGTAGGGAGAAGGAGGGATGAATGAGCCCACGAGTAGAGGAGTTTGGGGCAGTAAAGTTACTGTGTTTGAGTCTGTAATGGAGGACTCATGCCGTTGTCCATTACCTTAGGGATACACAGGAGTGAACCTTCACCCGTGCGGAGGACTCCGAGTGTTAAGGATATGCCAGGTAACTTCATCGGTCCTACCAGAGTACCTGTGATAGTAAACTGTGGTGTCAGCTTGAGTAGGAAACAACTAGCTGATTGGCTTAGCATAGTTCTGGGCGTGTCTGAATGATGAACTCACTGAAGACAAAACACCCACATGGGTATGGGTGGTGCCAACCAACAGGCTTGTAGCCTGGATGGAATAAAAAAGGAAAGAAGAAGGAAGTCTTGCTTCTGCTTCTTTCGAGGAGCCCCAGTCTTCGCCATGGCCTTTCTGTCGTCTTCAGCCTTCCGGTGCAGACCAGTTGGCTTCCTGATCTGGACTCATACAGAACCCTGCAGTGAGCTCCAGGCTTCTGACTTTTGACTGGATCCTCCAGCTCTCCAGTGCACAGATGGCCCTTTCGAACTCTTCCATACCTGACTCTGCAGGCAGCCCTCCTTGTGCACCCATCTGAGATCATATATGTGTGTATATATATATATATGTATGTATGTATATATGTATATATATATATGCATCTGTGCCCTCTTCTCAATTTTGTTGTGAACCAAATTATTCTAAAACATAAAGACTATTTTTAAGAATCACTTGCTATGAAACAATGGCAAATGTGAGAGATGGCTTAAAACAATGATTTCTAAAGGCTGATGAGCAAGCCTGAAATGAACCTGAGATGCATTTAAAACACAGCCAGCTGAAGCCCACGCCCCACACCCCCACCCTCCCGACTACTATTAAGCGCATTTGTGCTGCTCTAGCAAAGTACCTCAGACTGGGTTATTTGTAAGCAACAGAAAATGAGTTCTCACAGTTGCAGAGGGTGGGAAGTCATGGTACCGGCAGATCTGGTATCTGCTGAGAGTTGCTGTCTGTTTCCAAGGTGGTGCCTGTTGCTACATCCTCAGAAAGAGACAAAAACTATGCTGACACCAGGCAGAAGGGAAGGGACAGAGGGCAAGGAGTTCTCTCTTCAACCTTGGCACTTTACAAAGCCGCTGACCCCATTCCCCTCATGGCTCAGTCACCTCCCAAAGGCTGCACCTCTCAATGCTGCTGCAGTGGGGATTAAATTACAACATGAATTCTGCAGAGACATAACCCAAACTCCATCAGAAGTCAGGGTCTTGGCAGGAAAAGGTCGGAGACACCTGAGTGGAGTCCCGAGATAGTTGCCCCGTGCCCCACGCGTCACCGCCTGCCCAGCCACTCCTTCTGAGCTTCCTCCCGGCTCCCTGGGCCCCTCACAGTGCCCTTCCCAGGGGCCGCCTGCTTCCTTACATTATCACTGCACTACTCTTGCCTCCTGTGGAGCCTGTCCTCCACCTGACGCCCTGTCAGGTCAGCCACCTCCCTCTGGGGCCTCCAGCACACCCCACTTCTCTCCCCAGCAGCACTCACCACTGTAACCATAGTCTCCTCTCCTGTCGCCCCCACTGGGCCATGGAGATCTGCAGGGATGTGCCTTGTCTCCTTGCCAGCCCAGACCCTGGCTGCCATGTCATGTTGCCTCCCTGAATGACAGAGAGAATCCTCCCAGGCCCACCCTAAGCCTCTGGGACCTGTGACCACGTGGGCAAGGGCTTCCTCTCTCCTCTTCCACCCCGAGCTCTTAGATGGTCAAAGGTCGAACTAAGAGCTCCCTCATAGGCTGTGATTTGGTCTTTTCCTTTCTGCTCCTCCATGTGTAGTCCCCCACTGGTCTAGAACCACACTTGGTACCCAGTGGATCCTTGTAGACACTTGTAGGTGGGACACAGGTGGTATAGAGGGAACAACTCAAGAATGCAGAGTTCTAGTTTCACACTTACACAGGGAATTTGCTGCTAATTGTTGTAGCAGAGGCTACTGCTCTCCCTAGGCGCACATGGATTAGATGGGGAGGGGATAGGCTTAAAGCCCCCTTGAGCTCCCTTGAGACTTGGTTCCCTAAGTCTGTAGGTCGCGTGCATCCTGGATCCAGTGACAGCATCCCTGGGACAATATAAAAGCTCTGAGACCCTAGAGGGAAGCAGAAGCAAGGGGAGGGAAGAGAATAGGCTTAACTTATCACCAGGCCAACACAGGGCCCCAAATCAAAACCCACTCACCTTCAGGCAGGGAGTCTTGGTCACACAAAGATATTGTCCTCACCATGCCCATGACCTGCTGGTCCTTTGCCCAGCAGAATGTTGACTGGGGCAGATCTGAATCCACCACCCCTCTGCTGGAGTCAGCAGACTTGGAGAAAGCAGCAGCCCCATGCAGCGAGCCTTGAGGGCGTTCATCGTGCAGAGCAGGAGCGCGTCCTCTGCTTCTGGGAGGGGACCGCAAGCTAAGCTGGCCCACTGGAAACCATTGGCTGGGAGACACTGGCAGATGAGCCAGCCCTGCCCAAACTGGTGGGAGCAAGGGTAATGTTCCTCTCTCAGGGGCAAGACTGGCTGAAGGAAGCCCCCCAGCAGGGGCCCTACTTTCTTGGGACAACCCTGTTCCTCCTCCCCAGGATTGAATGAGTGAGCAGAGTGGGGACTCTGCAAAGCACCTGTTCCCCACAAACACGCTCCACACACCTGCACTGTTGACGCTACTGCTGCTGTCATTCGCTTTCCACCTTCTGTACTAACCTCCACGAGGGCCTTGGGAGAGAAGCAGAAGCCAGGGATAGAAGAAAGGTGGCTGCCTGTTTGCTGTGACTTTGTTCAGTTGTCCAGTAAACACCGAGTGGCATAGGCTGTGCCAGTGCCATGCCTAGGAAGTCTGCTGACTCCTCACCTGTCCAGTGGATTCCTGAATTTTGTCATTAAAAGAACACTTGTTATGATGTCAAAGTTCTACCTATGGAGGAAAAGGCACAGGTCTGTATTAGTCACTTACTCCTCGGTTAAATCTTCTGTTCTTTTGCAGAGCAAGCTTTTATTTGTGGAAGGAAAAGCAAACTAAAGTTTCAAGAAGCAGTGCAAACGTGTCCTTCACAGGTGCAGAGGACCGTAATATTGATTGTGCCCAAGGCAGGCTGTGAAGAGTCAACCCCACAATCAGCTTGTTTAGAGAAGTAAGTCTGGCTGAAGCCTACGTGCCGAGGTCAGAGTAACTCACACCCAGACTCCGTTCCCACAACTAAACCTTCAGACTAGAAGGACAATGTTCGAATTACAACCATATATTTTGTCTATTCTGTTCCTAATTCAACAATGCTTTGTCTTGTCCTTTATGAGCCTTGTTTACATTAATTTCCATAGAAACCACACCTCGCCTTTACCCCAGCTGATTGCCAGTAAAAGTCAGCGCCTGGGACTCAGTGCCTTTGTCAGCTGCACCGGCATTGGTCATCCTGGCCCCCGCTTTCTCTCCTAGTTCTGTCTCTTAGTGTATTCTTTTTCTCAGGCCTGTGTCACACACTGGGCAGGTGGGAACTGGAACCTGGCTGCCAGGGTCTCTAACACACAGAGGTTAGTTTTCCCTTGGGATGGAAACAGCGCCTTGGATTTTCATTGTTGGCTTTTATTGTCAAAGCACTGTCTTGTGTTGTCTTCACAACATCCTTGCAAGTTAAACATCGAAAACAAGTACTATTCCCCCATTCAACAGTTGAAGAAAAAAAATAGATGCCGTGTTTATGAGGATCTGACATTTTTACATTCCTCATCACTTTTCCTTTCCCTTCTTTCCTTTCCCCTGCCCCTCCCCTGCAGGATCTGACATTTTTAATTTTGACTTTTTAGGTGAAAAGCACAAGTGAATTTTAGTTTTCCAAAGAGCTGTAGCATGTTTAAGGGAACTTGATTTACTATAATCATTCATTTGTTGGGTACAAGAGTAATTTAAATGCTTATTAATATTGTACGTTTATCCTGCTGGGCATGTGAAGTATTAAAAAGTAAACATATTAATTTTATAAAATGTGGCTGGAGATGTTCAAGGGACTGTCATTAACTAAGTTTGTAAATGGAACTCATTTAAATCTGTACCCATGAGTTAATTGAAAATCAATGAACACGTGAAAGTATTTGTTATTTTTGTTTACAATCATCGTGATGTGTATAAATAGAAGAGATTTGATGCCAAGGTTGAAGTCATGAAGAACACCAGCCCTTCGCGTTTGAACTTGGCGTCCCAGAAGTGCTCAGGCAGAGCTGCTCATTTCTCCAGTCTCACCACTCAGTCCCATCTACTCTTCTACTCACATCCTGAGAGAAAATCCTAAGAATGTCAAGGGATGTTCACAGTCCAGCCACGTCCTGCAGCCTCCCCAGCTGGCTCCCTGGACACAGTCAGGATGACTGTAGTTGCCTCCTGGTCCCCCTCCTGCCAACCTTGCCCCCTCTAATCTAGAGTCAACTCAGCATCAGGGCAGCCTGTTGACAGATTCGGGTCACGTAGCTTGTCCACCGGAAACCCTCAGAGGGACAGCCGGAAACCTCACAGTGCCCATGGGCCCGGCACACAGACCTCCAGTGCGCAGACTCCTCCCTCCTCCCTCTCTGCTGGCCTCAGGCTGACTCCAGACTCCTCTGCCTCCTGGTGCCCCTAGCGTGGACCACCTGGACCTTGGGCTTTCATCCTCACTCTCTTATGCCTGGAAGACTTCCCATGAGGTCAGCCTGGCTCCCTCTGGGATGGGCAGAGTAATGGCCCCTTGAGATGCTTGGGGCGCTCTGTCTCCATGCACACCTGAGCCTTGACCCCATCTTAGCTGTTTCCTGTGTTTGGAGAATAAAAATATTTGGACATATTAGTCAGTTCCCTAGCATAGAGGTGTGTACTTTTCTAGGAAAAGAATCCAACAGTTTCTCCAGCTCCTCCAAGGAATTGGTGAATGTGTAGGGATCTTTGTGCTAGAATCGTCATGTGTCTAGAAATACTTCATTAGTCTTAAGCTGATTGCAGTTACACCACATGGACCTTGTTGCATGAATTTAACGAATTCTTCATAATGACTACAATTCTTTTTTCTTTTTTCTTTTTTTTTTTGGTACCGGAGATCAAGCTCGGGTCCTTGTGCTTGCACAGCAGGTGGCCAAACCACTGAGCTAAATCTCCGGCCATACAATTCTTTATTGATATTTGTGATCACTTCTTTCATTTTTTTTGTTTGTTGGTTTGTTTTGTTCAGTTTTGGGGGGTTTTTTTGGTACCGGGGATCGAACTCAGGCTCTTGTGCTTGCACAGCAGGGGACGAAACCACTGAGCTAAATCCCTGGCCCAAAAGCTCTATTGTATTTTTTTGTTTGTTTGGTTTAGTTTTTTGGGTAACTTGGGTACTTCTTTCATTTTTAAAATGATTTTTGTGTGTTTGTGCTGATCCAACCTTGAGCTAAACTTTCTTGGAACGTCAGCTTTTCATTTGCAGCCAAACATTCAAACATTTTCATAAAACAAGCTCTCTCCTTAAAGCTGTAGTTGCATAGCCCTGGTCCCATCCCTAGGGAATTTGAACATTTTACTAAAGTATTTCTGTATCTTTATTCATATACCCATGACAACACTTCCTCCTTTCTTTCTTCCTTTCCTCAAGCATTTATTGAGCATATATAATGTGCTAGGTCAGGGATGAATAAGACAGTGTTCCTGCCTTCTGGTCACTTAGTCTAATGGAAGGGAGAGATGTAAGTATATAATTGTAAAGTGTAGTGAATATTGTCACGGAGCTGCCCAAGGTATAGAATAGCCAGCTGACTAAGGACAGCAGCTGGGTTGCTGGAAAACAGATTTAAATCTTGCCTCTACTGCTATCTAACCCCATAGTCTCCCATATGTTTATATAACTGTCTCCTTTCCTCAACTACAAGCCATAAAAAGGTGCAGGCTTTGTAAGGCTTATGTGAGGACACTATGAGACAAGGCAAGGAAGGTTTTGGAGAGCATGTGGCTCACAGACAGGGCTCAGCTTGTATTCTTGGCCTTGGCCATTAGGTTATGGCAGCATGAAGAAGGAAGGAATGAAACAGTAATTCACTCAGGGGGTCAGGGATGGCTTCGAAGGAGATGACGAAGGATTAGTCTTTTCCCAGGAAGGCAGGCAGGGGTCGGCTTTCCAGGCAGAAGGAGCATCCAGTTGCCTGACGGCAGGGGTTAGGGCAGGGAGCTGAGTTACAGTGCTGTCAGTGCCCCTCGGGGGAAAGGGCTGTGCCCTCGATGAAGGGAGAGGGCGGGAGAGAGCAAGGGCCTCAGAGGCAGAATCAGTGGGACTGGCCACATACCTGGCCAAGGTGAGGGAAGACCAGGACAGAGAGGAAATGTTGGTCTTTAGGACTTTAGGGTCCCTTTTCCAAGGCCAGCCAGGATCTCAGCCCCATCAGCCCCTTCGCTGGTAACAATGTAAGCTCACTTCCCAAGCTGATGATCACATTCACAAGGTCACTGAAACTGAGTTCCGGAGCAAGAGTAAAAACAAAACCTGCCTCAAACTCAAGGGGAAGCCGAAGAGAGATCTGGGGAAAGAAAGACAGCACCTCTGGGTGCCAAGACATGCAGCCCTGAGGTCTTTCTTCTTAGGACCCTTGCTCGGGGCTGGTGTTGGTCAGGCATTAAACTCAGTTTGCCCCATTAAGCTACTGCAGGGTGCCAGAAGCACTTTAAGGAAACAATCCAGACACCCTCATCCCTGTCCCTTGCTACTCGCCCTTAGCCCTCAACAAAGCAGACAGCAATACCCTGATGATCAGGATGTGGAGCCAGAGCACTGTCTACCACCTTTCCTTCCCGTCCTCTTCCTTCCTCTCCCTCCAGAACTCCAGGAGAAGTTTTCTTGGCTGTTGACAAAGACTCCTCACTCCACTAGAGAGGGCACAGTGGCTTTGGGGATTTGAGTTTTGTTTTATAAATCTATGCGACAACAAAACCCCAAATATTAAACAGGTCTCTGTTTCCCTCTTGCTGTTGTTATTTCTGCTGCTGCTGTTTCTAAGTGCCAAACACACAAATCTGCACATATCTGAACACTGTTCTCCAAGAATAACAGCCCTTCAGAATTGAAATGAGGCTTCCATTCAGAATTCTCTTTTGTTCTTGAGATGCCAAGAGTGAGAGCCCTAGGACTAAGTGAAACAATGATATCAAGCTTTCTCCAAAGACTGGGGATGTCTGCGATGCCACAGTAAGGACTCAGACGTTGCCCGAGTGGCCGCTCCTCCCAGACTCAGCCAGTTTCTCTTAGCAAGGAGAGAGGAGCCCACAGCCGGCTGGGGAATGGAAGGCTCCTCCATTTCCACATGCAGATCTCAGCTACACGTTTTACTCACACTCACCTGTGCAGGCCCTCCCCTCTGGGTTAGCTCCTGAGCCTTCTTACTAAGAATAGTTTAGGAATCAACCAAACAAAGTAACCAAAGACTGATTTCACGAGTTCAAAGAGAGAACAGGCTCTACCCTAATGCTTTCACTAACCCTAATCCCTTTCTGAGGTTCCGCTTCCCAACGCCATCCAATTTCCCAATTCCGTGCTGAGATCCAATGTCCAACCAGTCCACCTCAGCGTGCCGTTTGGTAGTAAATACTCTTGGCTGTGGTCCCCAGAACTGGAAGGAGGACCTGTGCTCCCACAGAGCTCAGCACAGCCCCTGAGACCACAGGCTCAGGCTCCCAGGCCACAGCCCCAAGCGCTCAGCAGTCCCTACCCCCTACACACCTATTTTCCAGGGACCCAGCTGCCCCATCCTGCCATGTTAGAGAGCCTCACTGTTCTCTTGAGTTAGCTTTTCATCACCATAACAAAATATCCAAGATAATTAACTTAGGAAGAGAAAAAGGTTATCTTGGCTCACAGTTTTGGAGGCTCCAGTCCATGATTTATTGCTCTGATTACTTGGGCTGGTGACAAGACAGCACATCAGGGTGGGAACCCATGGAAGAGAAGAACTGCTTACATCATGACCCAGGGATCAGAAGAGAGCATGGAAAAGGCCAGCATTTCCACAATCCCCCTCAAGAGCAATGACCTAAGACCTTCCAGTAGGTCCACATCCTAAAAACGTCACCATCTCCCATTGTCACCAGCCTGGGCACCAAAACTTTAGCAAATGGAGGACATTCAAGATCCAAACTACAGTGTCTTCCACCCTCACTCTCTGCCTTTCTGTCTTCAAGGAATCAATCTTCTTTCCAATCCCTGAAACTCAAGGACACTCATTATAAAGGGTCTCTTTCCCCCAACAAGAGAACCAACCACCAGCCCAAATTCTTCAGAATGGGTTACAATAATACCCTCTAGTGACCTGAGTAGTCAGCTTGGCCTGCCATAGCTAAATATCCTATACTGAGTGGCTTAAATAACACGCATTTATTTCTCAAGGTCCTTGGAGATGGGGAAGTCTGAGGTTCTGAGATAAGGTTCTGGCAGATTTAAATCTTGATGAGTGCTCTCCTCCTGACAGGTAGATGGTCACCTCCTCACTGTGTCTGCATGTGGTGAAGAAAAAAACCCAGTCTCCCCCTGCACTCCTCCTCCTCCTCCTCCTCCTCCTCCTCCTCCTCCTCCTCTTCCTTCTTCTTCATCTTCTCCTAATCTCACTATAGGGGCCCCATCCTCTTGATCACATCTAAATCTATTCACTCCCCAAAGATCTCACCTCTTAATGCCATCACACTGCGGGTTAGGACTTCACATAAATTTGGGAGGAGATACATTCAGTCCATAACAGAGTCAGAAGCCAAAAAGATCTGGCTGTCTCTTTTGCCTGAGAGATAGAAACTTCTTCAAAGCTAAGAGGGTTCTTTTCTTTTTTTGCTTTAAAGCTGACATGATTGATCTGCAGGAATTCTCTCCTCTGGAGGAAATAGGTGGGAAACACATACACATCAAGTCAAGTGTTCTGTGGGGGTGAATTGCTGTGCCTCTCAATGGGCTTTGAAAGCTTTCAGTGACACAAACAGCCCGCTGCGGCAAAGGCCACAGGTTTGCCACCACTGCTATAGAGTACCGAGGCCCCTGAGCCTTGGTTTTCCCACCATCTATGCAGATGGCTCTGCCATCACGGTGCAGTGTATGTTGTGGGACCCCTTGGAGATAGAAATACATGCTGCTACTCATGCTTTCATAGGAGTTGAGTCTCAGTATTGAAATGGCTTTTAATATCACTCTATTCACCCCCAGCCCCAAGGCTGTAAAATTCCTCCTTTATTGCTACCAACAGTTATTCAGCTTATTTTCCAATGTGCAACACCAGAATACTCACTGTGTTCTAATTTCTCAGTTGCTAATGTGCTTGCTTGATTCTGAACACACACACACACACACACAAGCATTTTGAGAAGTAGTGAGTAGAGTGTTGGAGAAAAGACCCGAGCTTTGGTGTTGACTGCACCTTAAATCCCATCTCTGCCCCTTTTTGTCTGGATTTAGGAAAATGTTTTGATGGTTTTAACTTTATTGTTGTCATCTGCTAAGAAGAGTGGAGGGATGATAATAATACCCACTTCCTGGGGTTTTTGTGAATTTATCAAATGAGACGCCCACTGCCCAGAACAGGTCTTGGCTCTTGTTGGTTCCTCTCTCCTGTCCGCTCCCTCTCAGCCTTTCATTTGTTCCTGCAGTGTGGACAGCTTGAATCAGATGATATGGGTTAATACTGAAATACTGTGCCCAATATACTATTGATGGGAACATCACAAAAAACCATCAAAGAGTCATTATGCTGAAAGGGAGTCCCTTGCCTGGCAAATAGACTCATAAATCCATGGCAACAGTTAATGTCCTCTCTGGGTTGTGAATTCTTCAAGGGCATGGATCTGCTCTTCCATCCCCCATAGAATCAACCATAGGTCTTTGTGTGCAGTAGGAGCTCAATAGCTGTTTCTAAATTGAATTATATTTTCTGTTGCTTACTTAATTTCAGAAATGTATATGGATAATGGCAAAAATATAAATAATATTTGGATGTCTGTTACTTTGGATTTCTAGCTCCCACATGGGAATGTAGAGGCTTGTTTTTGCACTTAAACAGTCAAAAAGAAAGTTTGCATTCTCCAAAACCTACCGTAACCCTAACTAGGCAATGGGTTTCAATCAAACTTTTGTAAAATTTAGTTTTTTCTCTATATGCTCGATGGAACTGTCAGTGGGCAGGGTTCAAGAAAGTCTCCAAAGCTGTTGTATGTTTGTTGACTTCCATCACAGAAAAGGGATTTTCGGGACACATCAGTAAGAGGCCCAAAGGGATTTATTGGACAGAATTTTTTAAATACACACTCAAAAAAATAGAGTGTGGGAAAGAGAGAGAGAGAAAATAGAGTCTAGGGGTGGGTATATTTATGCGGGACTCAGGGGTACAAATCAGTAGAACCTATGATCTATAGTAAGAGGGGATTCAATTTACAGATGAAGAAGGTGGCAGCTCTTTCTGCAGGAGAAGGGTGAAGGCCGATTCGTAGGTGACAGCCATTACCGGTGACAGAGCTGTAGCCCATCCATAGGGAAAGGCCCATTTTACAGGTGAGAAAGAATAATCTACTCACAGGTGGAAAAGACCTGTTTACAGGTAAAACGGAATGGCTCAAGCTTATTGTGTCTTTAAGAACTTTGTGTCCTGAACCTGCAGTTTTTATTAAAAGAACAATTTTAAGGTTACAGTTGTTCTTGTCTCCTTTTTACCTATCTTATTTCACCTTTCTTGCCTCAGAGCTGCATTTCTCCTCTACAAGACTGGAGTACTTGAAAAATTTCTTTTTAATCACTCTTATATTCATAGTCCTCAGCTCAATGACTGGAAACTTTGTGGGGGGTGGACTGGTGGGTCAGTAGACTCGAGAGTATGTTGGATATATTTGCTGAAAAATATAATAAAAGTAGAATTTTGGATTGAATTTAAAGATCTAGTGTATGTATTATTTACTTTAATTAAAATTCATGTTCTAATTTAAAATTTAATACTCTATTCTGTCTGGTTCATGGCATTATTATATAAAGTGCCATCAGAGCATAAGTTACTCCAAAACCATGGAGATAAGTCACTCTCTGAATGAATTTGGTACAAATCCACATGTAATGACAAGCTTATAAATGTGCTGCTGTTACAAATTTAGGAAAATCCAAAAAATGCAACTAAAATGTGATTTTGAAGAGTTAATTAAAAAGAAAAAATGTTGGAAGAAGTGTGGTGGTCAGCAAACCCCTCTCCACTCCGGAACATCTGAGCACTATGCTCCACTGCACTATCAGCGCCATGAGAGCAGAGCTTCCTTCCTCCACAATGGAGTCCCTGGGTCCCAACCCAGATATGGATACACCGTGACTCAGGGGTTTCCAGAAAAGCCTAGATGTTCCCCTTAGCTCCTCCAGAATCTAAGCCATGTGGGAACAGCCCGCTTGGGAATCAGGGCACCCACTTTTTCAGTGATAGAGAGGACCCCAAAAACAGGTCCTCCTGTTTCCGTGAGCTCTTGCACTAGGGGGAGTTTGGACTGTAGGACAGAGCCTCACACAGCTGACTTGGCGGCATAAACAGGCAGTGAGGTTGTGAGTGTGGAATGCTGTCACCTGCAGGAAAGCAAGGGACTTACTGTTAAGAAATTGTGAAGAGTCTGAGATTTTATCCTACCTATAAGCTGATAAAACACCCTGTGCCTGTTTCATGGATGCTGGCAGAAGACATGAGACTCTTGGGTCAGAGACAAATGGCTTTATTACTCACAGCAGATGAGGTAGCCAAGGTGTCGTCTGCAGGATGCTCACACCAGTACCACCTTCCCCCACCCCGCCCCGGTCCCATGCGGACAGCACGAGTGGCCAAGGTGAAGCTGAATAAGCAGAGAGAGTCTACAAGAGAGGAGCCTGTGTGTGGACAGTTCACTCCTTCTGCAGTGCATGGAGGTAAGCTTGCTCTTCAAGCAGGGAGAACTAGTATCACCCCCCTTAAGGCTTCTGCTGCAAATGCCACCCTGGGGAGTGGCCTGGTAAGGGGCACTCAGAGTCTTGTATTCACAGCATATATAGGAAGAATACATGGGGATGCACAGGCTCATAGCTGATCACCTCTCCCAACACCAATCAGGGCAGGACTCCGTTTTGCATGGATGGGGAAGAGGAGGGTGAAGAGAAGGAGAAAAGGTTAGCCCAACACCTCTCTCCTGGGGACAAGAGCAGCAGTTCCCTTCTGGGGACATACCCAGCACTTTGCTCACTTAACCCACTGGATTTGACAGGTTAGGTATGGTAACAGCAGTAAGACAATCCTGCTCCCATATGTAGTGGGATATGTCAAAATCTACTGTTGTTCCTTTTGTTATCCTCTTGGGACAAGTTTAAACAGTTGCAGTTTTGCCTGCTGTGATGGTTCACTTGATGGGTCCACTTGCTAGGCTATAGCACCCAGTTATTGAGCAAACACTCATAGAGGTGTTGCCATGAATGTATCTTGTAGATACAGTTAGGCTTTGCAATAGTTGAATTGTAAGTAAAGGAGATTGTCCTTAATTGATGTCAGTGGCCTCGTTCTATCTGTAGACAGACCTTGGAAGCTAAACTGAGGTTCTTCTGAGGAAGAAGAGACTGTCCCTCGAGACTGTGACATCCTCTCCTGCCTGGATGCCCTTCAGGCTTCAGACCTGCCAGCCCCACAGCTGCAGGAGCAAATTCCTTGAAATATCTCCTACTTTCTCTTTCTCTAGAGAACTCTGACAGTTCTACCCACATATAAGAAGCAGATCAGAAAAAGATAATAATTAAATAAAGCTATTGCTCTGCTATATCCTTGTTCACCATACTTTATTCCAGTCTCAAATCCCTTGGTACTTGGGAGGAAACATACATTGCTAGTCCAGCCACTGTGAGATAACAAATTGGCATCTTTCTTCGGCTGCCCATTTTTCTAAACCAAAATATCAGAGCACATAATCTGACAGGTATGAGTGTACTTATGGGAAAAAGCAAAGAGAATATTGTATTTGAAGCCAGTCTGTTCCAAAAAGTCTGGGCCATATAATAGCTATTTATGTATCATGTGGGTTTACTTCCTCATGGTCGTTTATCCTGGCCAGATAAATTTCTGCACAGCAAAGAAACAATCAACAGAGTGAAGAGACAACCTACAGAATGGGAGAAAATATTCACAAATCATATATCTGTCAAGTTAACAACCAGAACATAAAGAAACTCAACAAGTCAATAGCAAAAGTGATAAGCATCATCTAATTAAAATGGGCAAAAAATAAAATAAAATGGGCAACAGAACTAAATAAATATTTCTCAAAAGAAGATACACAGATGACCAACATGTATATGAAAAATAGTCAACAAGAAGGAAATCCAAACCAAAACCACAATGAGACAGCACCTCATTTCAGCAAGAATGACCACTGTTAAGATAAAAATTAATAAGTGCTTGTAAGGATATACAAAAAAAGGGAACCCTTGCATGCTGTCGACAGGAATTTAAATTAGTGCAGCCAATACGGAGGCTCCTCAAAAAAGTAGAAGTACGATCCATCAATCCCACATCTGAGTATATCTAAAGGAAATGAAATTGGCATGTAGAAGAGACATTTGCACTCTCATGTTCATGGCAGCACTGTTCATAAAGGTCAAGAAACAGAAACACCTTAAGTGTCCGTTGCATAACCTAAGTTATCCCACAGATAAGTAAAGAAAATGTGGCATTACACACAATGGAATACTACTCAGTCATATAAAATGATAAACTCCTGTCACCTAAGAAAAAGGATGGAATTGGAGGACACTGTGTTAAGCAAAATAAACCAGGTACAGAAAGATAAATACCCCATGATCTCATTCATGTGGACTCTAAACGAGTTAATCTCTTAGAAGTACTATCCATGGTCAGTCTGACCTTTCACTCCACTCCAACAGGCTTCCTGCAGAGACCTTGACTTGAACACTGTGCACCTTTAACTATGAGGATGACTTTGGGCATGTGGTTTAGCTTTTTTGATGTGTAGCTTTCTTATCAGTAGCAACAGGGCAGTAGTAGTGACCACCTCAGAGGGAGAAATCAGGCAATGTCTGTAGAGCACTCGGCAGAGAGTCTGGCAAACAACACTCCATATATGCTAATTTTATTATTATTACAATTATTATTATTACAATTATTATTACACCTCTAAAATGAGGAGTTAAACCATATGACCCTCTACCCTCTTCCAGTCCAGTAGTGCTATGGCTCAATAACATAGAAGTCAATGCTTACTTAGGTCAGCTCCACTTCACAAAAGACAAAGGACAGTAAGAGAAAGGAGGTGCCAGAGCTCGGCTGGATTCTACCTCAAGCATTAAGGCCAGCTCTGATGTCCAGTTCCATCTAGATCCTGTCGCTGCTAAACCCAGCAGAAAAGCTCCCACCCCTGGTTCTGCCTTCCTCAAGTTGACCTGGGTCTTGCTTCTTGTTGCAACACTAAGCTAGTAACGAATCTTACATTCACCATATAGTGGATTGCTATTGATTGTCACATGGTGCCTCTGATTAGCTTTACTGCATTATATACTCAACTACATATAGCTTGCTGAAACCAGCATACAGTCACCTCTCAACTCCCTGCAGACTTTAGAATGTTTTCGGGACTGTAAATTTCTTAGAGAATTGGATGAATTCTTCATTGAACAAATGACAACTTTCATTGGACAACTGACATTGAACAAGTAAGGAAAAGAATCTCAAAAGCACTGTCTGCAAGAAACATAAATCACCTATGATCAATTTCAATGACTCCCAATGCATGAATCATTTCAGTAATAAAACTGTTTGGGAAAAGACTGAAAGATTGTGTCTCTTAATCTTATACTCCCAGAATCTGCTATTATATGTGTCCAGGATAACAATGGATTATGGATTCATTTGAGGAACCATTTAATTCCTCAAAACTATCAAGATTCAAGTGGAATTTATAAGTGGAACTGGACAGAAGATTTGTCACTCACTAGAGTTAGTCATTCATGCTGAGACATATGGCTGATTCTTCTCCCACTAACAAATCTTTTCCGTACTTGAAAAGTAATAACTTCTTAAGAATTGTACTTATCTGGGACACACAGGGTACAGCAACTATGATTTTTCTTACTTCAATATTCCACATCTCCTCCAGTAAAAGAACTCTTCTACCTTTTTGAATAATGGTTGTTTCTACTCCTCTCTGCCCCTGTCCCACACAGATTCAGCTAAAAATTACGTTGCAATGTGTTTCCCAATTTAATAATTAATTGTCCATATCCTGACTCATGACTCCTAAGTAACCTATAAGATCTTCAGCAGATGCCCCATCAAGGGCTTTGCCGGGATTCTTCTACAGATCCAATACCATGTTTCTCCACCAGGGCAGCATTTGGTGCTGTCTGGACACATCTAGACAGCCAAGTATGGGATGTGGTAGGTGCTAGCAGCATCAAGGAAATAGAGGCCAGGGAGCTGATAAATACCCTACAGTGCACAAGACAGCCCCATAGCACAGGGTAATCCTACCCAATTTGCCAGTAGTGCTGGGGCTGAGAAATCTGGATCTAGAATCATTCTAGGCACATAATAAATGCTCAAAAGCATTGATTGATGGACTACAACTGGCTTGTGTTCACATAAAGACAGAGAAGAGGTCAAAGTGAGTGGGGCAGTCAGGGAATTCATGAAGGAAGTGGACTTAGTGGAAACTTGAAATTATGTGTAGATATTGGATGGAGAAGAAGGAAATCCAGAGATACTTGGAAATGAGATAGAAATAGGAATTCTCAGGAAGAAGTCAGAGAGGACTAGCCCTATCAGCTAAAACCCTAAAGAAAGAAACGCTCCTTAGTAGAACAGAACCCAATAACAAATTTGAATGAATGATGTGGTCTTGGTTTTAAAACAACTGGCATTGTGTGTTTTGGGGAAGAGGAGTAGGAAAAAGAATTATCTTTAGCACTATTATGTTTATATAAACAACACCACTGATTTATCTGAGCACCATTCTACAAATGAAAAAACTGAGACATGGAAAGATTAGCCATAAAATTTGGAATTTTGTGCTTTATCATCCAATCAATTTGCCTACTTCTGTCAACCGACGTGAGATGGGTGTTATTATAGGCAATAACATTCATGTATGTTGTCGCGTGGTGTCTGTGGCAATCGGGAGCTGGTGACCTTGGCATGAAGCTGGACTTGTGGGTGTTAGTTCATTGTGTAAAGCACACAAAACAAGGCTAGGAACACAGAACATGCTGTCAGTAGGCTTTTATTGTCACCATTCTTTCTAATGTCTTCTTAACCCTTGCCTACAAGTCCCTGCTTGATTTGCCACCCAAACAAACAGCATTGGCACATCTGGTGGTGGCAAAATGCAGGAGGAGTTGGTGAAGCCCCCTTGGGACTTCTCATTTCTATAGGATGCTTTGGTGGGTCTCTTAGTAAATGAGTGTGTGCAGGCTGCTGCTTTGACAGCTAAGAGACGATTCCCAACAGAGTGTGTGTGTGTGTGAGTGTGTGTGTGTGTGTGTGCGTATTGCGTACACTCATATATGTGGAGAGTTTGTAAAATGGATTGGACATCAGGACAGCCTGGAGTTTCTGAGAACACAGCATCAGGCTCAGGGGTAGTGGAGGCCAAACATCCCAGTAATCAACATTTCTACATGCAATTTTGCTTCAAATTTTCAAAAAGCAATGGGCAAAGACTCCTCCAGTATGTTGGCCAGCTTTCTGTTACTGTCACACATACCTGAGATCACCTCCTGAAGGGAAAAGGTTTGTTCTGGCTTACAGTTTTGGAGGTTTGGGCCCCTGGCTGGTTGGCCTCACTACTTTCATGGTGAGTCAGCCCCTCACAATGTAATGGGAGGCTGGGAGACTAGGGTGTGGCACTGGGGCTGGTACAATTGGGCGCAACCAATCAACTGAGCAGACTTACTAACCACAGGCATAGAGCAGCAGCACCCAAGCCTGCCATAGGGTCAAGCCGAGCCCTGCACTTGGTACCGATCCTCAGAAACGAGCACACTGAACCCGGCACCTGGCAGCAACCTTCTAGCATGAGATAACTGGGACCACCTGGATCAGCTATCAAAGAAGACAAAAGGACCGCAACATGGACTTCAGGGCCACTGCCCTCTTGCTCTTGCAGTGGTCCATTCTGCATGTAGGATGTAGCTTCTCTTTTCCCTTCCAAGTGCCCTTTTCTTCCTGAGTACTTTTTTGCACCTCACCTTTTTATTTTCTTTTGCTTATTTCTGCCCTAAAGTAAATAGTAATCTTTCACATCCACCAGTTTTCCTGACCAGTTCAATGATTGGGACAAATAAGAACCTAGAAAACAGTGCTGGTCCTGACCCCATCTGACAACAACAGCAGCAGTGTGGGGTAAGCTATTCACCTCATAGCCAGGGCAAGAAAGAGGGGATGAGCAAGGGACTAAGGCTCCCGACCTCCTGCAAGGACACACTCCTAAGGACCGGAAAGCCTCTTGGTAGGCCCCACATCTTAAAGGTTCTATAACCTCCTGATAGCGCCAGGGACTTGGGACAAAGCTTTGCAACATCAGCCTCTGGGGGACAGTTATCCAATCCATCAAAGTTACTTCCATGACTTTTAAGGACTCATTAAACAGGAAAAGATCTGGAGGAGAACCAGCATGCTGATGAATGGGATTGGAACTTTGCCACTTAATAGGACTAGGGAGATTGAACCCAGTGAAGGGAAATTAACAGGGAGGAAGGGGGAAGGAGGCAGTTTTGGTGGCAGCTGTCAGATGTCTGAAGGATTGACGGTGGGTGGGAACTGAATATGTTCCAAGTAGGAGCAAGATTCGGGGAGCAGGTTTTAGTGTAGCTACTTAGTCTAAAAATATAATTCACAATCAGGGAACAGTGAGTTCCCCATCATTAGAGTTACATAAGCAGGAGCTGAATGACCATTGTGTGGGGATATGGTGATGATCTCAAACTGTAAAATGATTTTCAGCTACATAGTTGCCAGATTTTAAACCTCCATTGCCTGTTTGGAGATGAAGCATATAGCATGCTCCTTTATCATCCCCAGGTTTGATTCCATCCCCAAAGCCAGGTCTTATTGATTGTTTCTGGCTGAATGGAGCACTGTGTTCAGAAGATTTCCATAGCTGTGTAATGTGATAGATTAGTAATGCCTGCCAAGGACAGAGGAAAGGAGCAAGGAGACCCACTTTTCCTTCCTGTTCTACATTAGCTGCTATATATTATAAATATATTTTTTAAATATTTTAAATTTCATTTCCCTTCTCAATAAACAAAGCTCTTCCATTTCCACATTTTCTATCTATGGCTATGGTTCGGACATGGAATTTATTGCCTCAGGGACTAGGAGCAGTTGCATTTCTCCAGAACAAGGAGATCATGGAGTAAAAAAGAAGAAAAATACAATGTAGAGCAATTTCTAATGGATGAAAGGGAAAGAAGAAGCCCTTCCTAGAGGAAACACAGGGATCCAAAAGGTTGAAGCCAGGGAGAAGCAGTTGCCTGGGGTCCCTCTCTGCTTCTGAGCCTCAGCTCTGGGCAGAGAGCGGGGTAGACAGAACCCTGTGTAGGATGACAGGGAAACTGAACTCAAAGGAGGTCCTATCTCCTTCACATTTGAGGTCCCAAAGGGAGATCCCCTCACCACACCCCTCTACCTATCCAGGAGTGCCACAGTGGTGTTCAGGAAGAGAGAAGACGGAGAAAGCACCCCGTGTGTCCCAATCCATATGTGACGTGAAGAGTTGAAAAGTTCTCACACATTCCTTGAGAGGGACACAGAGGCGTCCAGGGATGAGAGCAAGGCACTCCCATAAGTGGTCACTTAGGAGATGTCAAGTTTGCAGAGGTCATGGTTGACTGTCAAAGAAAAGTTCCATAAGGCCAGAGAGGTCTCAGATGGCATCCAACTGACCACCACTTCCCCAAGTGCCGAGTTATAGCACTGTGGATGTGACTGTAGCAGATGTTCATGGACAAGGTGTGGGCCAAAAAAGTCCTGCTGGAGGTCGGAGGAGGATCACCACCAAGAGTGTCTCCCTGCACCTGTGAAGATGTGTTGCTGCCCTTGCTTAGAGGCTGCAGAAGGTAGGAGGCCATGAGAGCCCCTAAACACCCCTACAGACGGCCTGGACTTCAAATCCACTAATTGCTCCAAAGGTCATTTTAACCCATAAAAGACTGAGTTTAATTAGCAATGTAAGCGATAGCATGTGGCATGGACAAGGTGGAACTGCCTTCTCCAAATCTGAGTCATGTCAGCATCTCCACCATCTCCCTCGCGCACCACACCCCGTGGACAGGTGTGGCCAATCAGCACCACCTGATGAGATGTGGCTAACACAGAAGGGTCATCTAGGTGATCTCTCAAGAACAGAAGGAAAGGTGACGATACTGTGGGAGGAAAGAAAGGGGGATCCAGAAGGATAACAGTAATAATCATTGTTGATTGGATGTGCCTCAGGACACAGGCACTTTGCATCCCCATTTCTGTAAGTGTGGCCTGGCCACCAGCAGTCAAAAAATCCAGAATGTGGGGCCATGCTCTAGACCTACTGCAGCACCCCCTGCATTTTCAAGGGGTCCCAGGTGATTTGCATGCAGATTCAAGTTAGAGAGATGTTACATTGGATGACAACGTAGTTTAACACAACAACTCTGAGTTTAAGAATGCTCCAATTTTGTAGATAAGGAAGCTGAAACCTCAGCCAAGTTCCACATATCTGGTAACTGGAAGAACCAAGAAATCAACCCAAACAATCTGACACCTCAGCCCACCCTCTTCCCTACACCAAAGGCATAGGCCACTTCACTGGTTTGTTTCTGCTCAAATGTGTGTTCACAATTGTATTGATGCAGGCCTAGAATGTTTTGGAATGATCTGTGGAGGTACAGAAGTGACAGGATTTCCTTTTCCAATATGTTTTCCCAAGTAAAATACCAGATAGCCAAGGTTCAGTCCATGTCCAGGATGCTGCATGATCAAATGCACCTGGTATTTTAAGGTTTTGGGCAATTCATAGCTATCGTGTCTAAATTGTTCTGCTTGTTCTAAATTTGCCCTGCATGTGTACCTTTCAAGAATAGCTCTTTTAGTTGATAAAAACCCCTTTTTCAAATGCAAATGTGTTTTTGAAATGTATCTGCTCAATCACTTCTCCCTCAAGATCATACTATCGCTGAATTACTCAAAAGGGATCTGTAGTGAAGCACAGAACATTTTTGAGCATAACCCTGTGGTGCTTTTCATCTAAAAAGGTGACTAACAGCTTGCATAAGCTTATAACCAGACTTAACGCTGAAAATCCCTGTGGAGTTTGCAAAGGGCACTGAGAAAGCCAGCCAACCCTGAGAAACATAAATATCTTTCCATGCTGACTTATCTACCAGTCATGAAACCGGTTGGATTTTAAATTGCTGTTACTCATTTCAGCCCTCTAACCTCTATTTTCAGGACAGAGTTGAAAAAGCCCTCCTCCTTCTGTTAAGAAAGATGAGTGGCTCCCAGCTAACAAATGTTAATGAGGTCATACAGATGGCCAAGAGTTCTGAAGGGACAAGAGACCTAGACACTGCTATTTGACATCAAGTGGGTAATTGTAAACATATGTTTGAGAAAACTAAATGACATCCAGTCCCAGGTCTGGAATGAACCAGCTCTTTGACCTTGGGCAAGGCAAGGCATTTTCCTATGTTCACTTTCCTTAGACTCAATGATTTCTGAAGGTTTCTTCTCTCTCCATAGTCTCATGTTTAAAATCAGATCTTAATTATGTGCTAAGTACAGTGCAGCATATTTAATCTGAAGGATGGCATACTGATATAGTTAGGAGGATGAGAAGGCAGCATGGAAATTACTCATTGCATAATACAGAATGCAAAATACCGTCTGCACTCTCTAAAACTCTAAGAACCTGTGCATTTGGAAAAAACTGGAAGAAAAGAGGGGACAAAGAAAACAGAGTAAGATCATGGCCGAGTTTGGTCTCCATTTATTTTGATTTCCATTAATTTGCTGTTTGCCTGCTGTTTAATTATCATGTTTTTATGGGAGTGTTTCTTCATGTTACATGGAAGATCTGCCTGCTAAGTTGCTGCTATTTATTTCCTTGGTCACCAAAGTGGTGTAGGGTAGGGTAATCTCATTCCTAACTATGGACTGTGTCTCTTTCAGAACTAAGTATCGCTTCTCGGCCTTTTGGCTAAAATCAAATGTAGAACGAAGTATTACTTCCAAAGTGGTCACAGGCCTGTGTTCGAGGAGCCAGACACTCCCCATTCTCTACACTCAAACCTATAACCGTCACTACAGTCCTCATCCTTCCTTCTCCCTCCACTGTGGACTGGGGAAAGAACAAGTATTGAACACAAAGGCGCAAACAAGGTAAAATAGCAAGAATGGACCTGGGCATTTGCTCTGTCCTCTTCCGAGATAGTCCATGTGGAGCACCTGCCTAGCCCATTTAGGGTGTTGGCTCTTCGCAGCCCACTTGGAACCACCACCAAAGACCCCCAGCAGCCATGTTGGACAATGTCTCCACTTCCCACACTGGTGATATTTGATCGACAGAACTGGATGTCTGACCCAAGATGGCCTTTTTCCCAGAGATTTGAAATTGAGATCAAGAAAAAGCCAATCTCTAGACAGTAAAATCTGAAACAGGTCATAGGTGCTATGGGGTAGGCATTGTTTTATTGCCTATGTGGACTATAAAAGCAGAGAACGTTCATGGGGGGAGGCAGTGAGGAGAGGGTGAGTCTGGTTGCATTCTGCTCTCTGCTCCAGCCCTCCCTCAGGACTGCTGCCTCCTGTCCCTGGATTCTGTGAAACAGCTGGAGTCCTTATAATACAGCATTTCCCTTTCAGTCAATCTAAGGCAAGCTGATGTCAGTTATTTGCAATCAATAACACCCTAACAGTCCCCTGCCTCAGTCAACTAGGGGACTCTCCCAGCAGGCTGCAGGAGGTCCCATGTACAAGGTCTGCCTAGAGCCCTGCTTGTTTCCCACTGGGAATTTCTGCCACCCCGCCCACCTTGCAGTGCTCACGCTAGTCATCATCTTTGGTCTCCAGGCTTTGCTAGATGTTGTGCCTCAAGTGCTTGCCGGCCCCTAAGTTCCATCCCCAGCCTCCCCAACAGGTAAAAAGCCTGGCTCCAGGGGGTCTGCTTACTTCCTCCCTTTACTTTCAGGCTTGTGTATGATTAAAGCACTCAGACACAGTGCCACCTGGGAAGCTAGCTGAGCAGGCTTTGAGCTTTCAGAGAGCAAGCCAGCCCGGAGGAAGCTAGAGGGACAGTCTCACTGCTGCAGCCTGAGATGATGTTGTCCTCATTAGGGTCGGCTGCATTCTTTATTTATAAGGCTTTCCTGTGCATCCAGGTTAAGGGCAGGCAGTGCCTGGCATCCCTGTGCTTAATGAGGAATCAACTGCACAGTGAAAAAGTAGAACTGGGGACCTTCTGCCTTAAAGGGCACACAGAAAAGAAGAGAGCTCCTCCAATGCACCTGGGCTCATTTCAGGGCTCAACTCAGGCAAAAAAATGCCAAGAAATGCTTGTGACACTACGTGGTGGACACATGGGGCTTCAGGGAAGTCCTCTCTCATTGGTGGCATTATCATCCCTGAGGTATAGATGGCTCAACTGAGATGCAACTGAGGTTAAGCAACTGGCTGAGTTACATCAGGACAAAGTGGGACTGGTTCTCAGAGTGCTCTAGACCAGTGGCTCCAGCATCACTTGGGAGGGACTTGTTAAATGCAAGTTCTTGGGCCCCCACCCACACCTGCTCCATCAGACACTGGTGTCAAAGCCCAGCAGTCTGGATCTTAGCAAGGCCTCCGAGTGGCTCTGATGTATGCTAGAGTTCCTTACTATTTATGCAGGTGGCAGTCCAGCAGGGCTGACTAGAATTGCAAGATCCCAGGCCCTCCCAGAGTCAGTGCATGGAATCTGCACTTAAACATCCCCGGGCGATGTGTACTAAGTTGCCCAGCCTGGGCTCAAACTTGCAGTCCTCCTGCCTCAGCTTCCCAGAAGGCTGGGATTATGGGCACACACCTCCACGGCCAGCTCTTGTTTGCTCATTTTTGAAAAGTACTGTGCCGTGACCCACATGGCTGAAGGGTTTGTGGAGTGGAAAACCACAGTGAGAGATTAAGAAAGACAAAGAGACATAATAAGGTATAGGTGGGGCCAGCTGGGGCTCTAACTCCTGGTGGGACGAACAGAATGCCAAGCAAGTGGCCATGTGTGTATTTATAGCGGTAGGGATAGGGGAAGCGCACGAGGAGGTAAAAGGGGCTGGTCTGTAACCAGAGCCAGGGGAGTAGCCAAGGTCTGCAGAACATCATGCTTGATTCTTTTTTGGAAAATTGGCAGGGAGGAAGACAGTCCTCTTTTCTGCAAGGCCTTGCTCTGCCACGCCCTCTTGTCACCTGTTTTTGTTGTTGTTGTTGCTGTTATTGTTGTTTTGCTGGGGCCCTGTCTCATCTGAGGAGGAAGCGAACAAGATGCGTGTGTTTTTTACCCCGGGCCCCTGCCTCATCCACAGGACAGGGCGAGTTAGGCATAGCCATAGTGATCTACAGCACAGTGCTCCCAACAGTACTGTACTTCACTGTCAAAAGCAAACAGATGTCATTTAACATAGTAAAATTTTAATGCTGGTTGAAGTCCAGAAAAGAATGAAAAGAGGGGTCAACTATGACAAAATACAGTAGAAGAAAAGACGCACAGATTTCACTAACATTTTTAAATTCTACTTCCATGGGGGCTCAAAGGAAAGAAAAACCAAAGAAAGCATTAGGCTGAGGAACTTATATACCATTTTAACAAAAGGTGATAAATTGTAGAGAAGTGACTAAACAAAGAAAGCAGGAGGTTGAGCTTTTAGGGGTGATAAATTGTGGAAATGTGACTAGGAAATATATGTAGGAAACTAATGGAAGATAAAGGCTGTTTTAGTAAGGTCTGTGTATGCAAATGTAGTAAGGTGCCTGTACCCCATTTTCAATAAGGGCTGTCTCCTTATCCTGGTGCAAGGGAAGGGGATTATGTATTATTTTTAGGCAGATAAGAGAAGGGGCTGAGAGCTTTTCCTGTTAATTCTCACTTGCCTTCCCCTCAAAATAGTCCTTATGCTAAAAGTGGAATATTTTAGGGCAATATATTATGCATGCCTTCACCAACAAGAAGTAAGCAACTGTAAGGCTCATAAAGACAAAAAGGCCCATCCTGCATCTGCCAATTCTGCTACTATAGCAGTGACATTGTCTGGTGGTGGTTAAAGTGGAAATCACCACATCTTACTGGTTTAAAATGGTCCCTTGTTTATTTTCTAAATGTTGCTATGCAATATATGCTTTTATAGATAATCACTAAATTACCATAAGCATTTGAATAACTATGCATATCTTAGAATACAAAGCAAATATTATAGGCAGTGAGTTAGAGAGAAATTAATATACAGTAGGAGAGGGGCTGGGCTCTCAAGGAAGTCAGCACAAAAATAAAGACATCAGGCCGGGGATTTAGCTCAGTGGTTTCGCCACCTGCTGTGCAAGCGCAAGGACCCGAGTTCAATCCCCGGCACCAAAAAAATTAAAAAAAAATAAAGACATCAGAACTGTGGCTGGAGGTGCATCTGAAGGCCAGGCCTCAAGATAAAGATGCAATGGCCAGGCCTCCATGCTTCCCTAACAGATACACAGTAACTTGCTATTATACTGTAATTAGCACCACCTGGTCCAGGAAGTCCAGGTAGGCATTAGTGGCCCAGGTGGGTGACCAGAACATCTGGTCCCATGCCTTCCCCAAAATGCCTTTGTTCTTACCAGTGCCCTTGCTACATGACTCACTTCCCTACTGGATAAATATTAGCTAAACAGCTATACTTATAATCCTATAGGTTTATTATAGTTTGACTCACGTTGTACCTACATTGTATAAATCATCCCTGACAAAGGGCCTCAGTATCCACCCTTCAGGACCCCTCTTGGAAATCCAGGAGCTGCTCTTCTCTCTTATTTCCAATAAAACTCTCCTAACTTCTTCTTTTGGTTCAAGACTTCATTCCTTAATGTTAGGGGACCACAAATTCAGCACACTTGTCATCTATCAGGTTGGGAGTTGTATTTCTCCTATATCAAGACCACTAGGACTGGGGATTTAGCTCAGTGGTTTCGCTGCCTGCTGTGCAAGCACAAGGACCCAAGTTCTATCCCCAGTACCAAAAAAAAAAAAAGACAGTAACGACCACTAAAATGATGTGGAAGGAGATTACTTATGTAAAGCTTCTTAGCTAGGCATTAAGAGAGGTGAGTATGGTGTGATCCAAGACCTTAAATATGGCTCCAATAGTCATAGACAGGTAGGTGGGCTGATGGTAGATACATAAATGGGTATAAATGCACCCCTATATTTAAAGAGCAAACAAGACAGCCAACCAGATACTAACACTGATTATATATTGGAGGTAGGGGTTATAGTTATGTCTTACTTTTTAAATTTTTACTTACTTTTTTTAGTTTTTCTTCAAAGAATCTACCTTATTTTATTGTAATGAATAAAGTCTCTTTAAAAATCATATGTAATATGTTCATATTACTACTGGATACATGGGTTTTCTTCAAGAATTGAGGGTTTGATTCCCTGTGGGTCTAACCTTTGTATTCTACCCATGTGGAGAGGGCATTTATGTAATGTGTAACACAGTGCCCACCCTGAGATGGTCTCTACTGATCAACAATGCTGATGACTCCATTCTTGTAATGTGGTAAGTTTGTCCTCAGCTAAGACTGAAGCACCATAGTACACTTTGTCCCTCACCAAATAACTCCAGTTTGCAGTGCTTTTAGCTTGGATCCTGTCCCTGTTTTTAATGGTTTCAACATCTTCGGATATTCCTCATTATTTGTCAGAGTCTCTGCTGTTGCATGTTTTCACCTCTTCTCTAATCTGTGGCTTCCCATACACTGAACCTTGGAAATTAGATGGACTCTGCACTGTAGCTGAGGATGAAAATTAAATGTTTTCTGAGCGAGGATCAAGGAAGGCACATGAACTTTTGTATGCAGGTTTTCTTGCCTTCTTGGTTTTATGTGGTCTCTTCTGGTTTGTCTGCTGGTTCCTGAGTGTCTGCTAAATTGGTGAAGCTGCTGAAAACAGTCCTGCATTAGTGAAGTGGTGGTGTTTCTGGGAGCAAATAGCTCCTTGATCAAGAAAGAGCATGACTCTGAGTCTCGGGAAGTCTCCCTCCGAGAGGAAGCTGCAGACAGCAAGAACAGAGCCAAGTGGGGGTCTCCTCTGCTGCGTCAAAATGAGGTTATTTGGGTTCACCACCTGGTTATAAGATTCGACAGATGGCAGGGCTGAGTGGCTGCTCAGAAAGAGGGTAACCAGCCAACCCAGCATCCCAGCCGAGTGGACGCTGTTCAGCATGTGACGCACATAACTGTGCACAGCACGGGTAATGAGGCGTCTCTCATGGGGCCCTCCCAACACCAGTCACCTGAGCTTGTCAGACAGCCGTGCTCACAGCTGCCGTGGGGATGGCACAACTCAGCTCTGAGGCAGAGGGGACAAAGGGGGAGAGAGAGACGGGAGAATGGGTGGGGAGGCAGGAAATGGAAGAGGTGCCCCTGTGTACTGCCATCCTCAGTACTGGAGTAGTTCCGGTCACCGGAAAGTTCATGGCTCCCAGCTCTGGGACACTGCTGACTCCTGCCCAACCTCACCTAATTCTCAGTGGGTTTTTTTCTTGTTATTTTCAATTTTTATGAAAAAAGTAATGATATTTTCATGGCAATGCAGGAAAAATGAGCTGTGACTAAAGTTGGTTTTGAATTTTGACACTTCTGGTCCTGCTCTGACCATGACTGAGGTGGGTTTGCTTTGGGAAATTGAGTGGGGCTGGGTGGGGACAGGCAGGAGGGCACCCACACCTTGGCTGGAGCTGTAAGTTGTGGGGTAACAGGCACAGGATCAGGGAGCACTAAGAGCAAGAGCTGGACAGGAAAGTAGAGGCGCGAGGCTGTGCCTGAGTCGGGCATTGTAAGCCATGTGGGGTGTTGGCATTTGTCATCCCTCTGAGCTTCTCTTCATTCCCCACCAGACCCAACACAAGTTGCCTGAATCCATTTCAGGTTTGTGACAGTTGATTCATCTACACAGCAAATATGTCCCATTGCCGGGCACTAGGAATATAATGCTAAACAAAAAGAAACTGCCCTTCCTCTCCCTGAAGTGACTGCTGCACCATGGGGGTTGCACAACAAGTGGAGTCTTAAGGAAGGAAAACACAGGTTATTCTCTTGCTTGTGCCTCTCCTGTATGCAGATGACAGGTGAGGATTACAGGGCACCTCTACACCCATTTTACAGGACGTAAAACTCGTGTCTCTCTAACCCAGCATTGCCCCTTTAAGAACATAGTTTAAGGAGGACTCTTGGTGTGGCTAAGATTTTAGAAAAATGATGTCTCCTTGTAAGTTATTTATATTGACTAAAAACGAAATCAGCTGTATTATAGGGATGGTTAAATTGATTGTGGTATATCTATACAGTGGAATATTATGCATCAATTTAAACAGCTTGTAAAGAATGCTTCATTCCATACACAAATGTTTATTTTATAATATTGAGTAGAAAAGCAAGATAAAATTTTGGTTCCACAAAATAAGCCATGAAAATAAAACAATGAATGGAAGAAATAATGTTTACATATTAATGATTAGAGTGGTGAGTGGAAGCCCTGCTTTTATCCTATCCTGCCCTGTCACATTTCTCCTCCCATCAGTCTTGCCCCATCCCATAACTCATACTGTAAAATGAGGGGGTCAAGATTTCCCTGTTCATATCTTCCATACTTCAGAAATAATTAAAATTAAGCAAGCCTATCTAATAAATATCTGCTCCCCAGTATTCTTCTGCCCACTTGGCTTGGTCAAAGTAGAATCATATGGCTGGGCATGGTAGTACACACCTGTCATCCCAACACTTTGGGAGACCCAGGCAGGAGGACAGCAAGTTCAAGCCCAGCCTGGACAACTTAGCAACTTAGGGAGACCCTGTCTCAAAAATGAAAAATAAAAAAGGATGGAGGTATAGCTCTTATGAAGGCCCTTGGTTCAACCTCCAGCATTCTGCAAAACAAAAAAAATAATAATTGAAATAAAATAAAAGTAGAATTGTATGGATATAGTTTATAACGCAGATAAAGAAAAAATATTTTTTAAATGAGACCAAAGCATTAAAACTTCTGTCTCAGCATCCAGATGAAGGCAGATTGTGTTCTGGTTAGACTGCTAATAGTGCCTGGGTTACAAATTAAACTGGAGGTATCTGTTCTGAGAAGAAGGAGTAGACATACTTCTCCCTAGTCCTCCCGTGAATCCAGTTATGAACCCTAGGAGTTGTGTCCAAACAAAGACAAGAATATTTAAAGGTGCAGAGAAGACAGTGGGCTGGCCACAGACCTCAAGAGCTGAGAAAAAACACTGTGGTGAGACCCCTGAGGTTTCTTTTTTCATTGTATATCACAGACTTGGAGCTAATGAAGCTAGCAAACCAGAAATGTTACAGGGTGCAGACAAAAAATACCCCAAGAGACTATTTCTAAACAGAGAGCCAGAAAAGAGGCAGCCTACCAAACAAAAACATCTTTTTTAAAATGTATATTTATCAGTACATATTTGCAGTAGGTAATGACTGCATTTATTGTGGGGAGTTGACACGGGTACCTAACACGTCTTCATTCTCTTTATGCCCCTCCCTCCCATCTCTCGGTCCTCTCCCCATTTGCAAAAGCTCCTTCTCCACTTTTTCCTTCAATTCTTTCTTTCCTATCCCTTTTCCATCCCCTTCCCCTTCTCTCCATGTCTTATCCTCCCTCTCATTTGAAAAAGATCTTTCTACTTCTTATCTATCTTTTCTTTTCTTCTTTATTTCCTCTGTATTCACATTACACTGATACAGTACAAGCATACCCATGTTTATAGCACCACAATTTATAATAGCTGAATCACGAAATGTGCCCACCAACAGATAAATCAATAAAGGAAATGTAGTATTTATATACCATGGACTACTACTGTGTCATAAAGAAAGATAAACGAGGCATTCATGGGTAAATGGATGAACCTTGAGACCATACTATTAAGTGAAAGAAATCAGACGCACAAGCTGAAATTTCTCAAGGTTTCTCTATATGAGAAACTCCCCAGCCGCCCCCCCAAAAAGCTTTAAAACAATAATTGCTCTACCTCATACACAGAAAAAACATGGCCCAGCCTCCTCCACACCAGCCAGAGCTGGGTGGGTAGCTCACACTTCCACTTTCCCAGGGTTGTAGCAAGGTTCCTGTTGTGGCTTGTGTCTAGAGGTCCCCCCAACGCCTCATGGAGTCTTTTTCAGAGGTGGCTGAATCTGGAATATGTGATACTGGCATTAAGGGCGGGTGATTACTAACCACTATATGTCTAGGGCCGGGGATTTAGCTCAGTGTCTATATGTGAGTTATTGGGTTTTGTTTTGTTTTGTTTGTACCGGGGATTGAACTCAGGACCTGTGCTTGCCAGGCAGGTGCTGTGCTGCTGAGCTACATCCCCAGCCCTGTGAGAGATTAGTTTGGCACCATCCTAATCCCAGTAGTCTGGATGGGATAAAGGGGGTGGAAAGATGCTATTAAGGTCCCTTGTTGCTTTTGCTACCTTGTGGGTGCCATGAACTGTTTCTTCTCTGCGATGCCCCCCTGCCATGCCTCCCTGCCTTGGAGCCAGCTGATTATGGGCTGAAACCTCTACAAACTGTGAGCTAAATAAACCCTTTCCTCTTTAACTTTGGGTGTGAGGTATTTTGTCTCAGCAAGGAGAGAAAAGTAACTAACACAGTTACCAACATCCACCAAGACAGTATCAGAGAAGCCTCATGGGAGCTGGGAAGGTCACCTGCAGCAGTCAGTAACACGCCCTTCCAACAGGATCAGTGGAGATGCCATGGGGAGCTGGGTTGCTGCTTCCCCTTCCTTAGTGGGGCTGTGCTACTGAGGGCCTAGGAGAGAGTTGGGGCTTTTGCCATTGCTCACATTAACAAATCCACATCTACAGTAGCGCAGTGCAGGCTGTAGCAGGTCCTGGGCTTCCACCCCACCAGGCAGTGCCAGGGAGTCCTTCCCTTAGGTGTCAACAGAGACCAAATGGGAAGCTGGGCTGAGAGCAAGAAGCCAGAGGCCTCCCTTCTCCAGCAGAGTGGCATCAGAGAAACCCAACTAAAACAGGATTTTAATCGGGCTTTTAAAATGTTAGGATCAGCTCCAGAATCATGATTTGCAAATGTCCAGATTTCAATGAAAAAGTACACAGTACATCAAGGACTTGGAAGATCTTAAACTGAATGAAACAAAACAGTGAACAGATGCCAACACCACAATGGCAGAGATGTTAGAATTATCTGACAAACATTTTAAAGCAGCCCCAGTAAACATGCTTCAATCAGCCATTATGCTTAAAATGAATGAAAAAAATAGAAATAAAGGAGAATCTGCTCAACTTCATAGGAAAGCATCTACCAAAAAGAATTCAACATCATATTGAATGGTAAAAAGCTAAATGGTTTCTTCCTAAGACTGAGAAAAATGTAAGGTTGTTAGTTTTTGCCAATCATATTGAATACAGTATTGGAAGCTCTATGGGTGTGAGGTGAGAAAAATGGAAGGGATACAGGTCGGAAAGGAAGAAATAAAGCTGTCTTCAGAATACATGGTTATCTATGTAGAAAATTCCAAGGACTCCAAAAACAAAATTAAACAAAATAAAAGACTCCTAAAACTGATACATGAGTTCAGCAAGGTGGCAGAATACAGGATAAACATACAAAAATCTATCATATTTATATATATGGCAATGAAGAATGACACTGATATTAGAAATCCAATGTCATTTCCAATCACAAGATAAAATAAAATATTAAAATACAATAGGTGTGTAAGTCTAACAAAATATGTTCAGGATTTGAATGCCAAAAACTACCCACCAATGAAAGAAATCAAAGCTGACCTTAAAAAATGGTGAAACATACCATGTTCACAAATTGGAAGACTCAGCCTAGCAAAAAGGCCAATTGTGCCCCAAGGTGCTATAGAGGGTTCATGTAATTTTTATATAAGTCTCAGCAAAAATTTTGTAGAAATAGAAAAGATCTTTCTAAAATTGGCATGGAAAGGCAAATGAACCAGAATAGCTAAAATATTTTTAGATACAATGTGAAGAATCTGCCCAATTGTAAGACTTCTTTTATAGCTATAGCTGCACAATCAGGACTGTCTGGTAATGGAAGAGGGATAGACACAAAGATCAATGGCACAGAAAAACCCAGAAACAGGCCCACAAAATATGCCCAACTGATAGTCTACAAAGGTGCAAAGGCAATTTAATGGAGAAATGATAGCTTTGTCAAAACATGGTTCTGAAACAATTTGATAATCTATGCCAAAGGGGGGGGCAAGAAAAAAAAACTTCTTGACCCAACTTTTTCATGCTTTATGGAAGTTCAACTCAAAATTGAACAGAGACTAGGTAACACATAAAAATATAAAATTTTTAGAAACAAAACATTTGAGACATTTTAGACTTGTCACCTAAGTAAGGTACAACCCATAAAAGGGAAAATTGATACATTGGACTCCATCAAAATTGAAAACACTTGTTCCACCAAGGACTCTGTTAAAAGGATAAAAGACAAGATACGGACTGGACCAGGCATGGTATGCATGCCTGTAATCCCAGCACCCAGGAGGCAGAGGCAGTAGGATTGCCACAAGATTGAGGCCGGTCTGAACTGCATAGTGAGACCTTGTCTCAAAAACCAGACTGCAAGAAACATGCACAAACTGTGTGTCTGACAAAGAAGGAATATCAAAAATATATGAGGAGTTCTTGAAACTCAAAAATAAGAAAGTAAAGAACATGGGCGAAAGGTGTGAAGAGACAGTTTTAAAACAAAATCCAAGCTCAGTGTCACAGCACACACCTGTAATCCCGGCACTCTGAAAGGCTAAGCCGGGAGGATCACAAGTTTCAGCCAAGAGTGGGCAACGTAGCAACTTAGCAAAGCCCTCAGCCATATGGAGAAAGACGGATGTATGGGCTGCATAGGAGAAGGGCAGGTGGCAGTCAAGGCAGGAGACAGGAGCCCGGCAGCAGGGGCAGCAGGGCAGGGGTGGTGAGAAAACCCAGAGGCAGGCAGCACCTGCTCCCAGCAGAATTCAGTCCGACTCTGGGTGGCACCACCAGGCACTCTCCAGGCTTCCTCCCCACATCTTGGAATATATGAAGTGCTGTTCTAGTCTCAAAACTAGTTTCCCTTCTGTCTGCTTTTCTCTTCCCAGCAGACACGAGACTATAAATTAAGACCGTCCCCACTCTGTGTCTTTCGGGCAGCTCGTCAGAAGCCGAGTGCTTTTCAGGACTAAATTGCTGAGCTGGTCCCTTGAGGTGGGGATGTTCTCATGACTCACTTCAAGGAGTTGTCCCCATGCCAGCCGCTGTCCGACGCACATCCTGCACCAGGAGCTGCTCCACTTCCTCCCATGCCCAGGCCCTTGACTCTCCTCTTGCCACATGGGGGAAGAGGTGCTCTAAATGGAGGGGGCCGAGGCACAAACACCCTGGATCACAGAAGGAGCAAAGGGTCTTGAATTTCTACCATTCTTCTGGCCTGGGTTTAGCCCCACTGTTCTTGCCCATCTCTGCCCCCTCTGTATCAAAATAGTCTTTGCAGCTCCTTGTCTTGGCTGTGCTCTCTTCACCCACTCACATCCTGTCTCATCATGTTGCACCTTCTATGTCTCGGCGCTTAAATATTGTCTTAATGTATTTGTTTCTTGTTCAGTCTTGGAGAGCTGCAGCATCTCCAGGCTCATAGGCTGATGATTCCTAACTCCTGGGTGGCTGATCTTTCTCCAGAACAATCCTTTTTGGGGAGGAACCTGAAACAAATCTTTCTCGCACACCAAGGTGTCAGCTCCCACTGCAGTCTGTGTGTTTCACACCCAGTGTAGCATGGAGCACAGCAGACTAAGAAGAGGCAAAGCTCAAGGTCAGAAAATCCACAGCAAGCAACAGCTTGAGGAGTTCAGTTAGAAGAGGTCAAGAGTTAACTAGACCCCACCATGTGCTGTGACACAGGAGCCAGGGATGAGGAGCTGGATAAGTGGGTGATATCACAAGGAAGAAGACTGAAGAAAATGAATCCATTCTTAGTAGAGGGAAGCTTGTAAAGGCCCGTGTGTGACTATCTCGTTTTGCTCCATGATGTCTCAAAGGGACCACCTGTCACCTGTCAGGTGACTCATCCGGCAGCCTGGGGGTCCACAGGGGGTATCCTGCCTTGGACACAGCCCTGCTGAGTGTTTCCGAGGCTTCTCACACAGCAGCGATAGGGTGAAGCCAGCAGATGTCTTCACACCCTGCATCACACAGAAAGTCGAGATTAGAGAGGAATAATTGACAGTGTCCCTGATCAAAACAGACACCTTGTCTCAGCATATTTAGTGGAAAATACATAGAAAACAAAAGCTGAGATTTTCATCCAGGCTGCTGGACCTAATACATCACTGCCAAGAAGGAAGTGTTTAATAAAATCTCAGTGTCATCTGGAGTAGGTATCATGTGGAGCAATAGTCAGCACTCAACCTCAAGGTCATGGTACTCAACCTCAAGGTCATGGTGCAGCACAAGGAACCAGCACAGCACACGAAACCATTAATGTTTACACCTACTGTGTGTCAGGCACCAAGCCAGGCGTTCATTACACCACAGCTGCCCATTAAAGTTCCCAAAGCAAGTTCAGATTTTCATGACACTATGTAACATAAAGTGTGGTTATCTCCACTTCATACATAAGTAAACTGATGCTCACCAAGGTTAGATGAAACGGTCAAGGAAATATAGGAAAAGTACTAAAAGAAAATATAGGGGAAAGTATTCAAGACTTCAATATAAGCAATGATTTTTTAATAAGACTTCAAAAGCACAGACAACAAAAGCAAAAATGGATAAATGGGATTATATCAAACTAAGAAGCATCTGCACAGCAAAGGAACCAATCTAAACAGACAGAACAGGAAGAAAATATTATTATAAACTATTCATCTGACAAGGGATTAATAGCCACAATATATAAGGAACTCAAAAAATGTAACAATAAAAAGCTATATAATACAATTTTAAAAAGGAAATTATCTGAATAGACATTTCTGAAAAGAAGATATACAAATGGCTAACTAGGATATGAAAAGTGTTAAACAGCATTATCCATAAGAAGCATGCAAATCAACATCAGCGGAGCTCAGAGGTAAAGAGTTTGTCTAGCCTATGTGAGCTCTTCATTCCCATCCCTGGAACTGCAAAAAGCAAAACAAAACATATAAACAAAAACCTCATAATGAGGTCATATCACCCAGTAAGAATGGCTATAATAAAGAAAACAAATAACAAATGCTAACCAGGATACGGAGAAAGGGAAACTTATCCGCTTTGGTTGGGAATGTAAATTAGTACGGCCACCACCACGAAAGAATGAAATCCTGTCTCTTGTGGCAACATCGACAGAACTGGAAGACATTATGTTAAGTGAAATAAACCAAGCCCAGAAAAACAAATACCATATTCCTCACTCGTATGTGGATACTCAAAAAGTTCATTTCATAGAGGTAGAGAGTACGACAATGCTCATGACAGAGTAGGAAAGGTAGAAGGACGAAGGACAGAGAGAGGCTGGATCATGGATACACAAGCAGTTTTTAGCAGGAATGTTGTTCTACAGCTCTACAGTAGGGTGATTACAGTATATAGAAATTTATCATATGTTTTACAAAGAACTAGAAGACAGGAGTTTCAAGCTCCCCAACACAAAGAGCTGTAACATGTTTAAGAAGATGGAATGCTACCTACCCCAATTTGATCATTCCCTGTGTATCACATTATCACACAACTATGTACAATGAAGCGTCAGTGAAAATCTTCATAAATATAGACAAAAACCTGAGCTCTGTGAGCAAAAGTTGGAGACAACGGCTGTTGGGTGGTCAATGAAGAGTGTCCGATTTGGTTAACCTTTTTTCCATGAAACTAAACAATTAACCCCCTTTTAGGTAAACAAGAAAACCCCACTGAGCCAGTGGGAACGATTTTTGTGTGTAAGAACCACTGATGGGCACGCACGAGGCTCCCTGACTCTGGCTCCTCCCGCCACTTACCAAGCCCTCATCCCTGCCTTCTTCCCTGAGGGACCAGGATTCACAGGGCATTGGGTAGGGTTTCTTATAACATAACACAACATAACAAAGCTAGATTCCATACGTTGATTTCTTTTTTTCTCACGTTGTTTCTATTTCAGCAAAAAGGAAGGAGGAGAGATCTTAGGGAGAGGAGCCGCATCTCTCAGAGATCACTCAGAGCGGTCTTACCACACCTCGGTGTTCATGATGAGCCTGAACTGCCCTTCAAAACAGTGCCCGGCCTCCACAGATGACCCCTCGATAGTGGGAAGCCCTGAGCCCCTCCCCGAAGAGGTGCTCACTGCCAGCTCCTTCCCCGCCCAGCGCCAGACTCCCACCTCTGTGGCCTTTATCTCAATGATTTCTCCCTGCTTTGTGACATCTATTTGAATACCTTTTTCTTCCCCCTCCACCTGAACGTCTAAGATCCCGGCTCAGATGTCTCCAAGGAGTTTATATGTGTTTGCACAAACCACGTAGAAATCCTTAACGACTACAAATTATCCACCAGGATCGACTCAGAGCCCTTTGGGCTTCTTTCTTTTGTGGAAGCTTGTGTTTACCTTCTATTTTCATGCTTTCAAGTCTCTGGCCTCACCAGGAGTCTTGCTCGTTTGTTCTTGGTGTCTCCTTCATTCGCAAGAAGCATCAATCAGCGTCTGCGACAAGGCAACCTCTTCGGAGAATCAAAAGCCACCGCGCATCCCGGCGCGGAAGGTGAGAAGACGCGTGGACATTGTTCGCGAACGGGCCTGCGCATCTGTTTGAAATGAATGAGCCAGACAACAGTGGCGGCTTCAAAGCCACCCTCCTCTGGGCCCTTCCGGTTGAAAGTCCTGCCCAGCACCGGTACCAGACACAGGGGCTGGTCTCCTGGGCCGAGACTCACCCCTGCGCCTAGCCGGGCCGGACAACTGGACGTCTTCTTCTAGTTTGGGTCTGCAAGGTTAACATGAAAGAGGTTTTTCACTTTCTCCTCAGGCATGTGCTTTAAAAATACATAAATATCCTTCACCAAGAGGTTAGTTCAGAAGTAAGAAAGGCATCAGTGCTGGAAGAACAGAGCTGCCGCTCCTCTGCTGCCGTGGCGACCGCAGCTGAGCCAGAGGATTAAGTCGCGCCTGGGCCCAGCTCCCTGGTCTCCTCCGAGCAAGGGGCCCTCTTGTCCTCCGACCCATTTTGTAGGATCGGAGAGCACATTGCTTTCTGTGG
Source organism: Heterocephalus glaber (assembly GCF_053883595.1). Classification (NCBI taxonomy): domain Eukaryota; kingdom Metazoa; phylum Chordata; class Mammalia; order Rodentia; family Bathyergidae; genus Heterocephalus; species Heterocephalus glaber. The sequence goes on from NW_028258414.1 coordinate 1,970,730, forward strand.
TACCTCATGGCTCTTCTGCAGATTCCTAATGACCCTAATGTGGATGAGGACCTAAAGCCTTGAGCTAGTGGAAGATTTAAAAGCATGTTCAAGACTCAGTAGATGATCATCCCAGTACGGGCTTGAGCGTGGCGCCTTCCTGTTTCATCTGCAGAGCTGTGCATGAATGCCAGGAGTCCAGAGCCCAGCACCTGGCCACCAGTGGGAAGTGGAAAGCTCTGATGTCCAGTTTCATTTATGAATCCACTACATCTCCCTTCCTAATTTCCCAACCTAATTTAATATGTCTGGCATTGTTTATATCTTTTTTAAGTGCCTTATGTCCTTTTGAGTCAAGCCTAAATATAAATATATTCATCAGGGCTGGGGATTTAGCTCGGTGGTTCCGGCGCCTGCTGCGCAAGTGCAAGGACCCGAGTTCGATCCCCGGTACCAAATAAATAAATAAATAAATAAATAAATATATTCATCAGAAATCCATTGATTTCTGACTACTAAGATGGGAGAGAGAAAAGTACAAAGCCGTAGGGTCCAGGGAGGGAAATTTGCATAATGCAAATCACCTAGAACATATTCTGTATAAAATCCCGTAGAATAATTTTACTATATTATTTTCTATTGAAGAAAAATATATGCACATAATTGGTTTCAAGAAAACTGGAGGCTGGGGGGTGTGGCTGAGTGGCAGAGCACTTGTCTAGCATGTGGGAGGCCTTGGGTGCCCAACACCAGAGAGAGAGAGACAGAGAGAGAGAGAGAGAGAGAAGGAAGGAAGGAAGGAAGGAAGGGGAGAGAAGGAAAAGCCCATGGCACTCCTGCGCAGGAAGTAGCCTGAATAATTATGGAACAGCTACTAGATGAAGTTGCTCCCACAGAAATTTGGGGAGTCCTTTCAAAAGCCTGGGGGCAGGCAACACACAGATCTGCCACACCATTAGGGGTTCCGGAAACCCCAGCATCCTGCAGATGGTTAAAGCATTACAAAATATGCCAAATAAATGAGAAAACTAAGTTAGACGCCATCCCCGAGTGAAATAATTCCACAGATAATGTCCAAATTAACCCAGGTAGAGGTCATTTTAATGAATCAAAGAAGAGTAGACACCATAGAGGACTTTTGAGTTTTGAGTCTCTCAATAATACTATGAGAAAGATGTTTTTTATCTCCACTTTTTTTCAGGTGAGGTTGAGGAAGGTTAGATAATTTGTGAAAAGCCACACAACCAGTGAGCAAAAGATCCGAGATTTAAGCTATGGCTGTCTTTTTCTAAGAGCCAAAGACCCCTTCCGTCTACTCCAATCCTCCCACGCTTATGTTGGGAACACAGACCTGAAGCCCCATCCCAGACCCGTGGGATCAAAACCTCTGGAAAGTGACCCGGAAATATTCTGTTTAACAAGAGGCCACGTGGTGATGATTATCCAAAAAGCTCAAGAAGACTGCTGTCCTGCATCAGGCGGGAACTGAACCGTCTCTCCCTGAGTGATAGAACAGAAGCCACAGAGATGTGATGCTCCTACAGCTAAAAATAAATCATGCCATTCTGGAGTTCATCCAATTGTAATATTGTAGAGTGGTTATTCCTCGGTTTGGTAGCATAGCATTGTGTTATTGAAGGTTATCTGGATTCTAAAATACCAAGAATGTTTTGAAAAGTTAAAAACAGGCTCGAACTGAAACCTCAGACTCCTTCAGCTGTGCTCCACACCATTTTGATCCTGGAGGGCAGGAGTGGACAGACAGACAGCTGGACTCTCTGAAGCTCACACAGACAGAGTGGTTCCAGCTGTGCTCAGCAGGGGCAGCGCAGGAATAAATCCTCCTACCTGGTCCTCTTCCACAAACCAGCAAGTTGCACAATCCAGGAAGTAGAAAATCTGTTGCCGCTCGGTTTGCTTTCTGGGTTTCTGTTTTTACACACTTGGTGTAGAGAGCTAGGAACAACACAGCCTGCAGCCTCGATAGCCAGTGCAAGTGCAAACTTCACATCTGTACAGCTGTGCACTGTGCTGAGACTGCTGAACCCCTGGATCAAGCCAAGGGTGGGCAGCCAGAGGCGACAGGGACCCACTGACCTGAAACCTGAGACCGCCGGGGGCTTGAGACCACTGCTTCCTGCAGGCCTTATTGTAAGTTACTCCCACTATCTCAAAGGGAAGTTTGAGATGTGATTACGGTAGAGCTGGTTACCCGCATTTGGAGCACAGATAGTTGCTTTATATGCTCTTGCCAAGAAACCTGCGTTGAATATTTCACAAATAATTACTTTAATTTGCTTCCATTCCTGAGTGTTCTTGATGTCCTTTACCCTTCACAAAAACTCTGTGAGGCTGGTGCGCTTATTAACATGATCTTACAGATGATAACTTGGTTTCCCAGGGTAACTGAGTGACTGGCAGAAAGTGCACAGCTAGTGGCTAAAAGCCGCCTCAGGGCACAACACAGCTGCCCCCAAGAACTCCAGGTATTTAGGACATTTCACCTCCCAAAAGACAACTCTCAGATTGGATTAAAAAAGTGAGACCCAGTCGGGCATGGTAGCGCACTCCTGTAATCCCAGCACACTGGAAGGCTGAGGCAGGAGGATCACAAGTTCAACTTAGTGAGAGCCTGTCTCAAAATGAAAATTTTTTAAAGGGCTGGTGATGTAGCTCTGCACAAAAGTCCTTAGTTCAGTTCCCTGTGTGGCAAATAATAATAGCAGTAACAATAATAATTTTTTACAGGTGTAGGTAACAAAAAGATAAAAAAACACTAAATAAAAATGCATATTGAGGAAATGCATATAAAAAATGAAAGCAGTTGAGGAAGTTAATATTACAAAAAAGAGATTTTTGAAGCCAAAATGATGGGAGCTACAAAGAAGCTCTGCTAATGTTGAAAACATAAAATCACCTGTGAAGACATGGATGACCATGGTTACAAATACAGAGAAGTAGAATAAATAAAAAGGAAGCAATTACAATGGGAGATTTTCATTCATTTTAAGGTTAAGAATTTAGACAATCTTAAAAATTAAAAACAAATTTCAACAGCCAAAAATTTAGATGACATTGAAAATGTGACAAAATTTGAAAAACTACAGAGGTTATAAATATGACACAATCGGGAAGTTAGAAGCGATAGACGTCTATCAAACTCAACCCCAGCATGAGTTATAAACTTTTCCCAGTACGTGCATCCCAGCTCTCAAGGGTCCAAATTCAATCAAGGGAAAAATATATTTTCTCACAACAGGAAATAAAATAATATTAATACTGTAGATAAAAACAATGAATGGAGGGCCGGGGATTTAGCTCAGTGGTTCTGCCACCTGCTGCACAAGCGCAAGGTCCCGAGTTTGATCCCAGGTACCAAAAAAAAAACAACAAATGACAGGAATGTGGGCCAAAAGTGTGACCTAATCTACAGCCTCGGAGCAGACAAGGGTTTAGATTATTACTCCGTCCCTCACTGCTATGTGATCTGGGTGATTTAATGAACCTCTCTGAACCTTGGATTCTGCATCTAGAAATCCACCTCCACTTGCAAAGTTGGCACGAACATTATGTGTGAAGCACATAAACTAAATGAAGACTTGACAGAGTCGAAACTATAAATCATGCAGTATGATTTCATTTTTAATGTTCTCATATTTTATCTAAAAATGGTCAAGAATTTTTGGTAATTGAAAGCAACATCTAGAAAACAGACATCTAAGTGCTAATCGTGTCTCTCTCCATGCTCCGAGATTTTTGTTCTCTTGTTTGTTTATCTGTAATTTTTCTACTGTGAACAAATAGTGCAAAATGAAGTAATGGTAAATATGAATATAAAGATGGACTTTTTCAGAAAAAAAGTACAAGAAGAGACTAAATATTGATGGATCAGGTGCCGTGTAGACAATGACTTAAGTTGCTGCTCTGTTGTCCTCTATATCTCTCTAGATGATAGATGATAGATGATGAATAGAGGGACATGGACATGGACAAAGACACGTATTTATCACGCAATCCTGGGGTAACTGATAATGAGAATGTGGACTATGGGATTAGATCATCATCTTGTATCAATATGAAATTTCCTTGCTTCAATGGTTAAATTTCTTGATCTTTATGAGAAAATGTCTGTCTTGGGAAATAGACAATGAAGTACTAGGTTTGTAGTCTCACATGGTTCAGAAAAAATTCATATAGACATAGAGACGGCGAATGAGAAAGGAATTAGAGAAAAATAGAAACAAATGGTGAATCTGGGTGAAGAATGCACAAGAGTTCTTTATATTCGTCTTTTAACATTTTTGAAAGTTTAACATTATTTTAAAATTTACAACAACCACAAATAAATTGAATGGGTAGAAACTTCTAACAACAAAAATAATTCTCCTCAGCAAAAAGGTGAGGTAGGAAATTAAAAACATAGTAACAATTTATGGACTTATATAAATTGCAAACATTGCCCACCAAAAGAAAGGGAGCTGTGGACAAGTCAGAGCTCAGAGGTGAAGATAGAGATCTATGAGCTTTTATCTTATAAAAATTAAAAAGTAAACTAAACATCTGACTTAAATCTTTGAAAGAGAATGAGGATGAAAATAGAAACTAATAAAAAGGAGAGAAATAAAAACTAAAGAAAATCTGTGGAAATAATAAATTTAAATGTTCATTCTCTGAAAAGATTACAAGATAGACAAAAACCGTTAGAAATGTAATAAATAAAAAAGTATAAATCCACAAAATTTTAGAATGACTGATGACTTAACACTGGATATAAAAGATTTTAAAATATAAATGATTGCAGTGTATAATTTATGATAATCACTCTGAAATATTTTAGCAAAATGGACAATACAAAATGTAAAGTTGGCAAGACCAGATGTGAAAAACATAGAAATAGTGATGAATGAAGGGGAAACTGAGAACATTGTTAAAGAAATACCTCATCCACTTAAAGAACTATTATGACCTAAACAACTTTACTGAACAATATTTGTACATATTTAAGAACAGATTTTTCCATGTCATGGAAAACCACCACTGACACCTGGTTCATTCTAAGAGATGCAAATCACCCTTATCCACATGCCTGTGAAAAATGCCACACAGATACATGCACACGTACACAGTCTTAGGGTGGCAATGTGCCCATGTGCCAATTCCAATAGAGATGGTTTGAAAGGTTGGAAACAGGCCCAGGCATGTAACAGAGTTTCCAAAAACAATTGTTGAATATGAATATGTGAATGAAGAAAACAATGCCAGTCGACTAGCAATGTCTCCTGAGGGCGTGAAGGACAGAAACTGCTTGTTTTAGCATCTGTTTAGCAACTTCAATTAATAGCAAGGCAGAAAAGTCATTTTTCCTGAGCTTACAGAATGCATCTATAAATTAAAATGATAGCATGTGATAACTTTAGAAAAGTGAAATCTAGCAATGCTAAAGATGATAGCCATTCACACAACACCTCTTATTAAACAATTACTTGCCTGGGATTTAGCTCAGTGGTTCCGCCACCTGCCTCGCAAGCGCAGGGTTCGATCCCTGGTACCCCCACCAAAAAAAGAGTATCTAAACAATTACTTTTGTGTGTGTGAAAGATTTAAAAGAAAATTCAAGAAATGAAGACATGAAGGATACCACTGAAGGAGAAAGCTATAAATCTGATTCTGGGAAAATTTAAACAAAAGCGCCCCAGGCAATGTGAAAAAACAAAATGCAAACTGGGAGAAAATATTTGTAATGCAAATAGCCACCAAGAATATTAAAAAGCAGTAATAAAAAACACTGATGAACTAATAGAAATATGGGCAAAAGATCTAAACAAGTACTTTACAACAGAGGAAACCTTAATGACCAATGGCACCCACAAAAGGATGTCCAGCAATTTCACCACTAATCAGAAAGTTGAAAATTAAAACAGTGAGGTACCATTTTATATCTATCAAACTGGTGAAAATGAAATAACCTGATATCATCAAGTGGTAACAATTAAGTGGAAAAATGGGAGGAACACTCACATTTTGCTGAAATATGTCTATTGAAATAACCATTTTGGATAATAAATTGTCAATATTCAGTAACACTAAAGGGATCCACAAATACTATTTCTGGGAGCAAATCCTAGAAGCTCTCATTTTTGGATAATGAATATCCACTGTAAAACAAAACAAGAAAGTAACAGCAAAACAAAACACAAATAAACAATACCAGTCTCCATCAACCTAATGAATAAATTGGGAGAAATTCATTTAGAAGGATCATTCATGACAGTTCTATTAACAGAGACAAATCTCAAAAATATAACACTGAGTGTAAACACATATCATGGTTAGAAATGTAGAATATAATAGCTTTAAAACAAAGTAATGGTAATATTTTATGGCCACATGCATAGGTTGCAAACATATATGAACAAGAATAAGAACAGCATCAAACTCAAAAAACATGGAGTTGCAGGCCGGGGATTTAGCTCAGTGGTGCTGTCCGCCACCTGCCTCACAAGCACAAGGTCCTGAGTTCTATCCCCGGTACCAAAAAAAAGAATGGAGTTGCTCCTGAAAAAGGAAAAATGGGACTAGATTTGGAAGAATTACACAGGAATACACTCATCGTTCTTCTCACAAATAAGAAGCACATGAGGTCGAATGTTAGGATTTAACAGAGCTAGGAAGCAGGTGACATGCATATTCACTATACTTAAGTATGTGTTTGAAATCATTAAAAGTTTTAAAACTTTGCTCCCCAATTTTAAAAATATACAAGAACATGTTAAGTGTATAAAATATGGCAATAACACGATCAGGGAATTAATGAGGAAAATATGCAATAAAAACAAGGATGGAGTCAATTCTATTTTGACCCCCTAGTAAAAAATACAAATTAAAAAATGTGTATCCCATTTAGCTTATCAATTTCACATGAAATTATAAAATGGAAGGGTTGTTTTGTGTTTTGGTTTGGGTTTTGTTTTTGTTTGTTTTGAGACAAGGTCTGACTATGTTGCCCAGGCTGGTCTCAACCTCAGGTTCCTCCTGCCTCAGCCTCATGAGTCCTGGGATTACAGGTGTGTGCCACCACGGCCTGGCCTGAATTGCAAAATTATTAATAATTAATGATAACAAAGGTGGAAGATGGGCTAAAGGAAAGGACATGCCCATTCACTGCGGGCAGGAACTTAAAATTATTTAAATTTACTTAACAATATATATGAAAAGGCAAACTAGATGTAGATGATAGGCAGATAGGTACAGAGATATAAAAACTTTCTTTCAGCAGTTCTACATTAAGAATTTATAGAAAAGAAGTAATTGGAAATGTATATGCATGTTTATAACAGTATTGGTTACAAGAGTGAGGTCTTAGACACATTAAACTTAAAAAAAACAGACGGCAAATAAGTCATTTAAGATACAGCTATAGAGGGCAGGGGATTTAGCTCAGTGGTGCCACTGCCTGCCTCGCATCTGCAAGGTCCTCCATTCGATCCCCAGTACCCAAAAAAAAAAAAAAAAAGATACAGCTGTAGAGTGCAATACACTATAGTTATTTCAAATAATTTTTCTGAAATAGTATTTATAGCCACTGAAACTTGTCATTAATAAATTTTTAGCACACAGTTGTTATCTACACAGGGTACTGACAAACTTGCATACTATATTACAGTTGTATTTTCAAAAATAAGTATGTTCACAGGAAAAATGATTTAGCAGTATCCATATCAAAATATCAGTAGTGGTTCTCTCTGGATGTAAAATGATAGATCTACTTGTGGTTTTTTTTATTTTCCTGTTTTTATTGATTTTATAATACCAAAAATGTTATCAAAAATAAAACATTCACCGAAATAAGATTTGGTTGATTAAAGATATACATCTAAAATCTAATAATGGAAGAACTTGCAGAAAATTGGAAAAAGACTTTCTCACCTCTCTGGGTGAATTTTAACTTTCTTAGTTTTGAAGTAATTGAAATGATTACACTGTAAAAATTAGCATCACTACAGATTTTTTAAGAGAGAAAATATTTCTATCAAACTTGATAAAGAAGCGAGATCTATCATAAATGGCTAATTCAAATTTATAACATAAATGTCAAGATTCCAAAAGATACACGAGTGAAAGGCAAGACCATTCCCACAGGGGAAGTACAATTAGTAGACAAACAGAGTGGAGAAATGTTCATTCTTACAAGAAGAGGACAACTGACACAGCCTAAAGGGAAGACCACAAACCACGGGATGCTGATAGCTGACGTCAGTGGAGCTGCCTAGAAACGGATTCACGCGCTCATTCCTCACCATGCTGTCTGGGCCTCTTCCAGGAATGTTACCCTAAGAGCTCATTCTCTTTGTTTGTGTCAGTCCATGTCCGCAGCACATGATGATTACATTTATCGTGGGGCGTTGATCCACGTACATAACACACCTTCATTCTTCTTTCTCTCTTTTACCTCCCTACCTCTCCCCTCCCTCCTCACTCCCTCCAATTCTCGGTCCTCTTCTCACTTGCAAAAGCTCTATTTTTATCATTGTTCCCTTCAATTCTCTGTTCTTTTCATCCCTTTCCCTCCCTTCCCTCCCCTCTCCCTACATCTCTTGTTCCCCCATCTACTTGATAAAGATCTCCCTACTTCTCGTTATCTATCTTCTATTTTGCTCGCTCTCTCTCTCTCTCTCTCTCTCTCTCTCTCTTTATCTCTCAACATATATATTGAGTTTCCTATGTTAGAGAAACCATGTTATATTTAATCTTGTGTGTCTGACTTATTTCTCTTACTATTATGGTCTCAATTTGCATGTTGCATCCATGTACCTACATAGGCCTCAAGTTTATCCTTCTTTATGGCAGAGTAGTACTCCACTGTGTATAAATACCACATTTTCTTTACCCATTCATCAATAAATTGGCAAAATCAGAAAGATCCCTCCTTATGTCCCTGACTTGCAAATGTCAGAATGCCTGAAGCTCAGTCCTTTGACAGCTTTTTGCCATGCCCTGAACTGCTCAGTGATCTGACTCCACAACCACCTTATCTCCTTCAGGGAGCAAGCAGGCTGGAGCAGAGATCTCCCTGGCAGCGGGGTTCAGGACAGCCTAGGAGTGCCTAGCTCGGCCAGAGTGGACAATGAAGCAAAGAGGGGGCAGCAAAGGAGTCAGGGACATCCAAGGCACACTGTAGAGCACATTGCAATAGGAATGCATGGTGTTACCAGCCACACACCCAGGCCTTGCCACCAGGAGGCACCGAGATCGCCAGCAACTCCTGAACGGCATGGGCCTCAGTTCACTGCAGGCCCCAGAGTCTGGGTCTTATGGTCCAGAAAGAAGTGCAAGATAAAGAGTCAAAAGAGAATGGAGCGAGAAAGTATTTGTTGTAGAGTGAAAGTGAAAGCAGGAAGCAGCATTTAATGTTAAACAAAAGCAAAAGGCCTCAAGTCATGGAACCCCCAGAGGGCACCCCAGCAGGTTGCCAGAGGGACTCTTCCTCTGGGGACTTTTATACACAAAAAAGGCTGCGTCTCAGCCAAGTTGAGATCAACCTACGGGTGACAGGCACCAAAGTGTGACTTAGAAATGAGCCTATGGGTACTTGGGCTGTGCGCCATTCATGGTAACTTCTGTAAAATTAGCAGAACAAAGACATTCTTCAGAGAGGTATGACTGTCTTCTTTCTGGACAAGAAAATCCCACCAATCCAGGGAAGACTCTGCTGAGCCCCTGATGCCAGCGTGGCCAGCATGTCCTTCGCCTACTCCTGTCGGGCTGCCGGTCCCATCTCTCCACACTTCCCGACCCATAGGGGCCGGTGTCACTCAGAAATCCACTCATCCTCCCACGGGCTCCCACTCATCCTCAGCATCAGGTGCCCCCCTTCCCAGGCCCCACAGACTCCCTGGCCCTTAGGCATGGTCCCTGCAGTCTGCGAGCCCCTGCATCCTGTCCTAGCTGTGCTGGGAGGACCCTACGGGCCTATCCCTCTCCACCAGCCTGTTTGCTGCAGCCACTAACTACAGAGCCTGAGCAATTGAATGACTTGTTTAAATTTAAATTCCGGGGTATGTTCTATGATAAGTGCTGAGAATTACTCAAAAACAAGAAAACCTGGGCATCATGGCACCCACACCTGTAATCCCAGCACTAAAGAAGGCTGAGGCAGAAAAGTCACAAGACTTATTGTCACTAGGGAAACTTAGTGAAACTCTGCCTCCAAATTTTAAAAACTGGATGGGCCGGGGATTTAGCTCAGTGGTTCTGCCACCTGCCTCACAAGCGCAAGGTCCCGAGTTTGATTCCTGGTACCAAAAAAAAAAAAGAATAAAAAACTGGTAAGGGCTGGGGTGTAGCTCAGTGGTCGAACACCTCTGAGTTCAATCCCTGGCACAGAAAAAAAAAAGCAAATATTGGTATGAGAGGTGTTTTATGTTTTATAGCAGAAGGGAATACATAACTTCCACAAGAACAGGAAATGAAGAAACAGAGGTATGTAGGATGGAAAGAAGGAAATCCAATTGCACTTTTTAAGAAAACTAGCTTCAGGACACCACTAGATTTACCCAAGGTTATAATCCCACTTTCTCTCCCTTCTGGGAAACTCACTCCACAATCCCTAAGAATCTCAGAAGTTAAAATAAACTTGTAAATTGAACCTGCACTTTTCACCTATAAATTAAAACTGAGCTTTTCCTCTGATACTATAGATTCACAAATCTCACAAACTCAAAGAAACAGCACTATGAGATGGATTCCAGAGCTCTAAACTTCCAATACGTGGAAATGGTTTGCATCCTAACCTAGCCCACTAATAAAGACATGACAACACTAGGAATACACATGCCACATCAGGGATGGCGAACCTTTTAGCACTTTCAAGGCTACGTCTGCGGCACACGTGCCACAGGTTCGCCACTGCTGTCCTAGATTATCTTGAGGAGATCCCCAAACACATAAACACCTCACCCCTAAGCACCCACATTCTGCTTTCTCTGAGTGGGCACTTCTTTAACTCTGCCTAATAAATACATTTGCCTCTCCCTGACAGTCCTGGAATTCTTTTCCTGATGAGTCGAGAACATTCTCCATGGTTGAGGGGCCCCATCCCTCTTCAGGGTAGCTCCTCGGGCCCTATCTGGTGACAGAAACATAGAGCCTACCTATACCTTTTTTAAAACACTACAAATAGTTCTCCCCATCTTTAGTATTTCAGCTAAATGGGCAGGAAAAGAGAAAGAGAAGGAAGGTATGAAAAGTAGGCAAAACCAAAAGCATGAGGGGAAACTGCCCTAAATAAAAACACCAGCAACTAACATGCAGCGTGCTGGACGAGAAGGCAAGCACGGTTCATGATCCTCCTCATTCATTCTTCCCCCGAACACTATGAGCCAACAGTTGTGTCAGTCCTGGTTTAGAGGAAACAAAGGTGAAAGGGTATTGTAATCTGCATGGTCCTGGGGCTGAGAAGGAAGGAGCCAGCTTGGAAATCCAGTCTTCAGCAATCACAAAGTCTCCCCCAAGAGACACCGACACAAAAAGAGATGCCCATTGCTCCGAAGGAAGCTTATCTGTGAACATTAGAATCCTGTAGCTAAACACTCCCGCGCGCGCGTGTGTGTGTGTGTGTGTGTGTGTGTGTGTGTGTGTGTTTTACTGGCAATCAAACCCAAGACCTTCACACTGAGCTACATAGCCAGCCAGTTTTTATTTTTTACTTTGAGATACAGTCTCATTAAATTGCTAAGTTGCCCAGGGTGGGCTCAAACCTTCAGTCCTCCCGCCTCAGCCTCTCAGAGGGCCAGCCACCCTGCTACCTGTCTCCTTTATCATTTCTTAACAGTAGGAATTACAGGGGAATTTATGTGCTTCACTGGAAATAATGCCTGATCTACACCCCATGCCACCTTCCTGGTTTTTGATCCCAACACTGGAGTATCTTACAACTCCGTAATTTGGAGATAACTAACAGCACCACCACGAAATGCAGATTGAGCCTCAGCCTGTAGAACTTCCACTGGCTTCATTCCTGTGCTGTGGGAAAAGCTAGTTTTGCTTCCATTCGCACATTCCTCTGTCTGTCAAATTCTTGGGTTTTGTCTTCTCCTTTGAATGCCATTACCTGTTTTTCCATTAATGACTTAAATGAAATATTTACCATTTGTTCGTTTTTATACAGAACTGAGAGTCACAATTTTCCTTTTAAGAATGGTCTCATAACAGGATTATCAAAGCCAATCAGAGCAGCTCGGTTGTTGCTTTCTGGAGACCCCTGGTGTGATCTAGCCCACGTGGCTTCTAGGGCTGTGGTTCTACGCCTATGGCAGCATCTGAATTAGGCCTTGGGTAGCACAGCGTCCCCCTGACAATAATCAGCTCAAACACAGAGCTCCCTATGTGTTCATAGATGATGTGTCCAATCCCATCCTAATGCCTCCATTAATTCCATCCTCCACTAGGCCTCTTTCAGGACTAGCTCCATTAAGTATCTGAGAAAGGGCTTCAAAAAACTTGTTCTAAATAGTCACAATTATGTGATCTATACATATGCCATCATGAGTGTGATGCAATTCCATTTAGAAATAAAACCTTAGCTACATGATCTCATAACCAACTCCTACTTTGCCTGGAAAAGCTATTTTCATTGGATGGACCTTGGAGTGAGAGGAACATCATTGAAATCTCTTTCCACCATTTACTGCCATGAGGATTGGGGCAATTCGGTGACCTGTTTGCCCCCACTTTCCCTCGTAGCAAGGGATAATCAGGCCTGCATTCGAGGACTCTTCCTGAGGTTCAGCTGAGGTCAAACAGTGTCTGGTCTGGTGCAGACCCTTTAGAAGCTGACCCCTGACTTCTTAACTCCTGCTGTCTAGACCTGCCCGGAGTCAATGAGTGACCAGCTCCTTGTGACTCGACATGGATCCTTGGGAAATAAGGGCACAATGGGACTTAGGACCTGGTTTCTTGCAACCATGTTCTCCAGGTGCCACAGGCACATAGCTCTCATAAGATGAGTTTGAGGCATGGTGTCAAGATCAGCTGCTGCAGAGAGGCAGGGGTCATGCCAGTCTGTCCAGTGCCCCGGGCTGGCCCTGGAAAGCCAGGACCAGAAGCGCTGACACCCACAGAGAGCCACCCTGCACAATCACCCTCACCATGCCCAGCCAGCACCCCACACAGGAGGACACAGGCCCTCCCTCCACCCCACAAAGCAAGCTTAAAGGAGCCAGCGATGTCCTATCTACTGTCTATCTGACTGTTTGGAGCCAACCTAAATTTTTATTTCTTTTTACTTGCAAGCATAATCCAAAGAGGGAAAAACAATCTTCTATTTCCTGGGACTACTAAAGTCATAAAAGGAATTATTGGTTCTACAGTACCTAGACACAAAAAAAGACTACTCTGGCTTTGAGATTTTGTTCTTGTTCTTGTTTTGTTTTCCCAAACTCCAGGACCTAGAGTTCTGGTGTCCAATCTGCACTGATTAGGCACAGGACCTGGAACGAGGAATCTTTGGCCTTCAGTTTTCTCATCTGTAAAACAGGAGAAATAATTCCTATGTCGTTTGTTATGAAAATCAAAAAGGCTTCATTTTCCTGACTTTCCGAGTGATGGTGATTTAATCTTCCCAGTCCCATTTGACACGGGAGGAAACTGAGGCAGAGAGAGGTGGCAGAATTTGCCTTCAGTCACGCAAATGATTAGAGGCAGAGGCAGGCGAAGGCACTTCTGGTCACCAGGTATGATCATCTCGGATGAATGAACACCGGCTGGAAAGCTTGAAACCTTCCATTCTTTCCAATGTCTAAAATATTCTCTGCAATCTTGTTTTCACCATTCATTTGTTTACATTTCTTTCATTTTTTTTAACACAGATAAAGAAAAGGTTAAACTCCAGCCCAACTCTTTGCAAATGAGGGCAGGTCCCAAGCCAAACCACATAAGTGAGGTTCCCCTATTTGTTTTGCCCTATTCCACATGTTTTTGCCTGGTCCCTGAGTAATACAAGAATGTCCACAGGGATCAATCAGTGACAGAATAGAACCTTGGTCATTTCCCTGGGGTAACCTGGCCCTGGGCAAAATCCAAAGAGGGAGAGCCACTTTCCTATGATGTGAGCCCAAAAACTTCATAAATTCCATCTCGAAAGTGGATCCTTGAGGTGTAGGAAAGTCCAGGTCTGTCCCTGGGAAAGCCAGTGTGGGGAGTCTTAGGGTTCCCGCTGTTAGGAGAACCAGCATGGCACTTAAGGGTCCCACTGTCCTCAATCTTCTGGCCTTTTTCTGGTGAGACACAGATTTTTTTCCTGGTTAGACACAGTTCTTGATCCCTCCTATCTCAGTGGCAAAATTAGAGAAAAAACAGTGCCAATCCAAACACTACAGTTTTGCTTGCTCTTTCACTAGAACATCCACAAGACTCACCATTGTCAGGAGAAAGAGGGAAAGTCTGATTCTGAATATGAAACTCTGCTTCTCGCAGGAGTGCTTTTCACCTTGTCCCCTGGCATTTGCCCTCTTTATCCCCATAAAGCATGGTCTTCCAGTTCACTTCCATTTCACTGGGACTCTAACGGTAAGGGTTCCATCCAGGTCACCCAATGCCAGCAACTTTCCCGGACTAAACAGAAAGTGACCCTGTAGGGCCCAGCACAGCAAGGCCTAGACGTCAGCTCGGGCCTGGGCCCTTCACTCTGCTGCCGAGGAAGACTTGGTCAAGGCAGAAGCCACCTACCCTGACCTTTGACAGAATTTCCAAACCTGACACATTGACCTTAAATGGATTAATTTGGAACTATGACCAGGGCCCAAGAAGGTAAGAATATACAACAAGATATTTGATTTTCAAAATGCATCGGGATAAAAAGCACTTTGCTAAATCAATCTCTTTGGCAGGAGCCATGGTTGGATGTGGGCTGGGGGCGGTGAGGGAAGGGTCTGAGTACTGGATAACACGTTGTCGAAAGGTTAATGATTAATGGGCAGCCTTCCCTAACCAAGTACCAATAGGCATTCTGGTCTCTCTAGCTCCAGAAATTAAAGAAGACCTCGGTCCCGGGAGAGACAAGAAAAATGGGAACGGCCCGTTGTGTTGCCGTTTTCTTGGTTTTATTCATCTTTACCCAATCACGTGCCCATGGACAAAGCCTGGGGCCAGGTAAGAGTCTGTCTTTTCTCTAGAGACGGGCATGAGTTTTCTTTCTTAAATGTGCATGACAAAGATTCCCTGTGTGGGACACGGCTTGACTCTGAGCATACCGGGCGGTTCTGCGTCGGATTCACAGGGACAGGCAGCACTTTGCAAACAGGACTGAAATTTTAGAAAACCACTCTGGGAGAAAGAGGAAGTGTAAGAGCGCCCGCAGCTCACAGCAAAATCTCTTGCAGATGTGATTCAGAAGCAGTCGAGCTAAGACTTCTTCAGCAGGGAGCAATCTAAGAGACTTGGGAAGTTCCTGAGAGTTAATTTGGCATCTAATTTGCAATCGGGACGCACAGCATGGGATGGAACAGTGCCTTGTTGGGGTTGTCGAATTGCCTGGCTCTTTCCGAAGACAGGAATTTATGAGCGCTGCTTCTAGTTGGGTCTAAAGTAGAGACATACAACATATTTTCTGGTCTTTATTTTTCCGCCAAAGTTTTACCGTGAGAATTCAGTAGCAGTCTCTGCTCTTTTGCCTGTGACTTCATAAACTAGACTGTTGGCCAAACACAGATCCAAATGATTGATCAGGTAGGTGGAGACCAGGTTCCCGGCTGAACTGTGTATTCAATCGATAAATGATGGACGTGACATTAGCCATGCCATCTGACCATTCTCGATGACCATTTGGGACTTTAGATCAACACCATGGTACCGGAACTGGTTTCTTAAGGACTATCCTTGAAGCGAGTTCCAAAAACTTTTGAGAGTTGGTGCATAACAGACTATGTACCTGAAATTTGCAGAAATTTTTTTCCTATAATGGAAAGGTCG
The DNA here is from genome assembly GCF_053883595.1 of Heterocephalus glaber. NCBI lineage: Eukaryota > Metazoa > Chordata > Mammalia > Rodentia > Bathyergidae > Heterocephalus > Heterocephalus glaber. The sequence goes on from NW_028258414.1 coordinate 1,986,675, forward strand.
GTTTCTTTGCATTTGGTTATGACCTTGGTTGTGTCACCGTCTTTGGGCCCAGAATGCTGTGCCTGTTTGCCTGTTTTTTATTGGAGCATAACATCTGTTAAGAATCCATACTGTAAGTCCGCGGTGAGACTTTACAACCTGAGGCGGCATTCCCAAGCCTCCCTGTGTCCCCCTCAACCCTTGACCTATATTACTTTCCCAGTTGGGGCCTTTTCGCAAATGGAGACACGCCGCAGCTGTGCACCTGCATGCGGCTTCTCTCCTCCAGCGCGGTGTTTGTCCTCTCGTTTTCCTGTAGCTGTGGTTCATTCATTTTTGTCACTGCCGCAGGCCACATCTGAATCTAACACATTTCGTTCATCATCCACCCCACTGTTGATCACCCTGGACAGCTTTTGCCACTAAGACTCGGAACGTAGAAGCGCCAGGGCTGGGTAGAGGATGAAGGGAAGAGGGGCCTCCTTCAGGTGCCTGGGAGTCACCCAGATTTTTCTCAAAAATCCCCTCACCCTGCTGCTTTTCTGGGTCCTGATTTATCCAAAAGCTGAGGGAAGAGGCTGTGATGAGCCAGAGAGGTCCTCAGGAGAGAGGCTCAGAGTCCAGAGGCCCCTGCTCCCCGGAAACCAGACCCTGCATATGTGTGACGGTCTGATGTCTTCCTGGGTGCACTGTGGAGCCCTTGTCTGGTGGTTTCTGTACCAGTGGCTCTTGCGGGGACATGCGGCAATGTCTGGGGATGTTTTGGGTGTCACAAGCAGGGACAGAGTGCTCTCCTTCCAGCACTGGTGGGCAGAGCCCAGGGACGCAGCCAAACATGGTGGAAGGCAGAGGCCCTTACACTCGAACTGTCTGCCCCACGACACCCAGGCTGAGGTGCTGTGGTCCCTACTGAGCTCCAGAGTCACTTGTCAAAGGCCAGGAAGAACTCCCTGGGGGACCCTTCCTCCTCAGCCCGCCCCACGCTGCCAGCTTCTTCCGCCCACTATTACTGCCCTCTTCCTAATGGGTTCCCCAGTGCACCTGCCCCTCAGGCCTGACTGTGAGGCTGCAGCCCTGTCCCTGTGCCTGGCCCAGGGAGATGGCAACCAGAGCCTCCCCTCACCGGGAGACAGAGGCAGGCAGTTGCTGCTGGCTTTCAGCACCCAGGGGCACCGGATACAGTGAGTTTTGTGACGTTCAGGACCACTGTCACCCTCGTGCCTGAGGCCCACATCCCCCTGACTGGTGCTGCAACTAAAACCAGCACTGCTCCAAGTGTTGACCCTGGAGGCCCCTACACCCACCTTGGTGTCTTCCTTGCCCTTCTGTCCTGGCCACAGCGCCAAAGCTCAGAATCTGCAAGGCCCAGGCCCAGGGAGGCACTCGTGACCCCCCCAGTCAAGTGCTCGGCACCTGTCACAGGGCCAGGTGCGACCCTGCATTCAGGCCTAGCCACACCTCCACTTCTTCTGCAGGTTATAAAGGGCCCCAGACACAAAAACTGAGAGATCGTGAAAACCTTCATCAATACTTTTTTTTTTTTGGTACTGGGGATCAAACTCAGGTCCTTGAGCTTGCACAGCAGGCGGCAAAACCACTGAGCTAAATCCCTGGCCCCCTCATCAATACTTTTTGAAGTAAGAGTAACAAAGCCACCACTTGTTAACCTACGTAACATGGCTTTATGAAAAATACATTGTATTTTCCAAATAATAACCAAAAAATGAGTCGGAAGAATGATACTGTTTTACAAAGAAATTTTGCAAACTCCTGGGTTGGGTGGTTTACTGAAGATGGCTGGATTCTCTTACCTGTTTCTGTATTTAATCCTTTGCTATGTGTCATTTTCTGTGGCATCTATGTAGAAACTCTGCCCCCTCATAGGAAGGGGACACATCCTTGTGAACCCCAGGGAGCTGAGAAATGCTGCTTTGGGCAACTGGTCCTCGTCACCATGCCCTCTACCCGGTGAGGTAGCAGCTAGCAGCCCCAGAAGCCAGAAATAAGGAGGGTTTTGTCACTACAAAATTTAAACACATCATTAGAAGCAAAAGTTAGTCTAGCTTTCATTATAATGTTAGTGATAAAAGCTCCTCAACAAAGACAGATTTTTTGGTTTAATTTCTGAAGAACTTCTATGGTTACTGTGGAGTTTTAGTTAAATATATCTATCAAATTATACATGTTTATTATCCATGGTTTAATAACTATTGTCTTCTACCTGGACACTGACTGAAGGAACCCCCATCTGTGCACCGGCCTGACACACACAGCCCAGCCCGTGTGCCCCCTGCAGGAGCGAGGGTCCTGACTCAGCCTTCTTCTGTCTCACCTGGGGACACCTTGCGTCTCCGACCCTGGCATGCTCAGTCCCGGCTCCTGAGTTTAGACAGGAGACAGGAGAAACCGACAGCATAGTGCTTGTAAAGACAAAAGCAGAGAACTTGAGTGGCTTCAGTTCTGTCACCCATGTGATCCCCCGAAAGTTTCTGTCTATGTTTAAAGTGTAAAGCAATAAAAATAAAAACATTGTGCACTGTGAGGCAGAAGGCTTGGTTTGGAAAGCAAAAACTTGAGTTCTTGCAGGAAATATTGTTATTGCATCTGAAAGGTGAAATTTATTCTTTTAAAATTGTTCACTGTAGCCAGGCATGGTGGCACATGCCTGTAATCTCAGCACTCAGGAGGCTGAGTCAGGAGGATTACTGCAAGTTCAAGGCCAGCCTTGGCTACATAGTGAGTTCACAGTCAGCCTAAATTACATAGCAAGGAGACCTTGTCTCAAAAACCAATTCTTCATTGCTTTAAAATTAAAGAATGATCCACGAAAATAGTGATTACCGATTTTGGCATAAATATTACTGAGAATAATTTTGTCTTATGGAGCAGAAGGGTGTTAAATGCTCTTCCTGTGGGTCAAATACAATGCGAGGGAGACCACTGAGCGAGGGGAGGTGTGGGACGTGCATATGTCCACTTGTGTCAACTGGGCATGGAATGGCATGAGTCCCTCCGGAGAGGAACAGAGAGGCAGAGACCACTGTCAACTGTGGGCACGCAGTGGCTCCTGGGAGGAGGCGGTGTTTACAGGACCTCGAAGGAGCAAAGATATGAGCCTTTCCTTGTGCAGAAACAGAGACATAGAGCTGATGAAGGCATACCTTCCAAAAGTAGGCCATCCAGGAAGAAGTGCACACACACTTACATACACACACACACACACACACACACGCACGCGCACACACACACACGCACACACACTGAAAAGTGTTGATAGCAATTACCGGTTAAACCGCAGTAAACTGGAACCAACTCCAGTGCCCTCTACCCAAGCATTGTTTTAAATATCTGCCATTAAAACTTCCAGAAACTTTTGCGAACAAAAATGGTGGGGTTCAGGAAAAAAGCGTATTGCGGGCCCCAGGGCACTCTCCGTTTAGCGAAGGGCCCTTAACTCAGGGCAGTGGTGGGTGTTGGGGGGTCCTGATCCTCCTAAGGGAGCCCCACAGCCTGGCGAGGACATTCCGAGTGGGGCGCAGGGGCTACTGTAACTGTTTGACGGACAGCTCTCTCCTCCGCAAGAAGCCCAACCCCTAGCCACACTTCCTGGCCCTACAGCCCAGCAGTCTACAGCACTCCTAGGGCATCTCCCCTGGACAGGACAGACACCTGGCATCAGCCTGCCTGTCACAGGGACCCGGGATTTGGGCCTCGTTCTTTAATTCGCCCCAGGGGAGAACCGCAGGAGCAGAACAAGGTGGGGGGGTGCAGTTCCCAGCATGGCCACGTGGCGGCGAGGTCCAGGAGCGAAGTTAGGCCCGAGGATCATGGGGGCTCGGGATGACCCTGGACAGGCCGTGACTGGGGGCTGAGCAACATTTCCTCCGTTAAACTCTGTTTCCGGACACAGTGATAGCTTTCCCCGCGCGGGGCAGGGCTGAGGAGCAGGGAGAGTCAAGGGCAGGGGTAGGACCTGGGGGCCGACAGCGGGGCACCCCACGCGGTGCTGTGTGGCCTAGAAACATAACTCTCGCGAAAACACATCCTCACAACACTAAGCAGTATTTGTGTTCCGCTGTTAAATGAGAAAAGAGCAATACACTTGACCATGTATGTCCTGTGGTTACCACTGTGTGGGAGAAAAAAAGGGTCAGAAGAAAATATACACAGATGTTTGCAGGTCACCAGCTTCTGAGTTTCTGTGTCCTCCGAATGTTATGCAATGTTTGACCACTGTATGCATATGGTATATTTACTTTAATGATTTGAATTTTTTTAAAAAAAAACATTTGCTTCAAAGTGGTGACCTGGGGCGGGCTGGGAGGGGCACGGGCTCTGGAGGCTTCAGGTGCAGGAAGCTCGTGGTGGGCCGGGGTGTGGGCAGAGCTGCAGGCTCCGTGGGCCTGGAAATTAGCATTTCTGACAAGTTCCCAGTGGTTCTGCGGGCCCTGGACCCACAGAGAACCACTAGGAAAACACAAACAGTGAGTGGAAGAGCCAAGATGGAGCCGCCTGGCTTCCAGGCCCAGGAGGCCTTGTCTCTCCCCACAGAAGCAAGATGGCCTCCAAGGCGCTGAGGAGGAGGCACCCGGGTCCTCATTGAGGGCCTCTGGATGGCCACCTCCCTCGGTTTACATTGTTCTTAATCCAAGACATTCAAGAAAATGCATTCTTCCAAAACCAGACATCAGCATGCTGAAAATAAAGCAGTTCTTTTGTAAATTTTTTTTAGTGTAGTGAAGCAGTTTGTGAATAAAAATTTCCAAGGCAAGACTCCCTTGAAATGTGAGAAGTCACTGTGGTGGCTGATTCACCTTCCACTCTGAACTATGCCTTGGCCGCCTGAAAATGTGATCAGGGAAATTCTTTTCACATGAGCTGGGCATTACCAGCTGGACAGGGCCAGGGACTTCTCAGCTGACCAAGACTGGCCTTTCCTTGGTGGGGAAGAGCTTTCTGGTGACAAACGTTCCAGCCTTGGGTCCCAAAAGAAACCAGTATGGTGAAAAACATATAACAAGATAAGCAGCACCAAAAGACAGCATTCATTAGCCACGTGCTGTGTACCAGCCCCATGGTCAGTACCAAAAAATAGCACAATTCCATTTGCCAGGGAGTTTCCAATCCCCTGCAGGGGTGTGGGGGGGCACATAATTTCAACCTAAGAAGTGTGCAAATGATATTATGTACGAAGCCCAGAAGGCTTCACAGAGGAGGTGGAACTTGAATTAAACCTTGAAGAAGGAGAAGTCTAACCCAAAGCCTCGACATGGAGGTTTGAAAATGAGAGTGAAATTGGAGACACCCAGGGAAGGGCACTTGCTGGCTGATAGCCTGATCTCCGGCCATGCCTGTGCGTGGGGAGCGATGTCAGCCAAAGAAAGCTTGGGTGGGGCTCACCAGCTGTGCAACCCTCCCTGGCCCTGCACCCAAGAAACCTTCAGCTCTGCCTCCCATGCAGGCCAGCGCCCTGGGCCAGTCTCTGAAGCATTCTTGTTAATTGCTCCTCCAAACACCAAATCCCAGGAGAGCTTTAGATGGTGAAACCAAAGCAGGAACACACTGTGGAGCTTGAACACTTATCTTCCATCACAAAATCCTTTCTTCTGAGACTGAAAAGAGAAGTGTTTGGAAATTCTGCATCATACTAGCTTATCAACCAACAGCAATTTCAGCCTTGAAAATTCGTCCCTACCAGCTCTGTGTCACCAGATTCTTAGAATATCAATGTTGGGCAGGTGTTAAAGCAAGGGAGGTTTCTGTAGCTCAGTGCAAACAGGGAGAAGGCGCCCCAGAGAAGCCCTGAGTGTCCCGAGTGGACAGAGTTGAAGAGGCAGCCTAGGAGACAGGGTGAGGCTAAGGAAGGTCGAGCGGTTCTGGCGTGGATTCTGCCAGGAGGGACGGCAGCTGAGTGACCGGATATCACAATAATCTAGTAACTGCTGGTTGTTAACTAGTTAGTGCTTAATCAGCCGGGATGGGGCAGGTGAGGAGATTAGAACAGGCTGAACTGGTGCTGATCGGTCAGAGAGGGGAAGTTGCCACTATGTGTTTGGTCTGAGTGGCCTCCTCTCTGCGTGTGGCTGGATTCTGTGGGCGCTGTCTAGGTTCTGCGGTAACCCTGTGGCCTGGCTGCCCTGGTTTTCTTGTGCTGTTTCCTGGTTCTCTGGCCAGGAAATTCAAGCAATTCAATCCGAAGTCTCCTGCCATCTATGCACAGATGGTGACACAGCCCAGGTGAATCCCTTTACCTCTGATCTCACCTGGGTGTCACACGGGATGGTGTGGGTGGTTGTCATTGCCCCGACCAAGCCGCAGGTCTAACCTCCCCCCGAATCTGCACTTAAACATGGCTGGGAAAGAGAAGGATGGAAGCAAGAAGAGTTCAGCCCACTTTAACTGAGAGGCTCTTTCCTGACCTCACCTTCGTTCATGCAGCTGCCTTCGGGAGTGCAGGCCCCCAGACACAGGAAGTGCAATTCTGTAAGAACCCTCTGGCGCATATCATTTTGGAATCAAATGCTGACTGTAAAAATATACACTTGATGCTTTTTGGAAGAGAGCTCTTACACTGCTGTCATGGAGTGGAATCAAGATATATGGAATAGCAACTACTATTTTTAAGAACCTTTTCATGTGCCAAGTGCTGTGCCTATTTATTTCACTTAATCCATGCAAACCACTCTCTAGGACAGGTTTTATTATCTGGGTTTTACAGATGGGGACACTTGGGGCTCAGGGTAATGAAATGACAGGATTCTCAGCCAGGCCTGTCGGACTCCAAACCCACAGCTCTCCAGCTAGCCTGAGAACTCGCCCTGCAGGCTCTGCGGAAATGTGGACTGGCTTGAGGGTGACCTAGGTCCCACTGCGGCTCACTGGTGCTGATTTCCAGTGCAGCTGCTGTGACCCGAGGGGCCACCAGAGTACCTTAGCCTTCGGCAGTGTCCCTCTGAGGATGTCGCTGCTGATGGGGCCAGGGACACATTCTGGCTGCTTCTAACTGGAGGTGATGCTCACCTTAACCAACTCTGAGCGGCAGGCGGGAGCAGCCTCGGTGGCTCAGAAGGACAAAATCCTGGTCCCCTCGCGTCTGAAACTATCACAGCACCCGGTGGTCCAAGTCAGGTGAGACACGTGAATGTGAGCACTGGTGCAGCAACCCAAAGGAAGGAGTAGCCACTCTGGGCCCATTTTAAAGTAGCCAAGGACATTTGAAAGGGGCTCCCAGGAATCCTCGAGGTTCAGGACGGTAGTGATGAACTGAGCTGGACCTCAGCCACTTCTCTGTGGCTTTGTGATATCAACACAACACCTGAGGAATCTCCTCCCTGCCTGGGACACACATCTTCTTGCCACTGTTCCACGATTAGTGCTCTTTCCGTGTCATGTTCGTGTCCTGGCCACTGCCTTCGTACACACAGAGAGAAGGGTGATGTCAAAGCAGGGAGAAGCCAAGAAGGGTCTCCGGAGGGGAGGTGGGGACCTCACATCTGGGAGACCACCCAGTGGCCGGGATAAGCAGGGTGTGCACACTCAGGCTGGAGTCTGAGGCTCAGATGAGTCAGAAATACAGTGCTACCTCGGTGCACGGACTTAGTTCTTTCCATGCTTGTGGTTTTGAGCCAAACTGGATGAGAACCAAATCAAATTTTCTGTAAGGTCAACATTGAACCTAAGCATTGAATTTGACTTCACTTCATTTGATCACCTCTCTAAAGATCCTCTCTCCAGCAACAGTCTCGGTCATCCTATCAGGCCCATCAAGCGTGCTGCACAGCCCTGCCCTGGCTGGGGTCCTGGGCCAGGTACAGGGGACACTGTGAGTGTGGCTGATCACCTTTGTTCTGTGGAACTGCAGCAACTCTGGGAGAAAGGGCTTCAGAGTTAGAAAAGAGCCTCATACATATCCATGAGATTGGAAAGAGAGAAGTAAGTCCACATGGCCCAAATAGGGGGCCTTTGCTGAAGGGTCCAGGAAGCCAGGGCTCCACCAAGGAGCCTGGAGCCAGCTGGCAGCTAGCGGGGTGCTGGGCAGAGCACAGGGCAGCAGGCCCTTTCAGCAGGGTGATGAAGCACAGGCAATTGCTGGCCGGAAACCAAAGGGGCTGGTGTTGTGGGTAAGTGAAAACACATCCCCAGCACGCACCAGCCTGCACCTGCACAATGGGAGCCCAACACGCAGGCTCTGTGTTAAGAGGTGTTTTTCCCACACACACTGCCACCTTCAGCCAGCGCATTTCCAGACTCACCCCAGCTCAGCCAAGAGAAAGGTCGCCAGGCCAGCTGCCTGCCCTCCAGCATACCTGCCTGCCCTGCCCACACCCTGGCAGAGCCTAAAAGGAGACTGGCATGGTGGCTGGTGCTCCAGGACAGAGCCGGGCTGGAAGGACAGACTGCTAGCTCTACATCAGGCCTGGCAAGGGACCAGGCTCAGTGGAAATAATCATGGGCTCCTGAGTGAGAGAACAGGATGTGACGTCTAAAGACCCGATCTGACGTGTAGACCTGGAGATACAGCTATGTCACCTTCTCCTCAGGTGACCTCCGTTAAGACACCAGCAATGAGGCAACTAGGACAGACCCCACTGGCTGTTCTGATACACAAGAAGATAGGTTGAGATACTCTGCAACTCTTCATGGCTGGTCTTAAACATTTGTAAACTTCTCCCTTAGTTCCCCAAGAATAAGACCCAACTGGAAAATAAGGCTTAGCATGATTTTTCAGAATCCTCGTAATATAAGCTCTACCACAAGAATAAGCCCTAGTTAAGATCATTAGCCAGGTGGACGCATTTGGTACATCCATTGTAACACACTGTGGACGTATTAAATTATAAAATAATAATACTAAAGTAGAATTAAATATAATAAATACTATTATTGACATTAATACTTAAAATAAATGATAATATAAATTATAACTAAGTATTAGTAAATACCTAAGCAGGCACCTTTGCAGGAGAAGTAAACCCCTATGTAAACCGATGAACTTGAGACTTATGCTGAACAACCAATCAGAGCACATTCGCAAGACATGGGTAGCGTGTGCAGCAGCCCCCGATGGGCTCCAAGCTGTGCGTGTCTGACAAGGGTCCCGGTCCCCGAACCACACTTTGAGAAACAGCATTCCCAAGGCCAGTGGGTTGCACCTCATCTCCTGGGGGAGGAGTAATCAGCCCCTGTTAGCATTCTCACTGGGAGAATCACCCAGAGGAGCCAGGAACAGAAAGAAATACAAAGGCAATGAAACCCTTTGAACCATATCCAGCCTCGTAGGCTTTATTACTACGTCTAGCATGTGGCTTCCAGTGGCTGAATTCTTCATGTTTTACATGTGAGGAGACTGGCTGACACAGCCGAATGTCTCGTGCCAGGACTCACAGGGCCAGGCGAAGTCTGGAGAGAGCTGGGGAGAGAATTAACCGGTTCTGGAAGCATGGGCAGGGACACTGGGGCAGGGGTACAACCTGGGAGATTAGGACCTGACAGTTGCCCGGGGCTACTTTCCCTTCCCTGCCTCCTGTTTCCCCTAATTATTTTGATCTCACCAGACCCAAGACTTTGCAGCAAATTCCCAGTGTGCGTCAGACACTGCCCACAATAGTAAACTTCAGCCAAGAGTTACACGGCCCAAACTTTGTCGCTGAATAGCTGTGTGACTCTGGGGGCCCGGGACGTGGTCAGAAGGCTGGCAGCTGTTCACAGCCCTTCCTTCCTCTCTGACAAAGGTCTCTGAGCTCCCCACCCAGCTGGGTGAAAGCACTTGTTACCTCCCTGCTCAGGGACCCTGGCCTCGTCTTGTCAGCTCAGGGCCCGGGGTTCTCGGGCTCACCCTGCAATCCCCTCTTTCCTTCCTCACTCTTATACATTGCCTAGACTCTGTGCCCAGGGCTGGAAAGCCAAGGCAAATAAGACGACTTCCCTCTCTGGGGAGGAGACCTCAGCTGGACCACAGGTGCTCGGGCTGTAGGAACACAGGAGCCTGACATCACATGGAGGGGCAGGTGAGGCGAATTCTGCCTTCCCAGAATTCCCATTTACTGCCCTGCAACCCTAGAACAAGGGTGCTGTCATCATCCCTGTTTTTAAGAGGGAAAGTAAGTGTAAAGAGGGCAAGTGACCGGCCCAGAGTCACACAGTCCATAAGGTGCCAGATCATTGGCCCCAGAGCACTCAGCAGTGTCTGGCCAGCAGTCAGTACGTGGTAACTGAAGGCCCTTTCCAGTTGGCAGAGCAGGAGTGTGAGCAGATACCTGCAGTCCCAGACTCGACAGATACCAAGTGGGGGAAGCTCTTGTCCTCCCTGCCCCAAAGACAGAGGCCACTCATGATGGGAGCACTGCTGAGAGAGAAGCAGAGGGACCCCACCGGAGTCTGAGATGGGAACCCAGGGAAGAAGGGACCATTAGCTGCCCCGGGAGCCTCCCGGCCCCGCATCTTCCCATCTCCATGTGGCCTGGCCTCCATGGCTCCTGTCTAGGAAACGCAGTGTTAGAGCGCGTTGCAGCCCATCAGTTAGCGCCAGCCATGTTTCCTGGCCTGCACCAGTAGGATCTGTGGCAGAGGAAACCTCTCTCCTTTCCCACTCAGTGGCTTCGAGTTAAAAGGGAAATTGAGATGCAAGTGTCATCATCTGTCGGGGTAGGTTAGCCATTGTTGGAAAGGCTCCTCGGCCCTGCGACTGACTGCTATTTACCTTGAAAGATGAATGTGGCTTCCTATTCCAGTGGTTACTAGGAGGCCTGGATCTTCCTGTTTCTCTCCTTGGAGATGTTTGTGTCCCATTGCCTGCTGTGTTGTTTGGTGGCATGATGAGCTGTCTCTCAGATGTCCCTATGTTCTCTGAGGCTCTGCAGCAATGACAAGAGGAGCCAGTGTCTCCTTAGGCCAGGGTCACCAGTGTGACAATCTGGAGAGACCCTTTGCACCTTAGCAGCACAACTGTCCCTGGGCCAGGGTTGAGACTCCCAAGGAGCTTGGTCCAGGAGAATAGGTGGCCCCTCCTGAATCCTTCTGGCCCTTTGCGTTGTGGTCGGGGTATGGAAACTGATGCAGAGACTGAACCGTGTGGGCCCAATCAGTCTCAGACAAGGTCCGGCATCCAAATCCTGGGGAGAACCTGCTACAGCACAGTTGCTGAGCCTCTCCAGAGCTCCTGGCTCGGTGGCCTAAGGGAGGACCTAGAAACATGCACTGGTACCATTCTGATCCTGGGTCCACCTGAGGACCCACTTAGAACAGAAATGGGAAATATTAAAGGCCATGAATGGGGACAATGGCCTGCCCCATTGTGCAGCACCGTGGGGAAAAACAGCACCAGCTTAAAGAAAACTCTGATTACACTAGGGAATGTGCAACTTAAATCTTTTCCTGTAAAATCTTCAATTAGAGCCAATTTCCACCAAGAAGCTGTAAATCTGACTCAATTTTGGAAATGCACTGATGTGCTACATGAGTCAGACCACCAAGCCATTGATGATCTGCCTACAACTAGGTCAGCTGGAAGCTCGAGTTACCGATACGTCAGGCTCCCGCCACCCTGGTGTTTGGGGAACTTGGGTGAAAGTTGGGTGTTAATAAGTCAGGTGCGCTGCTAGTTCACACCAGTGGTCCCTAAGAAATTTTCCCTACAGCAGTGAGGGCTCCTGAGAAATTGAGCCCAGAGCAATAAAACGGTACAGGCTGAAGATGCCAGGAGTTTCATGTTGAGCACAAGGCCCTTGGAGACAGGTGACAGATTTTGCTCTGCACAGGGGCCCTACATTATATGTCATAAAAGGGCCAGGATTGTAGCTTTTCAGCCCTGCCTTCTTCTACCAGCAAGTGTGCTGGAATGAACCATTGTGCACAAAGCCAGGCTGCCCAGACCTCCCAACCACAGACTGATGGACTTCAAAAGTCATCACTTGGGATACAGACGCCCCCAGAACAGTCAAAGGCTCCAACTCTGACAGGGACCCAGGCCCAGGGTGACCGTAGTGTGCTGGAGACAGAGGAAAGTCAATGTATTTAGAGATAAGGAGCAAGAAAGAATACCCAGTGAATGGATCAGAGGGGACCTTGGGTCCCAAGGACAGAAATCCAACTCAAACGAACTTAAGCAAAAAGGGAAAAGTATTTCCTCATATAATTGCAATGTCCAGAGTATAAACTCAGGTACAGCTAGATCTATGACCCTAACAAAGACACCACGGCCCTTCATCCTCGCTCTGTCCTCGCTTCCCTGTGCCTCTTTCTCCATTCTCCTCCTCCTTAGTTGGCTCCACAATGGCACTGGCGAGTCCCAGATTTCTTTCCAGAGAGACTATGCCTTCTCTCATACCGCGAGCAAATGTTCCAGAAAGGAGTCCAGCCAGACACTCACCCTGGATAGATGACTACGGGTGACAGGTGGGACCTCTGGCTGGTTTGTGGAAAACACCCACACTCTAGGTAAGATGAGCTTTACCCAAAGCAGACTGAGCAGGATCCAGGAGATTCAAGAAGAACATGTGAGCCAGGCACGGAGGACTGGCATGAGACATCGGGGCAGGCAAGAGGCAAGGATGCTCCTGCTGGTGCAGGGCCAGAGATCCTGTGTCCCTGCACACATGCGCCTGACCATGCACATCGGGGCCCCTCAGGCTGCACAGCAGAGCATGATGGGATGGGAAGTCAGCCCAGCAACTCAAGCACCTGTCTCCCTGCTGTTTCACACAGATGCCTCAGTCAGTTTGTCTTCAGCTCCAAGTGAGCTGGAAGCAACTAGCAGAGAAATAACTTGTCTCCAAGGTCCCTCCCTGGGCACTGAGGGGGGAGGGCTCTGAGCATGGGTTTCCTTAGAGAAAACATCATGTGGGTCAGTCAGTCGTGCCCCAAGGATGCCACAGACCCTGAGCACTGTCTTCCCAGACCAAGGCCAAGTGGCTTAGGGAAGCCTGAGTTGGCTTCAGTCCTGGGTATGAGCCAGCTATACGCCGGCACTTCCAAAACGGAAAGCTGGGCTTTCTGGCTGAAGCACTGAGCAGCTAGACCTTGTGCTTGGGCTCCGTGAAGTGCCCAGCCCAGGCCAGGCAGGGTCAGGGCACCATCTGTGCCTCTGGCTGGCTCTGCCTGGAATGACTCAGTTCCACATGTGGTGGGCGGAGACCCAAGTTAAACTCCTGCCCAGTGTCCAGCATGCAGAGACTTTCTAATCAACAGGTGGGTTGGAGTCCCAGCTACGCAGGGCCTTCTTGCTTCAAATTTAAGGCAAAGGAGCACAAGAGCCTCCCCAGGATGGAGTTAGGTGTCAGATGTCTAGCCACATGGCTGGGGAGCAGATGTTCCCCACCGAACATCACAGCCTTAACCCTTCACAGAGTCAACTGTTAAGTTTTCAAGAACTTTGAAGGCTGATTTTTAAACACGGCCATTATTGTAAAATTATAAAACTTTTATCAGTTACGTTAAAACTAGAAATAATAGATACTTAAAACTTCTCTGTTCCTAATGATTGTGCTACAGTTGACTTTATCGCTGTCCTTAGAGTTTTTACATGGATTGCGCCATATGGTGGAAACACTAGTTGGTCATGTGCCTAATGCACCTCTTCCCAACTCCATGTCCAATAACAGAACAGTGGTGGCTTAATAGCCACTATGATGGTTGCATTTACACCTGGCAATCACAAACTTTACAAATGAGGGTTTGATTTCTTGTTCTGTTGACTGCCTGGAGCAAACTTTTTCTATAATAGAAAAGGTAGTAAATATTTTTCACTTTGTAAGACATAAAGTCTCTGTTCCAACTACTCAACTTTGCCATTTTGGCATAAAACCAGCTACAAAGAATAAGTAACAATGGACACTGCTGTTTTCCAATAAAACTGTATTTACAAAAACTGATGGTAGGCTAGATATGTCAAGCCATAAATTGCCAGCCCCTGGTCCAGACTTAAGAAAGCCATGAAAAATTATTGATTATAAGGTTAAACTTAAAAGTGTTTTGTGTCTATAACTATTCTGATTATAAATAACACAAAAAGTTTTGAGGAAATATTCTTTCTTGTCTTACTTTCTCGTTGCTGGGACAAAATACCTGACATCCACAAGTTAAAGGAGGAAAGGTTTATTTAGCTCTTATTTTGTAGAGATTTCAGTTCATAGTCAGCTGGCTCCAAGGCAGGATGGCCTGGCAGAGGGGCATGGAAGAAGAGAAACAGTCCATAGTAGGGCAGGCAGGAGGCAGCAATCCTGCTTTCCTTCTTTCCCTTTTTATTTCATCCAGCTTCTAAGCCTATTGGTTGGTACCACCCACACCCTAGGTGGGGTTTCCCTCTTCAGTAAATCCATCATCCACACCCAAAACATGCTAAACCAGTCAGTAGACTAATCCAGTTATCACCCAGCCATAATGCAGTATCACACACCCATGATCCAGCCACTTCCCAAAAGCCCCACCTATGACCACATGAGGCTTTGGGGAACATCTAGATACAAGCCATAACATTTCTGTATTAGAAGTAGCTCAGGCTATTGTTGAATGGAGTTCCAATATAAGACTTTGTTGCTTCATTTCTGTCTTACTCATTAAATGAAAACAGCCACCAATATTTACATCAGATGACATGTTTGTCATTTACCACAGTAGATCTGCCAGTGAATTGAGTTCAGCAGGAGCACTCTGTGACAGCCAATTGGCTATATGGAGTTTACAATAAAGTCCAGAGCAGCACATGTCAAAGACCAGAACCATGGTCCAAAGCCCAGGGATGGATGGACAATCAGGAGAGCTGCTCACCATCACCCTGAAAGGCTTCACGGAGGACATAGGACCCTAAAGAATGGTAAGCCAAGGCAATGAAAGGAGAGTGCTTGCTATCAAGGAGTAGAGGCCGGAATCCCTGACTTGGACAGGGAGGCCAAGAGTAGAGGGCTAACACAAGGCGACAGTGGGAGACAAGATACAGTTAATGACACGGAAACATGCTAGGAGGCTGAGCAAAAAAAAGCAATTTACAAAATGTGCATCCACGTTAAGGGAGAAAAATGCATTAGAGGAAAATGTCCTGAAATGTAAATAGCTCGAGTGATAGGATTATAGCTGATATTGTTTTCCTGCTTCTCACACTTTTCTGTACCTTCCTGTTGCTCTAAAGTGGTGTGTATCACTGTGATATCATGAAAAGAGAGAAGCATTTCAGTATGAAGGGCACAAAGCGCTGAGCCAGACCTGAGTTCATAGCCAAGGGCCGTGCACATCTGGCTGCCCGCTGGAGGGAGGCGCAGGAGATGGCTGGGGTGGAGATGAAGGAGATCCCTGCTCCCAGGAGGCCTGGTGGGGCATTGGGCAACCGCTGTTGGTGACCCCTTCCCAGGGGCCAGGGTAGCCTTGTGCACACAAGAGTCTGCACCCTACCCCATAGCTCAGGTAGATGTCTGCTCTCTCTTTTCTCTCCTAAGACCAGTCTGCAAAGCTTTCCCCTTCCACATTCACAGAGGCAAAAAAAAAAACAAAAAAAAAAAAACAGATACAAAGAATAGGTAACAGTGGACATGGCTGTTTTCCAATAAAACCTTATTTACAAAATCAAAGTAAACTGGGAAAAACAAGAGGTCCTCTGTCTTTTTACAGTTTCTTTTGCTATTTTACCAACTAAAGAAGTAGTCATTTTTTTAAAGTGTAGTATCAAGTACCATGCGTAGAATTGAGAAATCACAAGGAATCCTAGAGAATATCTCATGCAATTCATTTAGTTTACAAATAGGAAATTAGAAACTAAGGAAGTCAAGAGGCAGACCCAAGGGTGCAAAGCTACATGAAGGTGGGGCTTACTCCTCCTCTCTCCGCATCCAAGTATCATCAGATGAGCCCAGGGTCTGCTCATCAGGAGAGGCCTGTGCAGCCCTAGGGTTCAGAGAGAGAATCCTAATCCTTCCTCAGTTTTACTCATAGAAAGTTAGTGCCTATGTGGCACCCAGTTTAGAATGTGTCCTGTGGCTTCTCCGGGAAGAACTACAGCAGCAGGCCTTTTACCCTCTGTGTCCCACACTCCTGGAATATCTCCCTCATGCATAAGGCCACTCCTTCCTGACCATTGGTGAACACAACCCTCAAATGCTCCGTTCTCCATAGAAGCCTTTGTACAACTAAAGCCATGTCGCTTTGGAATCAGGCTCCTGCACTGCTTTTGTCTTTCCGCTCCAAAATCAGCTGGCTAATCCCATTGGGTAATCTAAAGGGCTAGGAGGGGCTGTAGGTCACAGGTTCAATCCTCACCATCCTCAAAAAGGGGGCTGAAAATACCAGTTTAGTCATTTCCTCCATGTGAACTTGACCAGACTGGGTATCAAACAAGGGTTTGCATCTTTTTTTATTATTATTAAATTCTTTTATTGGTACATTGTAGGTATACAACCCAATTACATTTCTCATTGGGAACTGTACCTTTACATAATGCATCTTGGTTCTTATTTTTTCCCCATTCCTAGCCCTCCCTTCAAGGGTTTCCATCTTACATACAAACACCTGGATAAACACCTGCTTTCCATCTTGCATACCTACAGCTGTGCCTCATCACACAGTTCCTTCTCCTCTCCATCTTGGACCTGTGGCTCCACATTGTGTCCCACGCTGATCTTTGGGGATTGTCTGCTCTTCTTTCTATGGATGGGCCACGTTGTTAAGTCTTACATCAGGTGCCCCTGAAGTGCAGGAGATAGACCACTTTACACTTTTTCTGATCAGGAACATAGGTGGTTAGAGGATTAAGAAATACGTTTTCCTAAGTTGGATAATAACAAAAATTAAATGGTAAAAATCCATGCTGTCCCCAGTAGCTGGAGAGCTTTAAAAATAAAATAAATAAGCACCTGTTTCTGTTTATTTTTACTCCTACAGGGACAGAAAAATTGTTGGAGAAAAATTATGCCCGTATTTTCTGTGCTACGCCTCTTGGAGGAAGAAAAAAATCTTTAAGTGAGGTCATCAGGAAGTGCTTGCAAAATGTGAAGTTCATGGGTGAAGTTGATGGGCATGTGCCCTGTTAGAGCAGCAGCCCAGCCTCCTAACCAGCCCCCGCCTCCTGCAGCTGAGGCGTCCTGGGCAGGTCTTCTTTAACACCGATTGCTCTTCATCTTGGTGCCTGTGTTGTTATCATTAATGGCAGAGACACTGGCTCGTCCCTGGCTCTTTCCCCCAAGTCATAATATCCAAGTCAATATCACCTAAAGAATGGCTTCATTTGAGGCTGCTCTCCTTCCAGTTTCTAATGGTCTTAGGTGCTTTCAGGTTTTGGACCAACTCTCCACCAGCACTAAATAATAGTCTAGAATTCTTTCCCCACATGAAAAGCTCAGAAATTAAAGAATCCCCTGTTCCCCAGCCCTTCTGCACAGAATCCACTGGCTTTCCTGTCCTAGTGACTGCACCCAGAGAGCCGCTTTCACCTTTCCCACACCGGTGACTCCTGTCCCCAGTCCTTGGTGTGGTTTCCCAGTGGAATAAGGAAAAGGTGTCCATGTCATCTTCTGAGGAGGGTCCCCGCACCAACCATCTCTTGTCTTTAAGAATGATCTAAGTGGTATATCAGGGACCCCAAAGCCTGCCATCGATAACACCGTCAAGTCTATGGCCAAAGCATTCTGAACGTGCTGGATCTCACCCGATAACACTGTCGAGGTCCTAATTTGAATGGCTTTAATACTTTTCTAGTGACTATTTAAGAGGAGAAACAATGACTGTGATAGTCAGCTTTCCCTGGCTGTAGCAAACACCTGCAATAACACAACTTTTGGCTCATGGTTTTGGAGGTTTCAGTGCATGGTCAGTTGGCCTATCGCTCTGGGGCTTACAGCAGGCAGCATACACCTTGGTGGGGGCACTGCTGGCTGGGACATGAAAAAGAGGAAGAGACCAGAATCCCAACAGTCTCCTTCAAGAGCACACCCTCCACAGAAGCCCCATCTCTTCCAGGCTTACACCATTTTCCAAGAGCACCAAGCAAAGGACCAAGCCTTTAACATGTGGCCCTTTGGTGAACATTCCAGATCTGGACTCCAGCAGTCATGCAGCATAGAATCTGAGAAAGGTCTAAGTTTCTCTCTGGCTATGGATGCAGTACTTTCTAAGAGGGAGAGATGGAGGACATGCTTTGTTACCATCCGACTGGTTGGTTCTTCTCTCAACCCAGAAAGAATTACAAGGCAGAGAATCAAGAGAGAATTAAATAAAAGCAGTTATTGCAGAGTGAAAGCAGAAAGCTCCCAGTACCTGAAGGGGATCCAAGTAGGTTACCACAGGGACTCTGTCTACAGTTTGTTTTGTTTTGTTAGCGGGAATCGAACTCAAGACCTTGTGCTTGCCAGGCTGATGCAGCCTCACTGAGCTACATCCCTAGGCCTTGTTTGTGTTTTTTGAGACAGGGTGTCACTCTGGTTCAGGCTGGCCTTGAACTCACTATGTAGCCCAGGCTGGCCTCGAACTCATGATGATCCTCCAGCCTCAGCCTCCTGCGTGCTGGGATTACAGGCATGTGCCACCATGCCCAGCTTGTCGACAGGTTTTTATACACAAAAATGACTACATCTCAGATCACTCTGGGCCAAGTTCAGGTCAACCTACTGGGTTACAAGCAAGAAAGTTTGACCAGAAGTAGGCCTATAGGAACTCTGGGTATGTAGCAAGCATTCTTTCCTAAGCACCATTAATTATAACTTTTCTAAAGAGAGCAGAACAATGGCACTCTTCAGAGGGGCATGAAGAGAGACTTGTGGTACTGGTTATCCATCACCTAATTTTCATTGAATTCCTGGACAGGAAGATCCTGCTAGTTTAACATGGAACCTTTGTTCATGGGGCCACCACAGCCCTGGGATTGGCCATGGAGTCCCCAGGTCATCCTCATTTTCCTGTTTCACACCATGCTTTTAGGTAAGGTATGAATTTCCTAGTTCTGCTAGAACAAAAACAACTTCCGGAAACTGAAAGCATAGGCCTGGTAAGTCTCAGGAGGGGCTGGCTTTTCCCAGCATACAAAGTCCACTGGGAAGTCTGAGGGAACCCAGTGTGGCCCTCTGACCTTGCCCAACAAGCAGAAAGCAACACAGAAGTGTGCATGTCTCCTTAGAGACCCTGCTGTATTTAGTACTCACAGTGGACCAGGCAGTGTTTGCAGGCAAGGTTGTATTTGAGTGCTTTGTTAAGATCGAGTGAAATCTTTGCAAAGCTTTGGGGAAAGTGGCTTCATTTTTCTCCCCTCCTGGAGTCCCTTTTAGAGAGTTAACAATAACATACATAAATCAAATCAAAGGCTAAAAAGTTGTAAAAAGTCCAAGGCTTGGTCCAGATTTTCAGGAAAGTGGCAGTTTCTGGAGGAAGTCCCACCCACTCCCCAGGACAGAAAAAATAAACAAGATGAGAGAGTCCACCAGAAAACAGGTGTTCTATATTTTTCTAAGTCACATAAGCAAGTTTTTTTGTTTTGTTTTGTTTTTTGGAGTTCTTTTTTTCCCACATTTCCCAAATCAGCCCAGAATGACGTAGAAAGCCTGCATTCTGTGCCTGCTCTGGTTGCTTCTGCAGCTGTCACAGGAAGGGATTTTAACCCCTCCCAAGGCCACTTGGACAGACCAGATTCCACTCTGCTGCCTGGGGAGGGTGGGGCTCCTCATGCCTGCAGCCCTGTGCAAGCAGCAACTTCCTTCTTGGCACACAGGAGCCCTGGGATGGGCCACTGGGCTCTGAGGGCAGAACTCTGGCTGGGACAGGTGCAGCCAACTCAGGCCTCCCCTTCCCCTAGGCAGGAGGAAGAGCTGTTTGTCCTGAGCCTATGGTGCTGTATTACAGGGTCACACCTGGCTGCTTCTAAAGCCACATGGATGCCTGGGGCAACCCCCTCCTTCCTCCAGCAAGGGTCTCTCTGAGGTCCTGTCCACTCCTAATGAGCCCCATTGAAGCCAATTCCCAAATACTAGAAACCTGTCTGCTCTCAGGCCTTGGCCACCAACAGGATGGCTCCTTCCTGTCTACAAGGACCCTTAAAACAGAGCTCTGAAATAAAGTAGTGGATGCTGCTGGGCATTCCAGCTCTGTAAATGAAGCAGTGGGGCCCTGGGGAACTCAAGAAGTAAAGAGCTCCTGGGATGCAGGACCTGGTGCAGTGTGTCGATGGCACACAGGAGCCCCACACCCCCCAGCCTCTGTGGGCCTCGAGGTGGGTGTGGGTGGCTGCTGAGCACCAAGAAGGGAGCCCCTGGTGCGTGCAGATGCCCTCAGGCACCCCCAGGAGTTCCCAGGCAGTGCCGCCCTCCCCATGGCTGGAAGAGCCCAGTCAGGAGGCTCGTTCAAGGTCACTCAGCCAGTCTGTAAGGATAGCGGGCCATGCTAGAGGCTTCTCCGGAGGAAAGGGGGCCCAGCTGAAGGGCACAAGAGCGACCGGAACAGGAAGTTCAAGTTGGCCCCAGGAGGTGTGTAATGTTCCAGGTGTGAGGGGCGGGTGGCGCCAGAGAGCACAGGAATGACAGAGCGGAAGCTCACGTCCACTGGGGGTGGCGGGGGGCCAGTCACCCTACCGAGTGCTCTGGCCAGTGCTCAGGAAAGCCCTACGGCCAGCATTGTCACCTTCTCCCCGCCTTACCCAAGAGGAAGCTGAGGCTTAGTGAGGCAGAGGGACTCGCCAAGGTCACGCAGCTGGGACTTGAACCCAGGCGGTCGCAGGGCCAAGCCTGCGTTCTTGGTCCCCATCCAAGGCGGAAACAGCCCTTCCTCCCTCGTGCCTCCCCCCTCTCCCTGCCCTTTACTCCCCAGCTCCTCCTCACAAAAGCCACACTCTGGCCCCACCACACACACCCACCCCCTGGCGTCTCCCGCAGGCCCCCTCTCTCTGTGCTCTTGTGTCTTTCCTGTTTCCTGCACGTCACACTGCATTGGTTTTTGTCCACTTGTTCAAGTTCCACCGGCCTCTAGCTTCAGGGAGCGCCCTGAAGGCCCAAGGAAGTTGGGCCTCAGGCCTTTCTGTGCAAGGTGAAGCAGGGGCTGGATGCATTGTATTAATTTGCATTGTTGGTGCAAATTAACACAATGGATTGACTGACTGACTGGGATAAGGAAGGGAGTAAGTGGGTCCCAGCCCCATCCTGTCCAAATAAGCTCTACCACTTTTAGTGCTTACTACAGAGGCTTCTAGGGCCTTCCTGAAGGCTAGTAGCACTAGTCAACACCCTGCTTTGTCCATGATGCAGCCCTATGGCTTCAATAAACACACACTTGCATGTGTGTGCACACACATACACTTATGCACACTTCTGATGGACCCAAGACCAAAGCCAAAGGAAAGAGTGTCCTCTCTCTGCTCTGTTAATTTGCTTAGAGAAATGAATTCTAAGCACAAAGGACTGGGCCCTGGCAGGATGGATGTGTCACTAACACCAGTGCGGTTTGCTTGCCCACACAGCAGCACCTAACTCCCGCTGCCATGTGAGACACGTCCAGAGTTGCCCAAGTCACCCACTCCTCCCCGGGAACCCTTCAGGGAGCCCTGGTGCTCTGGGCCCTGCAGGTCAGGACAGAGGAATCCTTCCCAGGGCAACCACACAAGACAGGTCCTCGGAATTATTCTGGACAGTCACTAGTAATTGCATAAGCTGATCAATTATTTCTGCATCGCTGAGTGGCCCCCAGAAGGCTGCAGACTCAGCCAGCTTTTGAAGTCTTCTAGGACAATCTAAGCAGTGGATTCCAATCTGCCCCTCCCGGGTGAGGTCCTCGTTGCAAGCACTGTGAACATCTGGGACTTAGACAGATTAGTAGCCAGGGGCTGTGCCCTAAAAACCTCCAAGCCCAGCAGGTTTGTTCCCCCATTCTGTGACGGTGTGTCATTTACTCTGGGGTCCTGATAGCCACCTGCCCAGACCAAAGACTAAGGCAGGGCCTGCCGGTGGGTTCCAGTTCCAGTGAGTAGAGAGGCTCAGCCTCCCCGAATGTCACTGATCTCTTCATACTTTCTCTCTGTCTCAGGGGAGAGGACTGCGGCACCCACATCAGCAAACACTGACGTATACAGAAGTGGTTTGATGGGACACAGGGGTGCCAGGAACCTCACACTTCAGCAGACACTCTGGGGAGGGGGTATAAGCCAGACCCTCACTCCCCACAGCTGGTCCTTCCTTGCCATCTGCCTGGGACCTTTAATCAGGGATGACATATTTCTAGAGCAGGCAGCACTCACAGGGTCACCTCCTACGTGGGCTTAGGGGGCCCACAGAAGGAGGGAAGGGAAGTGCCACACATCCAGGCATCGCTATCACTTCCTCCCAACCAAAGCAAACACACCAGATGTTGGGGGGGTGCCGTACACGCTGAGGACTGCTGGAGCCACCAAGACCCCTGGCTCATCTGTAATACAGCTGGTCAGGGCCTGTGCAGGGTTGGCCAGGGTCACACACAGCCCACTCATATGGATGCTTCCCATCCTCCCTCTCTAGATAACGCACCACTTGCTGCTAACTCGTACTACTTAGGTACTCAACACTTTAGGTACTAAGCCGTTTTCTTCCACCTTCCCCATAATCCTGTGAGGCCCATTCATCAGATGAGGCAACAAAGGCCGAAGAAACTGCAGGATTTGCTGCAACCCTCATAGCTGGTAAACTGGCAGAGCAGATTCGATCTAGACTTTCTGGTACAAAGCCAGTAGCCCAAGACTGCGAGTTCGGTCTTTGCCCCTTGTTCCACCTCCCCATCCCTTCTCCTGCCCTCTGTCTCGGGGACCCAGGTACTGACCAGCTTTCCAATTTCCCCCTTTCCCTCAGGACCCTTCAATTGTTCTGCTCATCTGGATAAAAAAAAAAAAATTCCAATCAAAGCATTCATTATCTTTGAGCAGTTGATTTTACAGTAGTTCTTGCAGGACTCTCAAATATGAGGGCGATATAAATAAAATCATTTAAATTGCCTGATATTAAACATTTCTGACCCCAAAAAGCAAAAAGCCTTTTAAGTGATGGTTACATTGATACAAGAGTCACAATGACAGGTTTCAAAGATGAAAGTAATGGGTCAGAAAATAGAACAGTAGAGAAAACACAGATGAAAGGCAAATAACCCCATTTGAAAATCCAAAGCTTTCATTTTTCGCTTGGAAAAGAATTGCCAAAAGCACTATTCTGTGTTTAAAAGATCATGATGAAAGCCATGCACACTGGGCACTTACTAGATTTCTTATTCTCTAATTACGTGGTCCTCCTGTCATCAGTGCTATGGCTTTAGTGGCTCCATGTCCTGGCCTGCTGCTCCCAGAGCTAGCCTGTGCCATCACCACTTACACCTGTCACACAGGTGCCGAGAGCATCTATAGACCCTGGTGCCACCAGGGGGCCTAGACTGGGTCCCAAGGAGCCCAACTCCCTGTCCACATGGTTATAGCCCTGCCAAATACCCACCAAGCTCCCAGCCAAGCAAGCTCAAGCTTTCCATTCAAACAGCACATCGTATCAAATGCTTCACCAATACAAACAGGCATTTTATCTACAGCACGACTCGAGGACACAGCAACGGCACACATCACAACCTCGGCTCTTTGGTTACTCTTTCTCATGGCCTAAGCCCATCCTTGCACTCCCTCAAAGTTGAGCAGCGCCCAAATTTCTAACTCACCTTCTGCCTTCTTGTGAGGACTCCTTCTGTGGCTTCACCACACGGCAAGACATGTAGGGTCTTTTATCTGCTTCACCTGTACCATCCAAATGTTACCATGACTGGTTTGCACTGGATTAAAGAGAAGCCTGCCACTGCTGCCTGTCACTTCTCTGGGTGCACACAGTCCTTCCGGGGACCAGTGGAGGGAGGAGCCTCTCTGTCATACACTCCTTATATGTGCCTGTCAGCCTCATTCTTCTGATCAAAACAGGTCATCCTCTGCTTTGCTCCCTAACTTCAGCTCTTTGAACTTGAGAGCACAGTGTGTTTGTTGATTGATAGGTGTTTACTTCCGGTTGTCACTCTTAGGAATGCCAGCAGCTTTTACCCCTGGCTCCAACACAGACATGCTCTTAGTCCTAATGCAGGTTAAAGATTTTCAAAAATCACATCTATGGAATTTCATGAAGTTCCACTTGAACAGTGGAAATGGTTTTAAATGGCAAATTAAAGTGATCCATGAAATAAAGAGTATTGGAAATGCTTGACATATGGAGTTGCCCTGGTGAGAAGAGACAAAGATCAATGTTCAGCTCACTGCGTAAGGTATGGTGTTGGGCTCAAGAGAATGCGGTGAGCTGGGAGTAGGGAGGTGAAGCATTCACAGGCCTCAGCAGGCACCGGGCAGGACATAAGGCTATCTGAAGCTACAGGATCGTGGCCCCTGGCACCAGGCGTTTCTAATTAGCACAGAAGCGGAGGAAATCTAGAAGTTCTCTGAAATTCCATGGAGCACCATCTGCTGATCATTCCCTGCCTCATCCAAAAGAGGAAGATTTACTTTTCCCTAGACTAACAGATGTCAGGGCTAGCGTCATTATGCTGGTACTAAACTCGGTTGTGATTTCACTGTGAAGCCCTAGCTACCTGATTTATTAGGTTATATAAGATTGTTTGGAAAAATCTTACCAGTCGTGAGGTATCTATCTATCCATCTCAGTGTTTTGTCTACAGTGGAACATTTTAGGGAGCATTTGGCAACCTTCTGCCTCGTTAACCTAAAAAGGTTCTGTAAACTCCCCGGGTACTTTAGTGTCATGTAAGGTAGACTAATGCATTCCATCTTGTATAGTACGCGTACATTCTCTACGTAGTTGTTGGACCTTGGACAAGCTACTTAGCTGTCAGGTTTCCCATCTGTAAGATTCAAGTGATCAATAGACCACATGATTTCCAAGGCTCTAGAGTTATTTTAGATACTTTATTTGTTGTCTTGACCAACTAGAAACAGGAGAGGAACAGGCTGCAAAAACAGAAAATCTCTTCCAGTTTATACTGAGTGGGTCAGAACCAATCAGTTCATATGTGGTTTGAGTTACTTTACCCTAAACACATCATGACTATCTACCTTGAAGGCCATCTTCGATTTTCCTGCCCATTCCTATGGCCCTGTAAGACTTTCCGTTGTCACAGCTTGCTAAGTGCTTTACCTCCTGAAATGTGTAGTTTCTTTCTCTCTTTCTGCATCAGGTACAGCTCCTCTGTGGAAGTTACTGAAATCACTAAGTGAGGTTGCTTTCCACATCCAGGGTACTGTCCTAATTGCTGCACCTGCCTTATTCTAATTAAAGACCATTGCAATTTTCAAAGCCCTTGTTGACATGGTGATCTTGTCTGACTCCTCAGGACAAGCTCATCTTCTATGGAGTAATTTATTATACAACATTCCCACCCATGTGTTCCTAATACACTTTACCATGACATCTCATCAAATTCCTTCTGAGAGTTAAAAAAATTCCATTGCAACTTTATACAAATGTTTACTTACCCTGAGAAAAAAATCTGGTAGATCAGTGCAGCATGAATCCAATGTGGGGGATTAGAGCTGAAATAGACCTCGGTGGTCATCTGTCCCACCCAGCCCTGACCATGAGCGCTTGTTCACAGTGACCAAAAAGTCCATGTCGCTCGGGAGTTTCCTGGCTCTGCCTGGTAGCTTCTCCTGGTCACCTTGCACGAGCACTTTTCTCTTGCTTCAGAGCTACCCTTTGCTCAATTTGGCCACTTCTACCATGCAGAGTTTGTGACCTGGTGCCAGGACTTCTTGGGCTCCACGCAGCTGTAATAGAGCCCCTTAGTCCCCCCACCAGCCAGCAATTTGCTCTGTCCTTTTCCTCCTAATTAATGTCTACATCTAGTTAGAGTGGCCCATGCTCAAGCAGTGTAACTGAGTCATGGATACATTGTGTTTTCTTCTGGAACCTTCCCCTCCTGCCCAGACCTGATTTATTGGGGTTTACTCGATGCTGTGTGGTGATTTCACCATCAGGGCAGCCTTGTATCAAATCCAGCTCACCACTTATAAGACCTCAGCTCCAGGACGTGTGGCCAGGTTTAGTGTTCACAGTGAGAGTCAGGGACCAGACAGTGGTGAAGAGCTGGGGTACTGGGGTGAGCCAGAAGTGCTCTTAGCCTGAAGCTTCCTGAACTCTGGGTTCTAAGACTATAGAATAAGAATAATAGGGCCCACTTCCCAAAATGTTGTGAAGATTAATTGAAATAATGCAATACTGTAAGTAAATGCTCCGACTCTGGTAAGAGCCTAGTGAGTCCTTATTCATTAATCACCCAAACCTTGGGACAGGCAAGCCCCTGATATCACCCCATTGTGTGGGCAACTCGCTGGGCTCAAAAGAGATTATGAGAATGAGTCACGGCGGAAGCAGGAGTTCCACCCCAGTCCTGAGGGGTCAGAGGCTCTGAGAACAGGGCCCAGCAAGCCAGGATTTAACAAGCCCTCAGGAGATTCTGATGACTCTCAAGCTGGAGAAGCACTACTCTGTGGAATCATAATTCATCTTTTGATCTAAGTCTTCCATCACTCCTGAGATGGGCAATCCACAAACCCCACTGTGATCCCCATGTGAATTCACCTCCCCCTCCCTGAGCCATTCCCACAGGACATCTAGTTAGCACACACCCATACTGTCCCCACACTAAGCACAGGACGATCGGGGTGTCAGTAAATAACACCAGGCCTGTGGCTCTCCCATTCCAAAGACAGCCCCACTGACAAGCACAGCATGACAAAGCCACCACCCAGCTCCATGGGGCACGAGTGGCTGGTGATATCTTTATCCCACTGAGGTTTGTGAGCCTTTCAATCCAGCTCCAGTACTGGTTTCTTTTCTTCCTGTGAACCTTGGATTCTGCCTGGCAGAGCCTGCACCTCTTGCTCACTTATTTGCTCAGCTGCTTTCATTCCTGCCAAGGTATTTACCTAATGTATTTCAACTTTGCCACCCAAGATTAGCTGCTCACTCTGGGAAGGTAACAGCCAAAAATGATAAGCATTAAACACTGACTCACATGGTTCTGGTTTTTCTTCCAGTTACTCAGAAGGGTTCGAGGGAAAATTGCACCCTCTTGGTGCACCAAAGTCACAACCTTGGACAGATCATTGAATATCAAAGAGAGAGCAGAGTCTCAGCTTTTCTGACCCTCACAAGGGACATATGTTATGGACAGAGGATTTGGCTTAGGCCCGGGACCACAGTGAGGCTTTTTGCTTCTTTTTCTTTTGTTTCTTTCTCTTTTTTTTTTTTGGTACTGGTAATTGAACTCCACTGAGCTACATCCCCGGCCCTTTGCTTCATCTTTAACATGAAGATCACCAGCTTTCAGAAAGGGTTACCCCAACTAGCCCATATGGCTCAGGCAAGGGGACTGAAAAGTAGGGGTCACCTCATTCACCAGTCACCAGCAAAGTGGGCAGAAGAGAGAATAGGGGACCTCCTGGCCTGCCCCCAAGAAGGCTTGGCCCCTAGGCTTACACTTACATCTCAGGGCACAGGTGGACCATGGCTTTGCAGGGACCCATTCAGTGACATGCCCTTTCCATCTAGTGAAAAGGTGGTCCGGTGGGTTCCAGTTAGTGACCACCAGGGCTCCTGCAGAAGCCACAAAAGAGGGATGGAGGACAGACAGGACCCCCCACCCTCCTGGGCTCTGCACTCCTGTGGGCCCAGGACAAGTCCCCTCTGTGCTGGGCAAAACCAGATTTCATGGGATCTGAAGCTGAGGCAGTTTGGGAGGATGAATAGGGGATGTTCTTCCTAAGAAAAATTATACAAAATTAAGTGTCAAAGTATAAAAGTTGTCTTGGAGGGGAAGGGCTAAAGTTTAAACTTAATTTGGTGCAGAGTGAATTTATCTCTCCAGACTCTATCTTTCCAAGACTGTTCTGGGTTCTGGATTTTTTTTTTTTTTGGTACCGGGGATCAAACTCAGGACCTTGGGCTTGCAAGGCAGGTACAGCACCACTGAGATAAATCCCTGGCCTGGATTTTTTTATATAGTTTTTTTTTAATAGAATTGAGGCATGGTAGGATTTTCTGGGGGGGATTATAACTGTTTGAGATTCATGCAAGCCTTAGACCTACCCAGTGATCTAAGGTCTAGGCCAAAGATGGTGAGCAGCTGTCAGCGCAAATAAGAATCCACCCTTTCAGGAATGGCTGCTTGCAGAGACAGACTGTAAGATAACCAGATGCTGCTATCCATCAGTCATGTCTGTCCTGGCCTTGGGAGAAGGCAGGAGCAATCTGAATGCTACATACATCCTAATGATGGAGGGGACAGAAAATAGAAATTTGCCCACATAAAAAATCTAGAGTCAATGCTCCAAAAATGTGGCTCCGCTGAAGGAATAATTAAACGAAACAGAAATGTATGACCGTCCAGCCTTCATTGTGTAGAGACTTAGAAAGGGAGGTCACAGAGGTCTGCAGTGGGCCCAACCACATTCCCTCATCCGAATGCCTCTTGGTCCCACTGAAACACCCCAAGGGCAGAGTTCCTGTCGTGCACCTCCACCTGTGACTTTCCTCATGCCTTGTCAGGCCTCTCTGGCCCAGCTGCGACCTTTCCAAACTTGCAGAGCATAATCGCACTCCCTGACCTCACAGACCTCACACATGCTCAGCCTTTCCAACATTTACTGAACACCTACTCTGCTCTTTGTATCTGCAGACGAAAAAAGGATCCAACCCCTTCCCTCATAGGGCTCATGGCGTGTGAAGGAGGAAAAGCACATCCCTAAATAACTGCAATTAAATGACAAATTAGGAACTCTAAAAGTTACAAATTTAAAATATAATTAAATCATCATCATTATTTAAATTAGAAATAATAAGACCAACTAAGTGTCAGGAACAGATCTTGGCATTTTACTTACACGCTGGTTTTCACATCATCTTTACACCAGCCCCATGAGGTTCACAAAGCATTCACCTCCACTTTACAATGAAAGAAGTGAGGCTTGGGACGTTTAAGCAACTCACAGGTCGGTGGAGATATCAGGGTGCACACCCAGATATGGCTGCTGATGAGACGCAGAGGAAGTGGTCCGACAGAGAAAAGGACAGGTTTGTGGTAACTTTGTAACCACCGCCACCACCTCTCCCAGTAACACTGGCAGAGGGAAGCTGGACAGCAGGGAATGCAGGAGCACAGTTAGCAGCAACATCACACACGCACACCAAGGCCTCCCCCGAGGTTGTAGGCTCAGAGCAGGGAAGGCCACGGGGCCCAGGGTTCCTGCATTTCCTGTGTTCCTTCTTCTGGAGTGGGTTTCCTGTCACCAGAGAGAGGCAGAGGGATGATGATGAGAAATCTGAGATCGGCCAGGGAACCAGGAAATGCTTTGTCTAAAAATACGTGAAAGGAAAAGAGTCATTGAAGGTATGAGGAGCCCCCCACCATGGTGAAGAAAACAATGAGACCCCCTGGAGGTGGACAGCAGTGTCCCCACCCACTTCCTGTCCAGCCAGGGACACGGACAAAATGACAACCCATAGCCAGAGCCCCAGGGAGGGGCCTGGGGACGGGATCTGGGATGCAGCAGGGAAGTGGGAGGGAGGGAAGAAACCGTTCCACTTTGTATTTCTCTTGCATCAGCTGGTCCTGTGTTGAATTTGGTCTGTATTTCCTGTGTGCTTACTACACGGCACGTCAGGGCTTCACAGACATCATATACTGAAATCCTTCAACTATCACAGAGAAGGAAGAAAGTGGGCCTGAGAGTCTGGACAGCACGTCCTAGGTCACACCACTGGCAAGGGACAAAGACACGTCCATGCCAGCCTCCTGACCCACACTGAGTCCAGTGACCCAGGTCACCTGCAGGACAGTCCAAAGCCTGACCGTGCCCTCCTGGGTAGATCAGGACTGTTGGCTTTTATTATCCTGGCAGACTACAGTGGTTTCCTATCCTTGATCTTACGTTGAAACAAAGCTGGTAGAGGAAGCACGCTATGATTTTTCTTTATGACCCATTGCCAGCGGAGCCTTGTTGCAGCCACACCGGATGTAGCTGGAAAGGTGTTCGCTTGGAGTAGGAGGATCACACACTAAGCCACATGATCCAGAGTCCTCTGCACGGATTGCAAAGGCAATGGCCTTTCTCCACGTCCAGGGACTGGGGCAGAGGAAGAGAGGACAGTTCCTTCAGGGGTATCCTGTCCACTAAGGAACCCACCTTCTGTGCCTGGAGCACTAGAAAGGTTTTCCGCGCTTGTCCCAGTCCACCCCTCAGCACCCTGGACCTCAGTAATTCCTCAGCATCCTACAGATGACAAGGCAAAATCTCCCTTACCCTAAGTTCAACCCTAGCTCCTTTCGCTCTTTAGAAAAGAATAAAACTTTCTCCCTATCCTCTAAAGCTTTGATCATTGAATCTATGACATAAATGGACAGCAAACAGATTAACAGGAGAAAAGGCATGCTGATTTATTACATACACATGCACACGGGGCATAACAGGAGAGGCAGGAAGTACCCAGGGACACCGTAAGATTTAGAAGTGAATTATTTATGAAAGATCCAGGCTCCAGGCATATAAGGGAAATTCAGACAGAGCCCCTCCCTGTACTTCAGAGAAGAAAGGGAAAGACAGGAGCGTGGGAGGAGGTCACAGAGATCTGGGCTCTGAAGCTGCCTGGCATCCTCCAGTCCAGAAGCACTCAGCTGCCAAGTTGCCGTATTCCACCAATGGCAGCCTGAGCACCTGTCAGAGCTTGGGATTCGGGACCCAGAGAGCTAGATTTCCTCCCTGAAGACTCCAGGGGTCGCTGTGGAGGTGCCTCTCAGCCCTCTCCAGCCAGGCTGAGCATTCCCAGGCCCCTCAGGACACCCTTCCTCCCCTGGCTTCTCATGGTGCTCTTGCACCATAGCTCCCACGGTGCCCAGAGAAAATGCCAACGCAGCCTGGCCACAGGCCTTCACCCTCCACCCTGCCTGCTCCCTCACTGGCTCCAGCGACCTACAGTGCCTGAACATGCCCTGTCTCTTCCCCTACCCAGCAGATTCCTGTTCTTCCTTCAAGACCCACTCAACCGTTATCTTCTGGCCATCGTGCCTGCCCTGGTTCCCCTTCTGGTTTCCCCTGATCACCCCACACTCCCTCGGCTCTGCACTCCAGGAACCTCCATGGCAACCACAGGCTCTTGAGTCTGTGTCTACCTGTAAACCACTGAAGTGTGAGGAGATGGCTTCTAAGCCAAGTCTGGCAAAGAGTGGATGGTCACAGAGGAGACTGACGGGCCACATGAGTTACATCATGGCGTTTGGTCCCCATGGAAGTACTACAGTTAGTATCTAAGTTTGGTGGAAACATTATAGGCAGTCAGACAGGGCTAAGCCCTCAAAAGAGGCAATACAAAAGATGAAAACACATTACAACTGTGGCCGGAGACACATCTGTTGGAGATCAGGCCTCAAGATAGAGACAAAATGACAGGCCTGCATACTACTTCCCCAAGGGATAAGATAAGTGGTAACACTTGGCCAACACGTGGCCAAATAAAGGCAGACATTAGTCACCCAGATGGGTGACCAAGAAAGATCCATCCCTTCCTAAAAAAAGTTCTTTGATCTTTCCATATACACTTGCTATGTGACCTGCTTCCCCATTGGATCAATTTTACCTATTACCTACAATATTACCTGTAATCTTATTGGTTGATCATGGTTTTGTCCCAGGTTGTACCCACCACATGATTTTGTGCCCCCCTCGTGATTGTGCTCTATAAATCTTCCCCCATGAAGAGGGGTCCGCAGCAACTCACTCAGGCCCCCTCCTGTCTCTCAGGAGCTAAAATCTCTCCCTCTCAGTAAAACTTTCCTACTCTTAACCCCCCATTGTTCCTTAGAATTCCTTCTTGGATTTGGGGAACACGGACTTGGCATATCTGACAGCTAGCAGGCTGGGAGTTATATTACTTCCCCTATATCAGAAGCAGCAGCCAGGGCAGGGCCAGAAGTTAGGTTTTATTTTGCAGGTGAGAAGGGGACCAGAACATAGCGGGAGGGGGAGAGAGGAGAGCAAAAGGGGAAGTAAAAAGACGAGATGTGCCATGCACGTGTACCAATTCCCCACCATGACTGCAGTCACTGTGCATTGCAAACGTGGACTAATACAAATTTTAAAAGCAGATAAATGACAAGTAGGTAGATTGACAGATATCCTCCTTCTTTTAAATACAAATTTTGGTTAAAAACCTTGCACAGCCATTATGGAGAAGAATATGGAGGTTCCAAAAAAACTAAAAGTAGACCTACCCTATGGTCCAGCAATCCCACTTCTGAGTACTGTGTGTATTCAGGGGAAATGAATTCAGCATACCAAAGAGAGCCCTCCACACCCATGTTAATGCACAATAGCTAAAATATGGAATCAGTCTAGTTGGCCTACAAAAGATGAATGGATAAAGAAATGGGATATCTCTATATAGGAATACTGTTCAGCTAGAAAGAAAAATGAAGCTGCTGTGTTTCTCTTACGTGGTGGCCCACCCCACACTCTAGGCTGGACCTCTTTTCCTACTTGTACTTGGCTCAAACTTGCTCTGCAGAGCCTGTTTCTTTTCTTACCTTTAATAAAACCTTGCTACCACTAGAAAAAAAAAAGAAAGAAAGAAAAAAAATGAAATCCTGTCATTTGCAGCAAAATGGATGGAAGTGGAAGGTATTAGGCTAAGTAAAATAAGCTAGACACCAAAAGACAAATTTTACATGTTCTGGCTCATTTGTGAAAGCTAAAAAAGTTAAGTCAACTTAAATGCAAAATAGCAATTATGGGAGATTGGGAAGGGTGTATGGGAGGAGACACAGGGAGACTGGATTTGATTAGTGTGTGCCGTATGCCTGTGTTGAAATAATCACACTGAAACCCATGTGCAATTAACACATGTTATTCGAAAATAATTTTTTTAAAAGCAGTAGGTTCTGCACTGAGCTACATGCCAGGTACCAGGTGAAGACCTTTGCCTGCATCCTGCGGTTTACAGGGATTGTATGAGTTGATTTACAGAATGTGACCAGCGCAGTGTCAACCTCAGTGTGAACCCAGAACCACTGTGAACAATAGAAGTAACAGGTCCTTTGTGGGACAGTCCTCGTGCCAGGCGGCATGCCGAGCACATTCCACTCACTGTCTCACTGCTCACAGCAGCTCTGTCCCCCTGTTACAGAAGAGGCTCTGGGTCTGGTTGGGCTAAGTGACCCACCCAGGGTCTTCTGCTGAGAAGGAGTGGGCAGGGTGTCCAGTCAGGATCCACCAGCTCCACCTGGAGTCTCTGGCACGGCAGTGCTAGGTGGCCCCAGGGCCCTGCCCAGAAGAAAGCGGGCCAGATTTTCTCAGGCAGAGCCTAGGGAAATGTCCAGGGAAGCACAGCGGGGAGGAGACTTCCCTTCTCCTCATTCAGTCTAATGTCACAACCACACACCGTGCTCTCTCAGGAAGCCCAGTAACCGGGTTCCTTCTCATCTTCATGCACCGCGAGGTTACACTTCCTGCCACAGGTTGGAGTCAGTCCTGTCCTTCAGGCAGCTGGGTAAACTGAGGCTGAAAGAGTAATGGTGACTCACTCAGAGCTGAGACCCTCACAGACCCACTGCCCTGGGGTCAGTCCTTCAGCACTGTGGGCCTCGCCCTCTGACTGCATTCTAAGCGACAGTGACACCCACCGTGCAGTTTCCTCACCTATGAAACAAGCCTGAGACCTCATTCTTGCAAGAGCGGTGGTCAGAACCAAATGGGCGGTGCATAGCTCCAGCTCCCGGAGCTGGGAAATGTTCTACACCTGCCGCAGTCAGCAGTGAGCTCAGAGGGAAGTTCATGTGGCCTCAACCTCCTCAGCCTTGCTGTGTCTGTTGAGTTGCTTGTGCCCAGGGCTTTTGCTGCCCTTTTGACAACGATTGGCTCATTCTAACCCAATCCACCTGCCTCAAGAGCAGCGCTGTCTCAGAACCAGCCTGGCCTGCATCGTGGCAGCATCTTGGTGGACCCCTGTGTAGTTAGCATGGCTGGGTGACAGGATTGGCCCTGAGCTGTTTCACAGGGACACATCCCCCTCCTACTCTTGTCTGAAGCTGCTGGGTGTGCAGCCAGCAGGTGGCCTACAGCGAGGAGACTTTCTTCCAGGGAGGAACGTGGCTCTGCCATAGCCTGATTCTCTCTGCCGGCTGTATCTTAGGGAAGGGAAGGAAGGAAGCAGGAGGAGGTGACAGCCTTACCTGAGGCCTGGGCCCCACTGTGACTGATGGGCTCATGGGGACCGAAGTGGAAAGGGCACTGAGAGGAAATGTGAGCGGAGCTTGCTTTCATTTAAGGAGCACAAGATTCAACACAGAGGTGAATAAAAGGGTTGCGGAGTGATGCTAATGCCTCCCCCTTCGTGCTCCCTTCACCCTGACCGGCCCCAGAAACGATGGTGTCAAAGAGAAAATGCCTGTGCTTTCTGCTCGCTGTAATTTAGGGAACTGCCCTGTTGAGCAGTGATTGAATTTCATTGATAGCATAAAAGACTTGATCTCCGAGGGCCCAGACCCCAGGGGATTGGTTTTTGCTGTGTCATTTCCCCTGGACCCCTGAGGACTGGCCTGATTCTTGGGGAAAATTTGAACCCCATGCAAGAATCTGTAAGTTCCTCCATGGTGTGATCTACATACCTTCCCAGTCTCATTCCGCCTCCTTCCACTCCAGCTAGAGGGGTCTGCACCCCATAGCCGTGGCCCAGACTCTGGCTCCCTAAACAGCCCCCCTCCCTCCTTGCTGCAGCTCCGCACACCCAAGCTGTCTCTCATAACTCCAACTCCACTTGCTGTGCCTCCAAGCTACAAATGATAACTGAACTCCCAGAATAATAAATAACTTAACTCACGTTACTGGAGCTGAGATCCAAGACTACAAGCTCATTTTTATTTAATCTATTAACACCCCTATCATGTAGGTACTACTGCAACTTAGCCCCATTTCACAGATGAGAAACTTGGGAGGAGAAGTCATACAAATTGCCCAAGGTCACCATTTTGGTCAGAGTTGGTTCCCAGCCTTGGGAGGCAGCCTTTCCCAGCTGCTTTGTTCTCATGGCCCAATCCAGCTGCCTCCCACCTTGCCCTTGCTAGTATCCAGGCAAATTTGTTTTATAACCTTTACAAGACCGTAGTTCAGCAGCCAAAGACCAAGCATGGCTCTGAGTGAATGAATGAGAAAATGCTCGTCAGCCTATAGAGTGAAAATAACTTACACAAATGTTAAAGGGACAGATCCACTAATCACCAAGCGTATGGCCCATATTATGATGGTCTCTGAACCCTAGAATTGAAGCCAGGGTCCATAGGACAATCAGATGCTTCATGAATTCCCACTTTTCAGCTTATAAGACCAGCCCTCTAGGACCAATTTTCAGTCTCTTAGCTGCTTCTCCATTCATTATTGCTTGGCAAACAATGTGATTTATGCATGAGACAAACACATTAAGATGCAATGTAGTTATTCCAACTGTCATAACGACTAAATTGAATTGAATAGCAAACCACTGATAACTCAAGCTCTGCGGAAAAAAAAATCAGCCTGAAAATAATCAATTCAACAGTAGTGACATCGCTGGAAACAACTGTACAAACAGTAGGAAAGGTGATGTCACGACTGTCATTTATTAAGGCACAGTTGTGGTGCTCTGTGCTGAGATGAGGGCCACTGAAATGTGAAGCTAATTTCCCCAAAACAGAATTTCTAATAAATACCTTTGATTGTTCCTTTGTCTCGATCCTTTCCTAAAGACAGGCAATTAACAGTGTTTGCAATATTACAAGCAAATGAAATTGGTTCTCTGCCCAGCCTGTCTACAAAAGAGTTCTACAGCAATAAAAATAATCAATTAGATTCTTCTTTTTCTTCTGGATCCATGTGATTTCCTTAATAATGTCAGTGCAGATTGTAATATGCAGGAAGAAAAAAAAAATCACTGCTTGTATGAGGTGTGAAATCTCAGGCTACAGAAATGTCATCTTTTCTCACAGAATTGTTTTGTTACAAAGGACTGGGGCTCAGGCAATTACAATAGACCTGAGGTCTACTGCCCAATTCATCTTTGGTAGAGTGGCCTGTATTCTATCTCCCCTTCTGTGTTTTTCCTTCTGTATATTTGCTCTCCGGTGCTGAGGTTGGTAAAGCACAGCAGTTAGGACCATAGCACCAACACTAAACATGCCCAGCGTGGCCACTCACTAGCTGCTCACTTAGCCTCCTCAGTTTGTTGCTCTGTGAAATGAAACAGTCAGGCGGGTTCCTACCATCTGAGTTACAGAGGTTTTGAGTGTTATACAGCACATGTTGCTTGAGCAGTGAATAAATAAATATCTTGCACAGTAGCCAGTATGTGGTTAGCATAAAGTCAACTGTTGCTTAAAAATTAAGACTCTGTCTTTCACCTCTAACATCCACCTTCTTATTAACCCAGCAAAATCTTACTGTTCTTCAAAGCTACCATCAGACTCTGCTTTGTCTGAGAACCCTTCCCAAGATCACACTAACTAAACACGATCTGGCTCCCTGAACTCCTAAGACTTTTGTCGGTCTCACTGAGAACTCAGGATTTGTGGCTTAGTCCAGTTGGTATTCTTCTCAGAAGAGCTTCCCAGTTAGATCAGATGTCTTGGGAACAGGCCCAGTGTCTGATTCCTGGTGATCCCCAGAGTTCCTGGGTAAGAGCATGGCACACCACAAAATTCTCAATAAATAGACACTAGTTGACCAGCGAGGGGACTGTCCAGTCCTGGTAGAAACTGGTAGATGCTCAGCAGTTATGAGAGACCACAAGCTGCCCTGGAGAGGGCAAGCACCCATCCCTGAGGCCAACAGAATTCACTGCATCTCTGAAGCCTTATCTTCCTTAGAAGATGCACTCCATTTTGCTAAAATCCTCCCTGACAACCTCATGCCCCATGGGGAAGGATAACTCAAATCCCCTTCATGGGACAGGGTGGCATTATCTCTCAAATTTTAAACTGACCATACAATTTTTAAGAAACTTAAAGACACACAAATATACTTTGCAATCACGCCTGTAAAAATGTTTATCTTATGGACTGACCTGCACATGTGTGAAAAGAGCCATGGAAAATATTTACTGACAGGTTAGCTACATATGTAGCAAAAGACTAGAAACAATTTCAATGTCTATTAACAGGGAAGTGGGTAAATAAACCCAGTTTAGTCCACATGGTACGTCCATGTAGAAGAGCACTAGGCAGCCTTTAAAAAGAACACCTACATGTTCTCATGTAGAGTCATCCCCAAGATATACTAAGTTAAAAGGCAAAGTGCTAACCAGTACATGTGGCCTGAGCTCACTCATGTGAGAAGGGGCAGCTTGAGCCTTTGTGCATGCAGTGTCTCTGGGACAGCAGCAATAACCCAGGCCGCTGCAGGCAGGAGGGATGGGGTCGGAAGTAGAAGATTGTCACTGTATTCTGTATTCCCATTTGTACAGTCTAAAGACTTAAACAAGTGCATACATTATCTTCCTCTTCTTTTCCCTTATTAAATTTTCATTGGATTTATTTTTAATAAGGTAAACCATGAGCAGGTACCAAATTATAAAAGGTACAAAGTGATGTAAGGTAAAAAGTCTCCCTCTTAGCCTTGTCCCCAGCCACCTGGTACCCACCCTAGAGGCAACAGATGGGATTCTTCTGCCCTTTCCGTCCTTACTCTGCCATCTTGTCTTTTAAAATAATTGTAAGGAAATGAACTGGGGGAGCATCCATTCTCGCTGCCTTCCAGCCAAACTGGCCCCCTCCACAGTTGGCTCAGGCTTCCACACAGGGCGGAGCGTGTGTCTGGAGTGGGGAGAGAGCTCTCTTGGACTCAGGAGTCAGGCCTGAACCTTCAGGAAGTTAACTGACCCCTCTCTACTGCATCTGCAAAAGAGGTGATGAATCCCCACCTCCTGGGCTGTATGATAAGGGTAAAAAGCAGACCTGGGAAAGCGCAAGGTCACTTAGCTGCCACCAACCTGGAACACTGAGGAGCAGCTTCCCCCTCACTCCATCCCAGAAAACGGAAAACTTTGCAGAGCTGATCATTAACCTAATCCTTCGCCCTAGGTCTGAGGATTTTAAAAAAGGCTTTGGGGGTAGCGGGGCTGGGATTGAACCCATGGCTTTTACACTGAGCTACATCCTCAGCCTTTTTTCTTTTTTCTTTTTGAGACAGGGTCTTATTAATTTGCTAGGTTTCAGGGCTTGGTTTGAACTTGCCATCCTCCCACCCCGGCCTCCCGGAGTGCTGGGATTACAGGTGTGCACCCCAACACCCAGATTAGGAAACCTGAGTCCTGACTCCTCACTACTGGGGCTTCCTGGTGAAACTCTTCCCATCCAGGCTCTGCACAGAATGAGTGGGTTATTCCTGAGACCCAGACACCGGCAGCTTTCTACCCTCGCCTCCTAGGCAGGTGTCGAGGAGCCTCTCACTCAGCGAGAAGTGGCTGGTGGGAATCCCTAGGTGGCAGGTGTGAGTTCCAGCTAAACTGATTTCTCTGCTACAGACTTACATGTGACATGGATATAAGACAAACTAAATTCCTCAAAGCTGGCAAACTTACATTCTTTCAAAACAGCATATCTGTTAAATGATCTTGGATTCACTTTTATCATTACTGACATTAAACATGTCACATTGACCATGTAGAGCTGAGGAGTGGCATCCCTTCCGTCCAACTCCAATTTACTAACATCATAGGAATTAAGAAGTGACCATCAGTAACAAAAGTCACCAGTGCCAATCAGTAAAGTGGTAGATGGGCAGAGCTGCTCTAGGATTGCTTCCAACTCAGGGGGCTTCGCGCTGGTATTAGCAAGTGAGCAACTGTCATGCTAACCCTGCAGTTTACAGAGTGACTCCCAGGATCTGGGAGGTAGAGGGGATTTTGTACTTGCCAGAGGTTTCCCAGGAATAATACATTACACACACACACACACACACACACACACACACACACACACACACACTCCACCAGAGCTGTGGGTGGGGATCAGAGGGAGCCAGCTGTGGGGACAGAAGTGGGTATCCTGAGTCCTTTCCCCATCTCTCTCACTACCCTGTCCCCCTTCAGCATTTAGACTCCATTCTGCAAAATAAGGCACAGATAGGAAGGAGAAAAATGATTCTCTATTTTTTAAGTAAATCTAAGGAATTAAAGAGCACAGCAGCCTCTGATAATGGTATTGAATAAAAATACCTCACTGAATAAAAATATCTCTTAGTGAGTTGTCCTAAATCAATTTTAATGAGTCTACTTTTTTCCTAGTTAGTATTTGTAATTTAATAACTCTGAAAATCACTATTGAAACAAGAAAACTGAATATTTTCTAATTTGTTCCCTGGAAGATTTATCTGCTAATCAAATATCTTCCTTCTCACCACACTTAAAGAGGGCATTTAAAGTGACATCCTCTCCTGTTCCAGATCATACTTTAGTTTCATCGTCTTTTTAAATTGATGTCCAAGGTGGGCTCCCTTCTTAAAATCGGAGCTGTTTCAGAACATTGCAATGGAAAACTGGGGTGACTCTACCTTGGAGTTCAGTCTTCGCAAGAGACAATCGATGAACACTGAGGAACTATGTGACCCCTGGCCCTGTCTGTCACCTGCCAGGTGCGTGGGACTGGCGCTGATACTGGATGCATCCAGGTGCCTCTGGTGTATCAGCCTCCCTTTGTCACCAGTTGTTCCCACCTTGTTGTTTAATCCCAAGTACAGCTTGTGCTCCCTCCCAGGCACCAGCTGCAGCAATGCCTGATGTTAGTCCCTGCCTCAGAGACATCAGAGTCACTGCTGCAGGGCAGATGCCCCACTAGATGTGAGCAAAGCACTCCAGAACAATGCATTGTATTTATGTAACAGATGCTTACGTGGTATCTACCTCAGGCCAGGCATGATGCCAATGAAATATTTACCAAAATTAATTCATTTATCTTCACAACAATTTCCCTATAGTCATATTATTCTCATCCCTTTGCACTGGTGGGGAAACTGAGGCACCAGGCCAGGAACGTAACTTGCCCAAGTGGCAGCAGCCAGGCAGTGTCAGTTCCAGGTTCTGAGCCCAAGTACTGCCTTTCCGTGGGCCCTGTGCTCCATTCATTGGGCAACACTGCCCCAAATTCAGAGCTAGCTGATTAAAACTATCTGCAAAAGGAATGTGCAGACAGAGAGTGCCAGGGGCATGCTGAGGCAGGACGCTCGCACTTCAGCACACTCGATGGGTGGGAGTGAGGAGGCCAGGCAGAGGAAGAGTTATGAGCAGTGGTGCTGGGGAGACCTCAGGCTGTGTCCCAGGGACCCAGTCAGGCCACGCAGCAGGAGAGTGGAGAGGAAAAGAGCCAAGGGGTGAAATGTGGGCAGGACCATGCCGTGCAGCACCTACACACCGAGGACGACCATGCCATCCTGCTTCACAGACCACTGATGAGGAGAAAAGTCCCAGAGCCACCCAGGCATCCAGGGGCTCGTGGGAGCTTGGCCCAGGACCCCTTCCTCCTGAGCCCTTGGGGCTACTTGCTGTGGAGAGCATGAAGAGCGAGGATTGTACACCCATGCTGCAGGCATTTGAGGGCATTGCACAGATGCGCACAGATGGAACCCTCATCCTCAAGATGAGGTCCCTGCTGGGCACAGTGTGCCCGCCACAGACAGGGTGTCCAGCTGAGGTTTGTGGGCTGAACGCACAGTGCGAGGGGCAGAGTCAGGGCAAGTGCAGGAGACAACGGCTCTTGGGTCCCAGCAGGCGGACAGGGCAGGCAACACAGTCACAGGGCACCCGAGGAAGAGCACAGGGGCCCAACTGGTGGCCTGGCAAACCTGTGCCTTGGCCCGTGGGAGCCACAGAAGTTGTTTGTTCTTTGGTTTAGTGGAACCCGGCACAGATGCAGAGTTTCAGCTGGGGTGCCTGACAATGAACCAGTGAGCAGGCATGGGGGAGGGGACCCCATTTAAATAGCAGCTTGGAGCCAGGGATTTAGCTCAGTGGTTCCACTTCCTGCCTCAAAAGCACAAGGACCCAAGTTCGATCCCCGGTACCAAAAAAGAAAGAAAGAAAGTAAATGGCAGCTAGCTCCCCTCCAAGTCCCTCCCACAGGGGGCGTGGAGCCGGGGCCCAGCTGTGTGGCCCCTCCTCATGGGGCCCTCGCTGCAGTGAGGATACCGAGGATACTTCTCCCACGCTTGACTGTGCTTAGACTCCTGAGGCTGCTCTCATGCACGTGGGTGCTGATGTTAGAGCCTTGAGACTGACCCTCTGGTTCCTAGACTCAAAGCCCCTGGGTTTGAGCCCCGACTGCACTATTTGGTGACAAAGTGATCTTCGGTAGATAAAGGACCTCACCTTGCACAACTTCAGTTTCACCCACGTGTGAATGAAGCTAATGTCTGCTCCTCACAGGCTCGGGTGATGAGGATGACATGAGAAGGCACGTGCTCACTAAACCCAAGCGATTAGTTTTAGTAGTGGTAATAGCACAGCCTTCATTTGGCCCTTAAAACTGGGTCACTGATCTGGGCATGCCACCAGGTTTCCAAAGCAAAAGGCAGCCCCTTAATATATCACTTCCAGGTGGCTTATCCCTGCAAACTGACTGCATTTTTGTTTCTCGGGTCTCAGTCATGTCACAGTGTTTCCTACCTGACAGTTTCACTCTTGAACAGTGCAGCCTCAATACACCCACTAATCACAGCACTTCCGGAGCATACACCACCAGTCGGCAGCAACTTTCTCGGGAGCGGGGACTGAAATAAATGATCAATTAGCAGGTTTTATAGGATTTCCTTTCCCCCACTGCCCTCCAGTGCTTCTAACACATTACCTTGATCACAACAGTTATTTTAAGGACATTGAGCTGAGTGCTTGTGGGCACGCATGGGTGCACCATGGGGTCCTGTTGCAGTAGCTATGTGGCCTGGGGCAGCTTGCTCCCCATTTCCAGTCTCATTCCTGGCAGGTAAAGTAAGGAAGTTAAGGTGACTCGATTCCTAAGGCTCCTTCCAACTCCTGAATTACACACGGCCATATGCCTCAGTTTCCTCATCTCTGCCATGCATCAAGAGCTATTTGTGAAGGCCCTTGGGGCTCTGGGTATCCTGCCAGGTGTGTGAAAGAGGCTCTCTCATCCCCAAGCTGTCTCTGCAGTGTGGAATGCCCTCCCCTTCAGGGTTAGGCTCCTTGGAGACACTTAGGCCCAAGTTCTTATCTTGCCTACCTCAGCCCAGAATCCTTGGGAATGGCCTCTCTGACCTGCCCCTTGTCTAAACTGTGTCAGAGAAACAAAGGTCGGGTTTGGGGTCTTCACCACAAAGGCGCCAGTCCTGCAGTAAAATGATACCACACACAGATGAGCAAGTGTCTTCCCCTCCCTAATTCCTTTCGGTGGTACCTGAGGATTTCTCCTCAGGGGCCACACCTGGGTGCATTCCCTGTTACAGCCCCATGTGGGGAGAAACATAACTTAGGGGTTCTGGTTTTATCACTTGAGAGAAGAACTTCATCTTCACTTCTGGTCATCTGCAACATGTATATGGCACTGATGGCTCCTTGGAAAAGCTGTCCGGGGGCCAAAACAACAACTGTGGATGTTTCTTGGCCTTCTACTTTAGAACACTAAGTAGACAATAATATCTGTCCCTTACAGGCCCGATAATAACATCTGGTACCTTACACATAAGCTGTAGGGATGATTACCTCCGTAATAGAATTTGAACAACACCAGAAACTTTCACCTCTCCAAAAATATCTTCCCCCCACCTGAAATTCACTATTAGGATTCATGGGAGGGATTACAAGCTTCTCAGCATTCAGAAGCACTGCGTTAAGTGGCTTTGCCAGCGATGACCTACTAATACCAGGAAGAAAAATTATATTCACTGGGCCCTTGGCATGCCCCAGGCACTTTGTGATACTAAATTCTTTTTTTAATCCCAAACCAA
The DNA here is from genome assembly GCF_053883595.1 of Heterocephalus glaber. NCBI lineage: Eukaryota > Metazoa > Chordata > Mammalia > Rodentia > Bathyergidae > Heterocephalus > Heterocephalus glaber. The sequence goes on from NW_028258414.1 coordinate 2,029,579, forward strand.
TCTGAGACAAGTTTTATGATTCAGTGCCTCTTTAAAACCAAAAGAATGAGTTTTGAGAAGTTTAGGAAACTCCTCGAAAAAGGGCCAAGGGAGGGATGGAGTCAGGATGTAAGAGTGAGTAGGGTGGGCAGGCGGAAGGTGCAGAGAGACAGAGAGGGGCGTAAAGGACAGCGGACTAGGGCCAGCGCCCCTCAGCCTGCTTCACTTCCTCCTGCCCTATCCCCCCGCAAAGACCCTAGAGTTTCTGCCAGAAAAGAAATAAAGAATATTGTCCCCTCCAGCTAGCCTGGAAATATTATTGGGGGGCCCTTGAATGTCCCCATGGGTGGACAAGGCGTCACAAGTATTTGGCCGTGGGCCCCCACAAGAGCCAGCTGCTCACTGGATAATCACCCCCTCGCCTCATCTCGGGAAAGATGTGGCCCTCCCTCTCCAAATCTGCCCCATCACGCTAGCAACACTTGTATTTTTAGAAACTGTTGATCCCTGATAATCTCACAGCCTCTAACTGCCACTCCCAGGATGACTATAAATGAAAACACAACAACGAAGTAGGGAGACACGTGTTTTTCTCTCACCGTCATCTCGCTGAACCCAGGGTGGGCATGGGCGGAGCCCCTGTGCGTGTCCCAAGCAGCAGGGAAGGGGAGGTGGCGAGCACAGGTGTGACCCAGTAGCTGGGTTCTGATGAAAGGCTGGCTGCTGAGCAGTTATTAGGGACAGGAGAAACACACACACACAATTGTCCAGCCTCTGGAGCCCAGAGCTGGGTGTGAGGATTACAGTCACATGAGGGGAAGCCAGGCTGCAGCTCACCTGCTCTGGACCAGCGGACCCATGAATATGGGAATGAATGGAGTCTACAGGGGATAGGGTTTCTGGATTGGAGCATCAAAATCATTCTCAAATTTACCTCCTAAAACCTGAAGGCAAAGGAACAAAAGCACCCTTGAAGGACAAGTGAAAAGAGCCCCTCCCCTAACTTTAGCTCTGACTGCCAGCCCCACCACAGGACAGGCAGCCTGGCTACACCACCCGGCCTGGTTGCAAAGAACACCCAAAGCCAGGGGCACAGAAGCAGGCATCTCGGGAGGTCATGGTTTCCACCAGGCAGAAGGGAGACAGGACAGTGTCTTTGTCCCAGTGTCCCCAGAGCCTAGGGCTTCTGCCAGACATCCAAAGTTGTAATCCCTTCCTAAGTAGCTGTAATGTCTTGGGCTAGTCACTCAACCCGGAGCCTCAGTTTCCCAGCTTGGAAAGTGGGACTAATAATAATGTCTCGGTTGTGAAGTTTGAGAGGCAAAATGACTTGAAAATGCCTGGCAGACTCCCTGGAGCACTGAAAGCTGCTAGAGTGAGTTTAAATTGTCCTCTCCAGCCCTACCCCATTCCCAAACACCAGAGCAATCCTGATGGATTCCTAAGCGATATCTCTGCTCCATACTGGTGCCAGGGGCTGGGCAGGACATGGTTTTCTAAGACAATAGCAACTGCACACCCCTGTCCCCTTTTCCCCGTTCGGTCATCAGGAGGCACAACTTCCCAAAGTCCCCATGCTGCACCTGGCTGCAGATGGTTATCCTAAGAGCACTGGAACAGCACAGGACTGTTGATCCAAGGACAGCCCAGTGGTATCAGAAGTGCTGCCTGACACATAATTCAAGTTAACCCTTCAGGGATGCCCAACACCTGGAGGTGGGGAGGTCTCTCTGCCTGCACTTTCCCAGAAGGCCTGGAGGTGGGGCCTGTTCTCTGCAGCTCCAGCTCTGACCCAGTTGGGTACCTTGCCATGGTCCCAGCAAGCCACAGAGAGCCCATTGTTCAGCCTTCCTGGCCACACAGAGGGTCTGCCTTTGCCAAGTACAGAGGCACCTCCCCGCTCTGGTAGCAGGGCGATGTGCCCTGACCCTTCCCCCCAGAAGCATGCTGCCCCGCCACGATGGCCTGCAGCCACTTGGAATCTCAGTCCCTGAAAGACCTGCAGGCCCATCTGCTTTCCTTTTTGTGAAGGGCAGGTCGTAGAGGGCAGGCCAGTGAGTGAAACCTAATTTGTGCTCTCTGTTAACACCATGGAGACTGCAGAGGCTTTATTACTGTGCACTGTGATATACCATGATTACTACAGTTAATATGGGATTGCTATTATACAGAGAGAGCTGTAATATAAACATTTTCTAATCTCTTTCCTCTTGCCACATGGCAGGTCTGTGCTAAGCATTATTCCATTGCTTTTTGGTTTTGGGGAGGTATATTTTGCTTTTGGTTTTGAGACAGGGTCTCACTATATAGTCCACGGTGGCCTTGAACTCACAGCAATCCTCCTGCCTCAGCCTCCTGAGTGCTGGGATCACAGGCATGTGCCACCACACCCAGGAGCATTATCCTATTCTTAACCTCCCACAAACGTGTTAGGTAGCAACTGTATCATTCAATCCTATTTCATAGAGAAGGACAATCCAGAAAGGCTGACTTACTTGCCAAGGACCACAGGTTCCATAAAAGCCCAAATTCCCACTCAGGACAGCCCAGCCTCCATCCTGTTCTCTCAACCGCCAATGCCCAGTGACAAAATTCTTAGAGACCAAATCTAGGGCCTCGGAAATCTGCTCTGTCCCACACATGTCGCTCCATCCCATCTTCACAGGGTGCCTGAAAATCATCTGTGTGTTCTTTTATTTTAGGGCCTCATCTGCTCCTTAAACACAAACAGAACAGAGCTGAGGTCCCCAAAGGGATGCCGGAGCAAGAGAGGCCCCAGGCAAACATGAACATGCAGTGCACATTAAAGTTTGCATCCCCCTCGTAAGCCCTCTTCATTCTATTTCCTCCATCCTTCCAATTAGCCTGAACTTTCACACTGTCAAAAAAAAAAAAACCTGACTTCACAAACAAACTCATAATGAGATACTTCCCACCCAGCCACGTCATCATCAGACCAAAAGCACGCATGGCCTCCCCACAGCTTCCTTAGCAAAATAAACTCTGAATGCTGAGGAAGCTGGGTGAGTTCTCTCTGTAGCCACACCCTGCCCGCTCTGACGGCCACCTAGCCCACCTGTATCTGCTGGCTTGGACCGGTATCTGCTATTGTGGATCTATCCTATTGCTGTCCAACTTCGGTTCCATTAAAATTATGTCACAAAACTGGGGCATCTAGGACAACCTAAGTAAACAGACCAACGATAAAGTTTCCATATAAGCTTGACCCACATTTGAGCCTGGCCTAATATGCATGCGTTAGATCCTGTGGTTTGCAATTTATACCTCCAGATAGATAGACAGACAGACAGGGCCACATATAAATCGCTCACTAGAAAAAAATGGAAATTCCTTAACCAGTGATTTCATCTCCAGGGACATATTTTTTTTTCCCAGTACCAAGGATCAAACTTAAGACCTTGCTCTTGCGAGGCAGGCACAGCGCCACTGAGCTAAATCCCCAGCCCAGGGACATCTTTTTAAGAGTCACATAAAGGATCATGCCCCTCTGTGGAACTCGTTCACTACTTAACTCGGCAGCTGAGAGTTCTGAAGGAGGGCATCTTACTTCCTAGTACAAGGGCTTAGGGGTTACCCACTGCTGCGTAACCCTCAGATTTAGTAGCTTAAAACAACAACTCTTTCTTATCCCTTGGTTGCCAAGGGTCAGAAACCTGGGAAGAGATTATTTGAACACTTTTGTCCCAGGGTCTTTTAAGTGGCTGCAAGTTTGTGAGGCTGCAGCCATCTCAGCCCCAACCAGGCTGGAAAATCTGCATCGGAGCTCATCGGGGGATTGCTGGAGGATGTCAGGTCCTCATGGGCCACAGGGACCTCTAATCAGAGCTGTTCATGGGGCACTGGCTTCCTTAGTAGGGAGAGATGACGGGGGGGGGGCAAAATGGAAGGTTCATCTTCTACAATTTAATCCTAGTAGGGACATACCATCATTTTTGCTATATTAGTCACACAGACCAGCACAATGTGGGAGGTAACCACACAGGGCCACCCGTGGTGCCATCTCAGAGGGTGGCTATTCCAAAGGGCACAGAGCTCGGTGAGGTGTCAGGGCTGCAGCCAGATGGTCACCCCTATAAATCAGTGCCCATGCATATTTCAGATTGCCAATACCAATGTCAGATCACAAAGTGCTGCAAAAATACAGCATGGGCAGGACCACTTTACTGACCTATTAGAATTGGTTTATAAGGAGCCTTTTACCTAAATTCAATCAAGGAGTCTGGTTCTTGCTAGTTCTTGCTTAGGAATGGAGTGTTCTCTATACCTGAATGTCCTCTCTTCATCTGATTAACTTAGCAACCCTCTTTTTTCTATGTTGATAGACAATACGAAAGTAAACATCAGCCCAGCCCCTCTCTGGGATATCCCAGATTTCTATCCCAAGCTACGCAACCTCCTGAGCTGCTCTTCTAGGTCTGTAGGTTTCTTTCCTTCTGCTCACAGGCAGGAGCTAACTGTGTGTGTCATGTACGGGGCATGGAGCCATTAAGGCTCAGTGCTAGCAACTGAGCCACATCTTCCTAATTACCATACCATCCCCGTCCCCTGTGCTAGGCTCTGTCTTATCCCACTAAAACTTCACAACAGCCCTGAGGCCACAGCTGTCATCCTCTCCATTTTACAGATGAGGAGACTGAGGCTCAGAGAGGGAAGCAACTCACTGAAAGCCTCTCAGGCTGTGTGAAGCAGAGCCAGGGTTCAAACACAAGCAGTCTGTGACCTGAGTGGGTTTCTGTGGAATCAGGATAACTTTCCCCATGAAGAATGCAAGCTAATTGATCACAGACCGTATTTCTTTCATACACAGTCAGCACCTGTTAGTATTTGTTGATCGATTACAACTTCTGTCCTAGGCATTTTAACCATACAGTAAAGCATAGCCCTCCTCCTTACTCTCCAGAGTATATGATCTAATATGGTCTAAACAGACAAATCAGAATTTCCTGGACTCAGGGCATTTTGAAGGAATGTTATTCTCAACTCTCTCTTTGCAAATAAGAAAAGAGAGCCTAAGGAAGGCTGCTTCTCACACTGAGATTCCACCTCACCCCAGAAAGAGTGGCTGGTGTCAAGAAATCGTCCAATAACAAATGCTGGCGGGGGTGTGGGGAGAAAGGAACCCTTCTCCATTGTTGGTGGGAGTGCAGACTGGTGCAACCACTGTGGAAGTCAGTATGGAGATACCTCCAAGAACTAGGCTTAGAGGTCCCATTTGACCCAGCTATTCCCCTGCTGGGGATCTTCCCCAAAGAATTAAAAGAATCATACCACAGCGATATATGTGCACCCATGTTCATAGCAGCACAGTTTGTAGTAGCTAAAGCTTGGAAACAGCCCAAGTGCCCATCAACTGGAAACTGGATAAAGAAGATGTGGTTTTTTATAAAATGGAGTACTACTCAGCCATAAAGAACAGGAAACTAGAGACATTTATAGCTAAATGGATGCACATTGAGGCCATACTCTTAAGGGAAATAAATAGGACACACATGTGTAAATACCGAACAGTGTCTCTGGTGTGAGAAATTGAAAGTGTAAATAAAGATTAAAATGATTAAAATGAATAATTGATAATTTGAAATAGGAAAAGGTCCAAAGGTGTAGGGGTGGTGGGAGGGGAAGGGGAAAGGGAAGAAGGGAAAGGGAAAGGAAAAATGATGAGAAAAGAAAAAAAAATGGAAACAAAATCTGTGTAATAATAGGGAAGGGCGCACAGGTAATGGGGAAAAAATAAGAACCAAGATACATCACGTTCAGGTACAAGCACCCGATCATAAATGTAAATGCATTGTATGCCTAAAATGTACCAATAAAAAAAAAAGAAAGAAAGAAAGGAAGCTGCTTCTACCCCCAGCCCGGGCCTCTGGTCCGGGTCAGGAGTTCCATGTGCACGGTAGTTTGCAGAGGTTCTCAACCGGGTGATTTTGCCCCTCACCTCCAGGACGTTTGGCAATGTCCAGGGCATTTCCTGTTGTCACACTGGGGACAAGGGAGCTACTAGCATTTAGTGAGCAGAGGCTGGGGCACTGCTCAACGTCCTACAATGATCTCAAGGACAATCTCTGTGCCAAGAACTCTCGGTTCTGAGGTTGAGGAACCTGTTCTGAGGGACTCACCAGTCTCTAAGCGACTCTTTGTTTCCATGTTTAAGTGTGGTCACCTGAGGATGGATACTTCGTTGGGAGGAAGAGAGGGAGAGAAGAAGGAAGACAGAGAATGACAGAAGAAGACATGAGGCCTTCCTGGCAGGCAAAGAGAGCCCAGTGCTATAAATCAAGGCCTCTGTTCATAAAACAGAACACCAGGGAGTGTTTGAGATCAATTTTTCACCTTTTTCTAAGAGCGATGACACCCAGAATACCTTACTCACGTTGTAGCATAATTGAGGCCCACACTAACAAAGTGAATTAACAGCACCCAAGCCCTGCCCCACGGTCGTCCCTCCTCTCAAAGCAGGTCCTGATTGATGGGCACGGTGGAGCCAGTGAGGTGCAAATGCACTGCCTTTCTGGAAAATAACTGGCTCCTTCCGAGGCATCCACTGGGAAAGCTGCTTTAGTTACGGCTGCCACCGAGGAAGATGGAACAGGCAGCTCCCAGTCCAGGGCGGCAGAGCCACAGAGGAGGGCGGATGGAGGGCGCCCTGCATTCACACATCCGAAGGCGAATGCGGCCAGGCTCCGGCCCCCTGCCGGATGACAAAAAGCCCCTGTCAGGGCCAGCTGGCAGGTGATGTGCTAGTCCGCCCCCAACACCAGCAGCCACTAAGCCTCAGGAATGGGGTGGGGGAGTCGGCCAGCCCCCGGACAAGGAGAGAGGGACCTCTGAACTCAGAGACCCCCATCTCGGAGAGAGGCTCTGGCCCTTTATGGTAGATAAGGGTCCAGGGCAACCACAGGACAGCGGTGCTTCTCTGTCCTCTGATCACACTGTGGGAATACTAGAGACCAGAGCATCAGAAGGAGACTTAGAAAATGCCTTGAAACTACCAGGTGGTCATTCTCCCCAGCACCCATATCTGGGAAGCCCTTTCCTTCTCCACCAGTGCACCCTTTCAGAGCCCGCAGGACGCCCCCAACGATGGCTGCCCCAGGCCCCAAGCCAGGACTGAGCCCCTCTCCACCCACTCCCAGCCCTCGCCCCGCCCCTCGGCTCTGCTCTCCACCCAGGCGCTTCTCCTAAACATCCAGAACCCCTAAATTGTATCTAAAATGCTCCTCATAAAACCTGGCTCCTCCTGCCAGCGCTGTGATTTCCACGGGGCATGCATGCCTGGAACGGATGTGTTCATAGGGCTGGTTTCTGCGGGGCTCCACTGGGATGACAGTGACTAATCAGGAACCCGCGTCCCTCTCCCACAGCTATAGCAGTTCTGTGGTCAGACTGAAAAGAGCCTGTAGTCTCTGTCGGCCAGTCCAGGGCTCTCGGACCCCAGCCCCACGGGTCTCCTGGAGGGACAGCTACTCCACCCGAAGCATCTGACTCGGTGTCTCCCGCGGGACTGAGGATCTGCCTTTCTGACAGATGCTCAGGTGCCGCCCACAGTCTGAGAATGACTTTGAGCTCGAGCAATGCCCCGAGGGGGTGAAATGGCTCCTAGGGAGAGGGGCAGAGCGCCTGACTCTATTATAGACAAACCGTCCATGGACAGACTGCAGTGTTACGGTTTCACTGCGGGCGGAGGAAAGACAGTGGAGAGACGCCTTGAGGCAGTAATGAGAGCACCTTGCCGGTCACTGCCAGGGCCCCACTTCAGCTCGGTCCTCCGTCTCCAGCAGCCGGGCCAGGGCCATGTCTGACCCAGTGGGGAAGCCCAGGACCAGCCCCAAATCCAGCTTTGCCCTTGTAGCTGGGGCTCTTCCTGCCCACACCCACTTTGGCTTCTGTATGGAAACAGAGAAAGTCACACGGACCGAAGCTGCTTTGAGTGCAGTGCCTGGCGTGGCTGGAGGGCGCTTAGGGGTGAGCGAGAGCCCCGCACAGGAACCCTCTCCAGACGGGAGGGCCTGTGCCCGCACTGCCCTGCTGAGCCCCAGGACCGTGGGGGCGCGCACCTCAGGCAGAGCAGCGTTACTCCTCAGTTCCTTGTCTCCAACAGTGCTCTGGAGACACCTCATTTGGGGGGAAAGCCAAAAGGAATCGCAAAAGCAGAGACCCCTGGGTTACAAGCCCTACTTTGTTCTGTGTGCCCCCTCCCCAAAACCTGAGCGAGGAGTCACCGCTGATTCTACTCATTTCTCAGCCTCCTGGGTCCAATCTGGCACCAAACCCTATGAGTTGATCTGCATGGGCTGGTTCTGCTGCTCCAGGCTCTCTAACTGCCTGAGACCTCCATTCATCCTGTGGCTTCCCCTTCTTATCTAGACCCTGGTTCTGGCTGCCCAGCCTGGAGGTCCCTCGCAGGCCCTAAAGCTGCCTTCTTGCTGGGCAGATCGGACTGTCATAACTCCACAGGAGGGAAACAGAAGTGGAAGAAGAGGTTAGTGGTAAGCAGGATGCAGCCAAGCCTTCCAGGCCCCAGGTCTTCCCTCTCAGATGAAAGTCAGGGCAGCCTGATGGGACAGGGAACAGAGTGAGCAGCAGAGCCTAGACAAGAGTAGGCCGAGGCAGGAACGGTGCCAGGCCTTGGTTCCAGTGGAAACTTAGAGGCCCCAGATCCCTCACCATCCGATGCTGAGGACGGGTGGGAAGAGCGTGGGTTTGGGGTTCGCAAATCATGCGAACTGTGGAAGCAGAGGCAGTGACGTTACCCCGAGCCTGTTTCCCAGTGTGTAAAGTGGGGGTGAGGTGACAGTACCTGCGTCAGAGCTCATGAGAGGACCAAGATGTGAGCTGTCTCCAAGTGGTGGCAGTGATGCTGGGGTCAGGGTGACCATTTCTATCCCTTACGGTGCTTGCTGCTCTCCTCTGAGCAGCCTTCCGGGTCTCCACATTGCTCTCTGCCAAAGGCAGTGCTGCTTTGTCACTCAAATGGCACAGAACTGAGCAGACTGTCACCTCCCTTTCCAAAGGACAGTCTTCTGCAGCACAGTCTGCAGTCACCTGGGCCCTGGGAGAATTCATGCCAGTGTTTGCTCGTGTTCAAAGTCAGAGTCCATAAACCCCCGAAGCTCCCCGTCTGTGCTGCTGCTGCCAGTTTCTGTCCTCCGCTGGAGCACATGGCTTCAGCAGCCACATGTACTCAGGCCTGGTAATGGCATCTTTTCAGATTCACACTCAGCCTCTCTCTCTCTCCCTCTCTCCCTCTCTCTCTGTCTCTATCTCTCTCTCCTTCCTACCTTCTGTGAGATTTTTGTTTGTTTGTTTCTGCTATTACTTCTAGCTTCTTGACATCATAAATTTGATGGAAGTCATACTCTACAGCAATGATGTCGAACCTAGGGCACATGTATTATTTGGTTTTGGGGGGGGGTTAAGACAAAAGATGTTAATGTATGATGTTAATGTTTTTTCTAAACTAAAACCTCAGCATTCAGGTTTAATTCCAGTGTTGGCACTTTGCGATAACTAAGCGAGTTTTGGATTGCAGTGTGGGCACTAAGAGGTTTGCCGGCCCTGCTAGGGCAAAGCCTCAGACCAGACCCTAGGCGAAAACATAAGCCGTCTCCCCCAAGACGCTATCTTCTCACTGGTTTTCGCTGGGCACCGTGATTGTCAACCTCGCCAGCCTTGCAGCCAGTTCATATTTTTCCTCCTTTCTACATGGATATTAGTAGGAAAACATTCCAAAAGGTTGCTCAGGTTCCCCTGCTTGCCTCCTCCTCTACCTCTTCATTTGATCAGCCAGTGGATCCTATGGATTCCATCTGAAGATGTCCCCTGGCTTACAAGTCTTGCTCTCTTCTGTGTGGCCACCCTCCCCTTCTCTGCAGCCTCCCACCTCACAGGGACGTTACCACCTGCCCTAGACTGCGCCCTTTATAACCTGGCTTTTTCCAGTGGAGATCTAAGGTAGCTTAGCACACGTCTATTCAAAGGTACCCACCCTGTCCCAGCATACTCCTTACCTGGAAGGTACTCTTACTATTTGCTTAAAGCCTTACGATTTTTTTTATTATTGGCTTTCAGTTTTATACTCTTTGGTGATGATAATTCTTATCTCAGAATGACAAAGAATTTAGAAATATTTTCAATGTATTTTTAACATCTGCATCAGAGAACAAAGAAACTACAGTTGGTGAAGGGGTGGGGCTAGAGGAAGAGGGGAATTTAATTAGCTTTAGTTTTTATACCAACTTCCTTCGGGGCTGGCTGAACTGGGATGTGACAGCTGGCTGGATCTAGTAGAAAAGGGAAGGGTACATTAAATTGCCATGAATATATTTGCCAGTTTTTACAATACCATTTTTAAAACTCTCTTCAGAAGCCAATTTCCTTATGAGAAAATTCTCCTTTTCTTTTTTTTTTTTTAGAATAAGCAAACCCCAAATTTCTTTCCTAACCCTAAATCAGTTCATCAGGCTCTAACACTGTGATTCTGAATAAAGACTCTGGGGCCTTCCTGAAATGTCTGGCTCTCTACCCTTCAGGGATTCTCTGCAGCCTGAAGCAGAGTGGGAAACTTGAAGATGGGGGGAAAACAGACATCCTTTATGTCTCGTGATGTTAGCATTGGAAGTGAGATCCCAGCTAGCTGCACCCCTGGGTGGGCTACAATAGAAGGGGAGCCTTTAGATGTGTGGGCTGAGGCAGTCCCAGAGGATATGCTAGGCCGGACCTGAAAGCTGACTCGGGAACTGAAGGACAAGGCCAGGGAGGACTGGGGACATTACAGCCCCGGCAGGGGTCACACCCTGACATCTTCTCATTTTCTTTCTTTCTCTGCTATTCCCTGGATGCTTCCCTGCTCTATCCTGAGGCCATTGGTCCTCTCCTTCTGTCACAGCCCCACAGCATGTCTGAGGTTCAGGCCACTCAGATTGCACGAGGCCAACCTCTGCCACCAGACCAGACACTTCCGGTTGAGATGCACTTAAATATGCATCCTGAGCAGGTGCTAAATAAATTCCTCCCCAGCTTGGGCTTGCAAATGTTGCATTGGATCCCCTGTCGTTTGGTCTCCTTTTTGCAAAAGCACTTTCATTTAGCTTGTCAATACACTTTCTCTGAGGTCACAGCTGCCAAAGTGGTCAACTCAAAGTAGCTGATGTCAGAGAAGTGGGGTTAATGTTCCCAAATCAGAAATCAGTACTCTAAAGCCAAGACTCTTGATGCTAAAGAGGGAGCATGAAGTGAGCAGGGCATACGCACTCATCACTTCTGAGTTCAAGCCCAAGTCTGCAGGGTCCTCGCAGGTGCCAAACAGCCCATTAGACTTGGGGGACAAAGATGAGGAAGAATGGTTACCAACATCCCACCCAAGGAACTCTGATCTCTACCCTTTCCTGGTGGTTCAACAGTATTTAATGAGCCCAAAGAGGGCTAAGCCTTATCTGGCTGCTGCTGCTGCTGCTTCTTCCTCCTCCTCCTCCTCCTCCTCCTCCTCCTCCTCCTCCTCCTCTTCTTCTTCTTCTTCTATCAAACACTTCTATGTGTCAGGCATCGCTGAGGACAGTATGTACGTGTGTGTTTTATGCTGTGACGACAGAATGCCACAAGCTGTAATTTACAATAAGCAGAAGCATATTTGGGCCCTGGTATTGGAGGCTGGAAAGTCCCAAGAGCAAGGGTCACATCTGACAAAGAACCTTCTTGCTGTGTCACAACGTGGTAGAAGCTATGGCAGGGTGATAGAGGGCAAGGTTGTAACAGACTCCCTCCCGCAATAGTGACATTAATCCAACTCCTATCACCTAGGCAGCTCCCGAGTCTCCACCTCCCATCACTATTACACTGGGGATTACATTTCCAAGACGTGCACTTTGGGGAACACAGTCACACCACAGCTGTATATAGACATTATAAATAATTTATACAGGCACTTTATCAATATGTATACTCCACGAAGCACAGACAATGAAGTGGCTCTTACTATGGTGGATACAAAAGACACCAGGATCTGCCAGTGTCAAATGGCATAGATCTGCATATAACCTGTCCACAGCCTCTTGTATATTCTAAATGAAAATATGCTATGTAAATAGCTGTTGTACTATACCATTGAGGAAATAATGATAAATACAAAAGTCTGTACATGTTAAGGTCAGATGCGATCGTTTTAATACTTTTAAGCCCCAGTCGGTTGCCTCTTCTGGTACGGATAGAGCACTGACTGGTTTTAACCCTCAAAATTGAATGAGGACTATATCGCTAGTCTGGCTCAAAAAAGTTAACTAATTTGCCCAGGATATAACCAGAAAAAAGTCAACTAATGTGCCCAGAGTCACACAGCTTATTAAGGACATAACCAGACTATTTTCCCAGAATATCTTCCTTTGGATAAGAGATGTAGCAGGCCCCTTAAGCCCCAGCCAGAATCTGTTGCTGGATTTGAAGCTTCGGGAGGAAGATGGGGGCAAATCCGACTTCACTCACCTGTGCATTTCAGAGCGGGGCAAGGAACAGGGTTCTGCTCCCGGGTGTGACCGAGGACAGAGGCCAGGCACGTGCAGCCAACTCTGTCTAGGGAGCTGAGGCAGCAGGCCCCGCAGCAGGCAGAGACAAAGCCCGGAGCAAGCGTCTGAGGGCAGATCACAGTCCCCAGAGCAAGGAGCAGGGCAGAAACTGAGGCGAGGGGGCAGATCTTCCCCAGCCCTGAGTCTCCAGCGTGAGGATGTTCATCCAAACCACGGGTGGACTTTCATATGCACCACACACGCACACGTGTGCCCACACATGCACGCACGCACACACCAGTCCCATTTCCTCGGTGGCCATTTTCATAAGAAAACCAGTGAGCTACACTACCACACCGTGATCTGTTTCAAGATCTGACAGGACATAATTTCCAAATGGAGAGAAGAAGAGAAATTCTCAGAAAACTCATTGGCTGCAGAAGTCCATCCACCAGTTTAAACTCAATGCAGCTGGTCAGCCCTCGGGCCACGGGCGTCCCGGGTGGGGTAGACAAGCTTCCTCCGGGCTCCATCCCTCCTCCAGGCTGCCAGCATAAAGGTCTCCTTAATGGTGGGGTCATTCCAGCCCATGTAGGGCTGTACCCTCTCAGAGCAGAGTGAAATAAACATGCCATGTCAGACACCCCATAGCAGAAAAGCAATAATAGCTGCCCATTCCAAATTTTTCTTTTTTATACCATATAGCCACCTTTGGACCTTGCAGAAAGGAGATGGTTTCAGAATCTCACTCAAGCGGGCAATTCTTTCAGCCAGAGCTGCAGAGACAATCCCAGTGGAGCCAGCTGCATTTCTGCAGGGCCTCACGCCCTTTCCCAGATGGGCAGATGGGTTCTGCAGATGGGCAGGAACAGGGCCCACAAGGGAGGCAAATCGCTCTGCTCCTCCGCCTGAAGCCTCATGGGCCTGGCTCCTCACCACTTCCAACAACTCATTTTCTAAGGTTTTTGTTTGTTTGTTTGTTTGTTTGTTAGAAATAAATTCAGATTTCTTTTCTTCTTTTTCTCCTCCTGGCAATCTCAGATATGTCAGAAGAAAGGAAATTTCTACCAGTATTGTCAGAAACGAGACTGATATAACATGCCACCTTCAAACAACCATGTTCTCTTCACCAGAAAGCAGCACACAGGGAGAGAAACGGAGCTCTAAGTAGCCCCCAGAGCCATAGGTCCTAGCGGCCCACCATCCTAACACAAAGAGAGCCAGGTGCCCCACGCTCTGTTTTATAAGGCTGCTGTGCTTCTGCTGGCTAAGAAATGATCTCTCTTTTCCTGTCGGGCACTGGGGACACCAAGAAAGAACAGAACTTGGATGTTTAAATATGGTCAGTCGTATCTGGCTTCAAACACACGCGGCATGCAGGAGGGAGGAACACAAAGGCAAAGAATGGACTTGAGAGGACCCCAATTTTCTGGGGCAGCTGAAGCCTGATGTGGCAGCACTGGGGGAAACTAGCTGTCCATGTAGGGGCAGGGACCTGAGGGTATGAATGCCACCACAAAGCAACCAGGTGCTGGCTGCAGGCAGGGCTGGTGGGAGCAGACCCGGACCACACACAGACCAGCATCTCTGGCACCTATTGCCCCAGGCCTCTGCCACTTATTGCCCCAGGCCACCCCTCATAGCCATGGTCTGGGCTATACAATCCTTGTGCCTCAGTCGCCTCATCTTTAAGAGGTAGGAGAATAAGACTGATGTATTTCGTAGGTCTGCTGTGAGGACTGAATGTTTCAATATACAGACAAGTGTCGAGAACAGGGCTCAGTGCACAGCAAGGGCTCAGTGGTTGTTGTGGTTGTAAAGTCGCCGGGCTGGTGGGATCAGTGTGGGGCAGGGCAGGCATTCCCTCAGTGCACGCTATTCGGATCCTTCTAGTCAACTTCCAGGAGGATTTTCCTCCCATTGTTTTCCCAAAACAGTTTCCCCACTGCTCACTCAGCCCACAAAGTGCTTCTTCCCTTTGGCTAGCTATCCCTTTAGCCAGTCCTTGGGTACATGATATTCAGCCCCTTGCCTCTGGTCGCTCTCCTTGGTACAGGGACAGTGTCCACCCCAGCCACCTCCCCAAGCCCGAAGCCATCACCCTCTCACTGCTCAGCCACATCCATCATGGGTGGCTGCACCTCACAGCCCCCAGCTCCCTCTCTGCAGGATGCAGCTGTTGGTCCCTCTGCCTGGCTCCTGGGCCTGCAATAGAGAAACCAACTGCATGACATCTTCTCCATATGCCTTTAACACGGAGGGCTCCACAGTTGGTGTTGTTTGATACTGTCCTCCAGGCATGTGCCCTGCCGAGACTGCACTTGGAGCTCTCAAGAGCATCCCCCAACACTGGTCCCCAACTCACACCTGCATGGGGCACCTCCCGTGTGAACTGGGCCAGAGGGCCTTTCCAGGGCATCACCAGGGATGAGGGTGTTATTTTGCTGCCTTGTAGACCAACCACTGCTCTGCCGTAGGACAGAAATAGAAGCTATATCCGGCCTGCTCTGGCACAGCTCTCTGGAGCGGGCTGCTCTCCCGTCACCACCGACGGGATGACAGGACAGCTCCCACAGAAGACATTCCAGGGCCACAGCCCAGGGGTCAGTGCCAACTCATCCCTCTTGCTCCCTGCCACTCTCCTCCTAACTCAGACCCCAGCAAAGCTGAGAGACCCCATATCCTGCATCCCAACCCCTGCCAAGGGGAATTGTTATGGGGGAGGGCAGCAAAACCAGGACATTTTCTGGTTCTTATGGGCTCAGGAAATGAAGCTGGCTTCCATCATGGTTAATTGCTTGGAATTCTTTCTTTCTTTATCCTCCCTTAGAGAAAAATAGATGAGACAGAGAAAGAAAGAGAGAAGAAAGGTCTTTTTCTACTTGTTCTCTCTTTAAAAAAAAGAAACTAGTGTAAGCCAAACCGATTCAATGTAGCTCCTTAGTAGATGTATAAATCATCACAGAATGTGATCTAAAATGCAGATCATGTGGCCTGTCTGGGTTTCAATTCCTTCTTTGAATCAAGGCTCCCTCTCCCTGCAAAAAGTACCAGTATTTGTTTTAATTCAGATAACTTAAAAGGCTCCCTAACGTGGTCCCTCCCAGAAAAAAAGGGTAGCATGGTCCCCAGGACAAAATTCTGTTTCTGCAACTCTGGACTAGAGAAAGGAAATTGGCAGTAAGTTAAAAAATCAAAACTCTATGAGGCAGCACCACCCTACAGTCTAATGAGGCTGACCAGCCCCCAAGCAATAGTGCTGCTGGGTTCCTGTCCCCACAAGCGACCTGCACCACGGGTTCAGCCAAGTGTGACTAGCTACTGCTCAGTGGTCATTGTGGAGGGGGAAATCCTTAACCCCGTGCTTTGATAAAGAAAAGGCCTCTCTCTCCTAGCTGGCTCTTGCCCTTCCCATTGGCCAATCCCCACCCCCTTTATTAGTATTGAACCAGATGAATTAGTCGATACGGGAAGTTGAAGGATCAACTTTGCTCTGAAATGAGGTCTATTCATCCCCAAATGCAGTGCTGAGAGCCGAGCATCCTTGGAGACTGAAGGTGCTTCCAGCAGGTCCCCTCAGCCCCAGTCTTCCTGTTTGTCCCCGTCCCTGAGTGGTTTGCCACATCCTTTAGGTGGATGTAGCTGTTCCCCCAGATTTCATATTGCATGCTCATCCAGAGTCAATGCTGTCATGATTACCAGCAATATCATGTCTGTGCTTGGAAAGTGAAAAGTGTTATTCAAAAGTACTTCCAACTATAACAAAGGCAACCTGTCATTATAGTCACCAGTCGAAATGTATGGCCTTGTAATTGGTATTATGGATTAAACTAGAACAAAGGAATTTTTAGAAATAACAGAATATATTTATATACTATTTTATTCCCACTAAGACTTTAATCAGTCCCATCATTAGCAAAATATGCATATGCAGAATTATATGGATTCCTCCATCACTGATGACACACACTTATTGAGTACCTTCTGGATACAGGATTGTGCTAGGTATTGGGTACCTGGCAGCAGACACAATAAATAAGCACTGTGCTCCCTGCTAGAGATCACAAACACTTTATTCCATTGATTCTGAGACACAATTTTGTTCATATTTAATATCTTTGAAATTGGAATGTATCTTACAAACACTGTCGGCTAAGGCAAGGTGGTGACATTAATCAAAAGTGCTCATCTTGCCTCTGCTTCAACTGTGCATGGTTGAGCAGTACTGCAAAAGTTAAGCTTAATTGCCAGTTACGGCGTCTTTGAAGTGACTAGCCTATGGTTTGGACCCTAAAAGGTGTACGGACAGAGTAAAGCATAAATTTGATATCATCATTGGATGAGGGATCGCCACTGCCTATTTTCTTACAGAGGAACAAATGAATGTTTTATGGAAAGATAATCACAATATAGGATGTAGAGCTTTACTGATGCATGTGTAAAAGGATAGTCTAGGAAAAACAACACCCAGCAGAGAAACTGCCAAATCCTTAAAGCAGATGAAAGAAATCTTCAAACAGTGAGAGGTCATAGTGGCCAATTCGTGCGTGACACAGGACTGTCATTAAAATGTCATGCCACGGTTTAATTTGTAGCTTTGCCAGTGTATAGATAACAGTGGTGTGGCACACTATCTAGGGCCTAGTAGATTCAGTGCCATATTGTAATAAACAAGTAAGAAAAACATCAAATCATTGCAGGTCTTGGAAATGTGATGAAACAGCAAACAATAGGCTATGATAGGGAATAACAGAAGAACCTAATTTATTTAGAAGGATAAGAAAGGTCTCCCTGAGGACATGTAGCCAAAGAGAAGCCAACCAGGCAAAGGAGCCACAAATGCAAATACCCTGGGGTGCGAAAGAATCCATACATTCTGGTCAAACTTGATCACTGGTTTTGGAGTCCTGGCCTGCTTAGAAACACAGAAAACCTACCCAGAGGTCACAAGCCAGACATCCACATAGCTAATCTGATACAGAGCAAACATAATAAAAATTATTTTAGATTTCTAAAAATACTTGTTATGTCTCATCTTGATAAATAGGTAGAGTTAAAAAATATTTTAGGAAAGGCAATGTGCACTGGCATGGCCACCTACTGAAAAACAATTCAGTGCTCACTTCAGCAGCACATATACTAAAATTGGAACGATACAGAGAAGATTAGCATGGCCCCTGTGCAAGGATGACACGCAAATTCGTGAAGCGTTCCATATTTTTAAGAAAGGATTAAAAATTTCAGATATTCTAAAAAAAAAAGAAAGACAATTCAGCAGTAAATAACAGTGGGGGGGGCGGGAGGGGGAATTCCCACTTCAAATATGGCAAACCCCACTTCCCTGCCTTCTGCAGTTTACATGTTTTAGTCTTGAAAGTTGCCCTGTACCTTTATCTTTGTATCCTTCACCACATATATTTTGCCAAACTGTCATGAACTATTTCAAACCATCCCACAATTTCCCTGAATATAACACAGCCCAAGTATTCCATGAAACATATGTGGGCTAAAAAAGGAGTTCACTGCTTTCCTAAAATTCAACTCTAACAGGTATTTTGATTTGCTATACCTGGAAAGCCTATTAGCAAAATGGATCAGTCTATGTAATTACCTTTTCTTTTTCTTTTTCTTCCAAATTTCCTCTAAATCGGGAATTCTTAACCCAGGGCCTGTGGACTTTCTGGGGGTCTAGGGATAGACTTCGAGGAAATTAAACTCTTCACTAACCCTAACCCTAACATTTTACCTTTTTAACATTTCTTTCTGTCATGAATGTGTGTGACGAAGCACAGGAGGTTACATTAGAGATGTTGCAGGCGTCTTGAAATATCATTTCCTCTCCTAGGCAAAACCATGGCAGTTAGTAGGATTGCCACAGGATGCGGTGTGGGCGCCCGGGAGGCAGCGCTGAGAGAGTGTCATGGGCGGGAGGTTTATTGGGGTGCAGCTGGAGAGCCACACTTGTGAAGCATGGGCAGAGGGAGGAGTCCAGCCATAGCGCAGCCCTGCAGCCTCAGCTGACCCCACGGCAGGCTCCAGGCCTGAAGTGCTGCCCCACATTGGGCCTCATACCCTGACTGAGATCTGGGAGGTGACCGTGAAGGCCCCCTTCGGGCCAGTCCCACATCCCAGGCAGCACGGCCCTCCTGGAGGGGGAGCTATTTGCAGATACATGGACAGATGTGATGGATACGGTCCCTGGACTGAAGGATGCCAGCCTCCCCCACCATGGCACCTACTCCTTCTCTGGCATATTCACAAGGCAGACGGGACCCAACCGCTGTGTTCGGCGAGGAGAGGCATGACCAGCGGGACTTCAGGAGAGAACTAAGGAATGGCCAATTCACCGAGTGGATGACCATCCCCAGACTGATGGACTCGGCTGTGGGCGGGGGACAGCACCCCTCTCCCTGGGAAGGACTAGGACTCTGGTGGCATCGGACAGGCAGTCCTGGTTCCCGCTGTGGAGCCATGGGAGCCTCCTGCGGCTCTGGGCCTCTGCTACTCCCTAAAAGTTGCTGGCTATCGTCACCTCCTGCCGCTTCCTAACCAAAGGCTCTGCTGGCTCTTTTCTTTCTTTCCTAGCCAAACAGACAGCTGCCAAGCAGCACAAATCGGAGCCCCGGCGTGTGAGGCCCACCCTGGCTATTCCCTGCCCGCTGCCGGGGCGAGCTCGTCAACAGCCGGGGAACGCTTTCCATGGAGGACAGTCTCTCCGAGAAGGGTGAACGCCCACGGCTCTCCCTGGGTGCCCTCACTGTCCCAACCACAGAAGGACTGGCCTCAGCTTCTTCAACCTACAAGCTCACAAATAGCGGGAAACTGAAGGCTCCACATGCCGAGCACTGCGCTGAAGAGTTCACAAGATTCCTGTTTAATTTGGGGCATTCTTAAAAGGCCACGTCTGCCTGACTTCCTGTTTTATCCCCAGCGTCTAACCCAGCATGCGTATATATGCAGATCCGTTAGAACTGACCAATGAATGAATGGAGAGCATGTTTTTAGAATACTTGGCACATAGTTGACATTTGATAACTAGAAGTTTTTCCATTGCTTTTGGGTTTTGCTTTTTTGTTCTGTCTGGTTTTTGCTTTCTTTTTTTTTTTTTTTTTTTTTTTTGGTACCGGGGATCGAACTTGGGTCCTTGCACTTGTGTGGCAGGCTGCGGAACCACTGAGCTAAATCCCCGGTCTGTTTTTTGCTTTTTAAAAAAAAATTTCTAACTTGGCCCTAATGTGACAGGACATCTGGGCACAGTAAAGACTGCAAGGACCCCATTCATGCCACTCCACGTATGAGGAAGTTGAGGTTCAGATTCGATCGTGTTGTTAAATGATTTGGCAGAGGTGGCATCATGTCATGCCTGGGTGGCCATGCCTGGAGCTGTGCCTCCCATACCAGAAAAGGTAAGGGAAATGGATGTCCCTGTTCATGCACAAACAGGTCCACACTCAGAGGCCAAAGGTCCACAGGAGGCCATCCAGGGATCAGCAAGCCCAGGACATCTTGGAATAAGGCACAGGGCATCAGGTAGAATAGGAAAGGACACCAGCTCTTCATCCCACACGTGGTCATGAACTGTATGACATCAGGGCCAACAGACCCCATGTACCACAGTGGTCCTGCAGGCTATGAAGGAGCCACGATAGCCCTCTCACCTGGGGACATCACGACACAACTGGCTGTTCCCCTGTCTACGGAGAGGCTACCCTGCAAGCCATGTGAGAACACCACACACACCACAGTGCAGGGCGCCGCTTCCGTGAGGACGATAAACAAACAACTATGTTACTGGCTTCTATATTTCCTATGCCACTCTTTTATTGTTATTTTATACTCCCTCTACTTGAAAAAAGTTTACTGAGAAACAATCTGCCAGGCTGCTTTACCTCCGATTTAGTGTGCCTCTTGATTGTGCCGTTTTCTCACAGGCTTGACTTAATCTCACGTTTGGCTTGTCCTGGCCCCAGGAGTCATTGGAACACTGTGTAGTAGCTGTGTGGTAGGCTGCACAGTGCAGGCCCATGCAAGAGCATGCTGTGACATCAGCGCACTGACAGAACTCACCAACGGTGCATTTCTTAGAACGCAGCCCAGTCATCCTAGTCATTAAGCATTGTGTTCTCCTCTGCTGCTACTCTAACTGAGGGGCATCCCTCAGTCCTCTCTCCCATTCCTGCTCAGTCTCCAGGCTCCACCTGCATCTTCACTAAAGGCTCTCCGGATGCAACAGGACCAAGAGCCATAAGCATCACAGGCCAAGAGTTGGTCCCAGGCAGGTTCTCTTGGGAGAGCTAGAGGTCGAGGCAGCAAGATGCACCCAACCAGATAACCAGGGCTCTGCTTCGGGCTGCATACTTAAGGGTTGGACTGGAGCTAACAGGCAACTGATGACATGTAATAAGAGACTTTTCAAAGTTCAGGTCACTTAACCTAGTAATTTCACTTCCAGAAATGCACTTTCAAAGGTATTAATCTAGGATTAGAGAAGAGTCTATGAATAGGATTGCAGCACAGTGCTGTTTACCTGTAAGGGGAATAACGGGAACAACTTCAATGACTATAATAGAGGATTGCGCAAGTCATTTTGCTACAAACACACACTGCAACGCTCTGTGGCTGTCAGAGCCAGTTATTGATGTCATGAGGAAATGACCAAGACATTAAGTTTTCTGCAATAGTCACTTGTGCCAGATGTAGTGGCACACTCCTATAATCCCAGCCTCAGGATGCTGAGGCAGGAGGATTGCTATGAGTTTGAGGCCAGCCTGGGCTACATGGTGAGTTCAAGGCTAGCCTGAACTACATAGCAAAACCCTGTCTCAAAAAACCAGTAGACATTTGTGTCCTTTTGAATTTAACAAAACTGTTTGCTCCTGGTATTTGGTTTATTTTGTTTTTTAAGAGAGAAAAGACTACCCAAGTCAGGAGCAGGGATACACATGGAAACTGGACTGGTCCTTTGAGATGTGAACATTTGGGAAGGAAGAACAAGGCCAGGCTAGCTGGGTCTGCCCATCTGTTTGAAAAAAACCACTGGGACCAAAGGCTTTAAGGAGACTTCTCTAGATCCAAGTCTTTCAAGGAAGCAGATGAAGTCTTCAAGTGGTCCTGCCCCATCTTAAAGTGGCCTGGTTATGGTTTCAGAGCCTTAGCAGATGTGTGCACCCTGGGATTAGGGACCCAACATGGCTGAGCTTCAGCTCTCCCAGTACAAGATGGCAGAGGGGAGTAAAATCCTGGCCTCTGTCCTCCAAGCACATCATCTACAGTTTTCATCAGGCATAGACACTTTTCATCCATTATTTCTTCAAATGTTTTTTCTTTGCACTCCTTTCTGTGTACTCTCCAACACATATACATGAGTCTCTGAACACTGCCACACCGTTCTTTTTTTTTTTGGTACCAGGGATCAATCCCCGGCCCACACTGCTCTCTTGTACTGTTATTTTCTGCCTTTTTTTCTCTATATATTTCATTTCGGATCGCTTATGTTGTTATCCCTTCAGGTCCACTGATCTTTTTTTCTGCAATGTCTGACCTGTTCTTAATCCCACCCAGTGTATTGTTCATCTACGTTGTTGTTTTTGCAGTTGATTCTTTAACTCAGATTTTTAAATAGTATCTTCCACATTTCTTCTTAGCATGCTTACCCTTTTCTTTACCTTCCTCAATATATGGAAGACATTTATGAGAACTCTCGCTTGCTAATTTTATCATCTTTATCATTTCTAGCATGATTTTGACTGATTGATCTGTCTCATTGTAGGTTGTGTTTGCTTTCTTTGCATACCTGGTAATTTTTTATTGGATACCAGATTCTGTGAATTTTACCTTTCTGGTACTGGATATTCTTGCATTACTTTGACATTCTTTAGCTTTGTTCTGGGTTGTAGCTAAATTACTCCAGAATGTTTAGATCCTTTTGAGGTTGGCTTTGAAACTTGGTTAGGTGGAATCAGACCAAGCTTTGGTCTAGGGCTAATTATCCCACTCCTCCAGCGATTCCTTTTGAGTCGTCTGGCCTGCTCCCTGTTTACAAGCTGTCTTCACTCTGGTAGGTGGGAACATGAACTCTTTCCAGCCCCAGGTGAGGACTGTTCCACCTGCTCAATTCCGGTGGCTTTTGTTTTGGCCTCGGGTAGTTCTCTCCCCTACACACCCTATTCTCTTCTCAGCTGAAGACTTTAGGGGACAGCTCCTTTAGGGGGCAGTTCTGCCTACCGTGTCCTGCCCAAATCCCAACAGGGAGAGGCCGGTTGCCTTGGGATGGATGCAGTGTAAGTTGGTAGGACTGAGACCAGCTCATCCTTTAAAGCCCAGCTCACGTTAGCAAGCAAGAAAGGGCAAGGACATGCTGTGAACAGATGACAATCACAGCCCTGGGGCTGCAGGTGTGAGGGGTGGGAAGTAGGGACATTTTCACAGCCCACAAAAAAAGAGGTCCGTGCTCCAGAAACCATTAAATGCGTTCTTTTCCTTAGGAGAAGTTCTCCTGCTATCTGTCCTGCTCGGTGAATGAGATGAGGCCTCAAGTCATGAACGCCAGGTCCTCTTGACCACTATTCCTCTTTCACCTCACTTCTGGGCAGTTTCTAAAGCCCACTGGTTTGGCCTCCAAAATGCCTCCCAGTTCCCTGCCCTTCCTCCAGGTCTAATTCAGGCCCCAGGCCCTCTTGCAAAGGCACTATTAGACATTGCGGAAGTCGTATTGTCCCTCTGGGTTGGAATTTGTCCCTTTCTAGAAAAAGGGAATTGATTAATTGACTAATGGTCCCCCCTAATGCTCTCCTTTTGTTTTATAGTCCAGGTTTTGGTGATATTTTAGGCTGCATATGTACAGATCACTTTTATTCCATACCAATAAAGCTTGATTCTGATGCAGCTCTATCCAGAGAAGGTACAGGTTAGAAGTTATAAATGTGCCCTGAGCACAATAGCTGTTCTACAGTATTTGCTGAATAAACAGGTCTAAGAGTTGAAAGCAAAACAAAAACCACAAATAAACAACGCAGCCCCAGCCAAACTAGTTATATTTTACAGAATGAGATTCAGTCTGTGGTAGGCAGAAGGATAACTCATCTCAATGATGTTCTTATCCTGATGCCCCGAACCCACAAGCATGTTATGGTACACAGCAATCGTCGAAGAAGCCTTGACGACACAATTAAAGGTCTAGAGTAGAGGAAGTTACCCTGGGTTACCTGAATGAGCCCAGTGTAATCACCAAGGTCTACATAAGAGAGGCCAGAGAGGGTCGGGGATTTAGCTCCGTGGTTCTGCTACCCGCCTCGAAAGTACAAGGTCCTGAGTTCGATCTCCGGTATAAAAAAAAAAGAGAGAGAGAGAGAAACTGGACAGTTAGAGAAAGAAGCTAGAAGATACTAAGCACTGGCTTTGAAGAAGGATGAAGAGGCCCTGAGCTAAGGGCTGTGGACAGCCTCTTAGGGCTGAGCCAGGCAGGAAAAAGTCCGTCTTGGTCTCCAGAAAGCACACGGGCCTGCTAACACCTCAGTGTCAGGATTTCTGACTTCTAGAAGGGTAAGAAAATAATGCCTGTTCCAGGTCATTAAGCTGGGATTACTTGTTACAGCAGCAGTAGGAGACGAATACTCACTCCTTGCTTTCCCATTAACTTCTTTTTTTTCCCCCCCTGTACCTGGGATTGAACTCAAGACCTTGCACTTGCTAGGCAGCTGTGGCTCCCATTAACTTCTTATGTTTACCAGGCAAAGCATTTGACTTTTCTGGATGTCCATTTTACTTTCCACCAAATAGCATTAGAAATATCTCTCCTGTGTGAGGAAAGGGTAAAATGAAACAGCACATAATGCCAGTTGAAAGAACAGAAAATACTTCTCATAATCCCACCACTACCACTACTTCTACTTTTTCCAGTCCTTTGACTGCTGTACAAACGTCTTCTAAACTTGGCTTCATTGCACAATCCTGTGAAGTGGAGACCATTATGCACCTTGAGTACATGGGACACCGAGGCTCGGGGCCACAGGGCCAGCGAGTGGGGGAGCTGGAGTGCAGTTGATGACAGGCAGGGGCTGTGCTCCCCTTGTGACTGGCAGTTAGGAACCTTATGGAAGTGGGGCTGTCATGGTGATGATGACCACTGCGCTGCTGTGTTGTCATTCCATGATTGTGTTCCTTTCCAATAACCACATCTGGGAGCCTCATGCATCCTATTCCAGCCTGTCACCAGCTTGTCACAGAAGTGATTGAAGTGCTACTAATGCAGCATTACCACTTCCTGGCTGAGGGAAGTTGGCTGGGGAGATGTTTGTTTATCTGGGAGCAAATGGCTCTGGGGTTTGGAAACGAGAGGCCCCTCCTACCACACCCCAGAGAATTGCAGCTTCTTGAGGAGAGTTCTGGGCCCTCGGCCTTTAGTGAGTGGAGCTAGAAGATGAGTGCTGCTGCCTGGGGGTCTCTCCGGATTTCTCAGTTGCACAAGAGTCAACTAAGGGGGCTTCTGTTAGGGGCTACTTATCTAAAATGAGGCACTTGCTAATTGTAGTCAGTTCTCCAAATCTTGCTCCCCTTCCTTCATTTGCCTGCTTCCTCTTGCTTTTCCACTTCCTCGCCTTGGATTTCTGATGCTTCCTGCATTGTCCCGAGGCCTGTTTGTTTTTCAGGGGCAGGTTTGGCTAATAAGAGTGAGGGCCAAGGGGCCAGCTCTGAGTGAGCTTCGCTTCGGGAGCGCAGAGGAGCGCTTGGCTTTGAAGCTTGTTGAGAATATCTAGATAAATGACATTTGTTCTAGTATTTTTCCCTCATTCCTGATCATCAAAGAGCTCAGAAAGGTTTGAGCTGGTGCGGAGTTTCTTCTAGTTTGTCCTTGGGAGCAAGTGTCTGGAACAGGGTTGATCTAAAAATGTTTTCTGAGTGAAGCCTCCTCGTTAATGGAGCAGACTGCAAATTCCCATTAAGGGAGTGTCAGCTTTCAAAACAGCTTCTTGGCAGAAAGGGATGGGGGATTTTAGAGAAAACTGAATCTGTTAAGCTCCTATTAAATGAACTCCTTGATTCCAGGCTGTGCTGCGTGGGACCTGAGATCCACGGGCCATGAATAATTTACTTCCTTGGGGGCAGAAAGTCTCTGGGATGGAAGATTCATCTGTTTGGAGGAGCTGTTTGCTTTTGGGGTTTCCTCTTTGTCTCCTTTCCTGTGTTATTTTATTGGGTTGGTGCTCTGTGTTTTGGTTAATCTAATGGAATTGAGAGACACAGCTGTGGTGCTGGGGTCTGGAGGATAAGGAACAACCCTTGCTGGAGCAGATCACCTTGTCGTGGTCACTTCCTTGCACTGGCTGTTTTCATCAACTTTACAGGCAAGAAACACAAAGGAAATGACACCAACTTACAGCATAATCAAGTTGCATAAAACCAGTAATAAAAGGAAATCTTAAAAGAAGCCAGAGTAATAGCCACACCTCATCCAAAGGAACAAAGATAAGAATTTGTTGGGACATACGTTGTGTCCAGTTGTTTGTGTGATAAACAGAAGCAGTGTTACTCCATCTTGACCGGAAGCAGGAGTCCTCGCAACGGTTTTGAATACTAGAATTTGGGGTGACTTGCTTAAAAGGATTAAATCCCCCAGT
The DNA here is from genome assembly GCF_053883595.1 of Heterocephalus glaber. Taxonomy (NCBI): domain Eukaryota; kingdom Metazoa; phylum Chordata; class Mammalia; order Rodentia; family Bathyergidae; genus Heterocephalus; species Heterocephalus glaber. Next base: position 2,055,689 of record NW_028258414.1, read on the forward strand.
TTGATCTCTTTGAGACTTGCATCAAAGTTGGTAGATGGCTGTAAACACTGCCTATGTTGTTAATGATGATAAGAAGATGGCAGATGCTGGCTCCACAGTGGCTAGTACTAAGTCTCCTCCAACAACTGCTGAGGACTATTTACTGCCACACCTTATTCCCTCGCTTATTCCCCGAGTTTGAATAAATACTGCACATTTCTTCCGCCCCTGCCATGCACAGCATCAAGCTCTGGCTTCCTGCAGGGTTGTGGTTGTGTGCCTCTCAACACAAGGACAGCACACAAACTCGACAACGCTGTTAGACTACCACTGTTACAACCTAGCATGACACCGCCAGGCCCAGAGCCCTGAGTGTCTCATGTGACCAAACCCAAGATTCAGCACTTAAAAAAAAACTTTTTCTTTTCTGGAGCAAAAATTCAAAAGAGAATTTCTGGGCCAAAAGTTGCAATGTCAGGAACTGCAGCCTCAGAATCTCAGGGATGTCTGAAGGTGCTCCCACAGTTCCAGGGAACACCCCATGTCTGACACTTTCCCACACCAACAGGACCACGAGGCCACGACACTGGAGACGGCAGCAAACTGCTGCAAGTGTCCTCCCCCTCCCTGAATTAGACACAAAAGCACCCAGAGAAGCTCAATCTGCCATCACCATCAAATACAATCATGCCGTGCAAGTATTTCTAAGAGCTTCTTCTGACGCTGTCCCACCATCCTGACAAGCATGTGAGGACAGAGGCAGCGACACAGGAGGAAAAGCTCCCGCGGAGGACGGGTGACTTGACTGAAGTAGGAGGCGGTGGCAGACTGGCCCTGGACCCAGGGCTTCTGATTCCATTCTGTGCCGCTTCTCCTCTCCCTGTGTGAGAAAAGAAGACAACTTCCGGGAGCCAACCCGACACCAGGGTCCCTCAACAGCAGCAAGGCTGACATGTATGTCCCCTCCTTGAGACAGAAGCAAGGATGGGAACTGCTCCGTGCATTGTGCACCCCAGGCCTCTACCCACTGGATGCCGCTTGCACCCCCATTCCCCCAGGTTTGACAACTAGACACTTCTCTAGAGAGTCTCGGCCACCAAATGTCCCCAGGTGTAGGAGGAGGGGGCACAAACTCCCCGTTTGGTTGGGAACCAGGCTCTAAGGATGGAGGCAGCTCTACGCAAGAGGAAACAAATCAGAAGAGGAGCTTGAGCTCGTGAGAGTGAGTCCAGGGCCCTGGGACTCGGCAGCGAGAAACACAACTGCACAGCTTGGGGCTCGCTCCTCAGCCCCTCTGAACTCAACACTCTGAGTCCTCTCCGCCTCCTCGGTCTCAGCCTCCATCCAAACTACTTCCAGGAGGCTATTCTAGAAGGCAGCTCGGAGTCAGCAGTGTGGCGAGAGGCAGAGCGCATGGCTCCACACTCAGCATTCAGGCTCTGTCACACAACACTGGATGAAACCCACAGGAGACCAAGGAGAGGAACCAGATACAGCAGAGTGTCTTCTATGTGGTCCACTTACAGGACGCTTAGGAACCAGCACACCGGGTCGACGGTGGCAGAAGGCAGAGGGCCATGTCTCGGGTGGAACAGCCTGGAACAGGAACGAGGGCCCCCAGGGCACTGACATGCTCTTGGCTGATGGTGGTGCATTTAGGGTTTGCGCCCTCATCTGTGAATCATACTCTGTGTAAACAGAGGCTTCACCCCCTTAAGAAACAAAGTTCACTCTGCAACCAAATAGCCTCAGTGTGAGTCCAATCCCTGGGGGTGACCCTCGTGGCCCCACAGCAGGTTTATTTTGTTTGCAGTGCTAGGGATTGAACACAGGACCTTTGATTGAGCTACAGCCCCAGCCCTTTTAAAAATTATTATTATTATTATTATTATTATTATTATTATTATTTTGAGACAGAGTTTTGTTAAGTGGCTAAGTTGCCCAGGCTGGGCTTGTACTTGGAACCCTCCTACCTCAGCCTCCCAGAGTGGTAGGATTATGGACATGCACCACACAGCCACCTTCTCAGAATGTTTTGTGTAAGGTAATGAACTGTGTGGGCAGACAGGAGGTTTTGAGTCTGCACAAGCTTTGTTATAGTGGAAGAAGCCACACCAGTGACCAGCTAGACAAATGAAATATGGAGGAGCGAGGGACCCCTCCGCAGCCCCCTCCAGCTCACCTGCGCTTCACAAAGCATGGAGCACACAGGTGACATGCACCATGACTTCGAGTGGCCACCCCAGCCATGGGCACCTGCACATCGGCCATCACTGTCCCCGCAGCTTCCTCACAGCCCCTCTGAGGGCTTGCTTAGGAGCCACCTCGTCTGCAGAGCTCCCCACCAGTGGACAGAACATGGACAGCGATTTTGGTTTGCTGGCAACTGGAGTGCCATGCTGTGACCCCTGAGTTGCTCTGGGCAGGGCAGCACTCGTCCTCCACATGCAGCTCTTCACACTTTCAGGCCTTGAGCAAGAAACGCTGAGGTGACGCGGCGCCCACAGGGATAAACACCTTTCTCTTTACCTCTCCTTCAGCTGCTTCTCGGCTGACCCACCGCACTTTCTTTGCTGCCGTTTGCCCCATGCTATCTGTTACTCTTCTCTTTGGAAGAGGCTGATCAGAAGCGTTCAAACGCGGGAGTGTGGAGAAAGTGTGTTAGATGGGGCGTCAGAAACCTGGGCTCCAGAGCCACCATCCAGAGGCGAGACTGCAATTGATGTGCAATCGACTTCTCCACACTTCCGTCTTGGGAGCTTGTTTGTTTGCTTGCTTGCTTGTTTTAAAGGGCAAGGAAGAGGGAGGAGGAGGAGGAAGAGAAGGAGAAAGAGAAGGAGAGGAAGAGGAACAGGAGAGAAGGGGGAGGAAAAGGAGGAGGAGGAGGAAGAAAAGAAAGGAAACTGGTTTGGGGCCTGGAGTCCTTCGAGAAGGGAACAAAACAAGGACAACTCAGGATTCCAAAGAATGGCCGCAACTTTGTGGTCTGGAGGGTCTCTCTTTCAGCTTGTTCCGAGAGGGCAGACAGAGGCAGGGCTGACTAAATAGAGCCCCAATAGCTCAGGAGCACAGGGAGGGGTTGTGGGAGGCCCGGGATTTAGCTCAGTGGCCCCACCGCCTGCCTTGCAAGAGCAAGGTCCTGAGTTTGATCCCCGGTACCAAAAATAATAATAATGATGAAATAAAGAAGTGACACAGTTTGGCCTTCCCTGCCTCTCTTCTCCCATTCCTCCCATGTCTGGCTGGCCTTGACAAGTCTTTCCCTAAGAAGGGCAGAAAAGCACAATTACCCTGTTAAGTCAGTCCACCCAATAGCCCGCCTCTGGGCAGGCCTTGTGCTAGCCCGGGCGTCGGTGGGGAAGCATAAGACGCAAACAGCTAGAGCACGGCAGTGAAGCCAGCAAGGAGCCTTCGGCCTCCAGGTCTGCACAGGTCCCCTGGAGCAGGGGCCACGGACCAGCCCTCAGGAGAGCTCCCCACACACTCTGGTCCCTCAGGCTAGGGGTGGAGGTGCAGGAAGGCAGAGAGGCTCCCGGCAGAGGGCCTGTGAGAGCGCAGGGCCTGAGGACAGGAGGGGAAGGGGTAGGCGTGGGAGGCCGGCGGCGATCAGCCATCAGCGGGAAGCTGCACACGCACGCGTTCGCGGCACAGTGAGCTGCAGTTGCCTGCAGGAGGAGGGGAAGGAAGAGGAAGGAGTGGGAGATGACTCAGGCTGCCTGGGAGAGGGAGGATCCGTGAGCAGAATGAGGAAGTCAGCCAAGGCCGGTGGAGGTAGGAGGTGGAAAGACTCAGGCACAACCAGCTGCGCAGGTTACATAAGAGGTCGGGGCAGGGCTGCCGATCATGACGGAGCCTGGAGTCCGTGCTGCCAGTGAAGATGCCTGTGACTCTCTCCTCCCCTCCTGTCTCTCCTGGCAGTGAGATTGTGATCAGCGAAGGGGGAGGGATGAAGGACAGTGACCAGAAGACAGTGTCGCAGCAGGACAGGCAGGGTGGTGTTGGCTTCTCCATCCATACCCGACACCCCCGCCTCATCCACCGGTCTGCACAAGACCGGCTGGACTGTTTCCTCTGTGCCCTGGGCCCCACTGTCCCCAGAGCCCCAAGGGTACACACCCAGGATCTTGGTCTTTCCTCCTTCTGTGTACCTCACCTAAGCCTGTCCTATGCTAACCGCTGCCTCAGGTGCCCCGCCCCAGCTTCCAGGGAGCGGGGTGAGCCATCTCCACCCAGCAGCAGAGAACCAGCGACAATGCAGGCAAAACAAGGCCGTGCTGAAAACAGACCTTGGAGGCTCCCTCCTGGCCAGATGCTCTGTCTCCCGGGTAGATGTCGCTTAGGGATGCGCTCCCTGGGGTGTTTTCAAGTGGAGACACAGGAGCCTTGGTCCAGCCTCCCTGGGCCATGGCACAGGCTGGCCTCCAGGCTCACGGCAGCTCTGGCTGCCCAGTCCTGGCGGGCAGCACACCGTGGTGGCAGCCCCAGCTCTGCAACCCCAGGGCTGCTCATGCCATCCTAGGCCCTGCTCAGCCGCTTCTCTTCTGATACAGTCCCGCTCCTCCTGCCCCCACTGGCCTCTCGATGCTGCTTCTCCCTCCCAAGACCTTGGGCTCTGCCACTGCCCACCCCCAGCTTCACTGCAGAGCCCGAGTCATTGCTGCTCACATCTGGGCACCTGGGTAGGAGCTGCCTGTGTTCCAGACTTCCCCACTTCCTCCTGAGTTCCATGTCCTCCGAAGAGCCTGGCGCATCTTAGCTGCCAGAGTGCCCATGACACTTTCCAGCACTCATCACTTTTGACACATCTACTGCATGCTGACTCCCACCACTCCATGAGCACCAGTCCAGCTGGGCAGGCTGCGAGGAAAGTATCATTTCCCAAAGGCCTCTGCAAAGCTCCAGGGCACAGGGAGGGTGTCTCACAGGCTGGGACCCAGGAGCACCTGCTGCCTGTCCCTCTGCTCACCCCTCCCAGCGCTTCGCCAAGAGCATGGGCACCTCCAGGCTCCAGCACAGCCTTCCTGCCTGCTTCTGAGCCCCAAGCCAGCTGCTTTCTCTGGAATTCTGTGCTCCCTGGCTCCCCGTGACTGCTGGCACTCTGCCACCTCCTGAGCTGTTTCTGCCAGAGAGGCAGCTGTCCCCGTGGGAAGTCCCTGGAGGCACCACCTTCCCCCTCTGGGCCCGTAGTCAGACAGGGAGAGGGCAGCTCCCAGAATTCTCTGGGCCCCAGAAGGGCTTCAGGGCAGGGGACAGCACCCAGACAAATGGATGTCATTCAGCAAAGTGGAAGCAGGAAGCAACAAGCTGAGGCTTTTTCTTATTAAAATTATTTATAAGGGGTAAATACATGGCTCATAAACTAAAAGAATACAAAACAGAATAGATGTGCCAAGCCTTATCCCCTTACCATATGTCTCCTCCATCCCACTGCCTCCCTCGCCCATAAGGGGTAAAAACTTGTATTAATTTCTTCAGTGTCTTTCCAGTGTTTCTTGAATTTATTTACTTATCCTCCCCACAACTTCTACAGAAGGTGTCATATTCTGGGCAGCATTCTGCACCTGACTCTTGTCTACAGTTTAGGGCTCTTTTTATCAGTCTGGAGTGCTTCCTCCATCTGCTGCACCATATTCTTCTGAGGGATGCACCCCAGTTGCATTGTCTGACTCTCAATGGACACTGGGGTGTTTCCAGTGTGGCCAGTGTTAATTTCACTTCATGTATGTATGGAGCCACCAGGTGAATACCCAGGTGGTGAACGCTGGGTGAAGAGTGCATGCAGGGTTAACTATGGCTCCTGCCACCTCCCTCTCCATCCAAGTTGTTCCCTTGGAATAACTACCACCTTCATTATTCATCTTTTGGCTTTACTTCTGGTGTTTTTCTTTTTGTTTTGTGCAGAAGTTTCTTGCCTGCCTTGATAATCTTTCATATCTTCTGAACTTTGAGTCTTGAGGGTTTTGCTGAAATGGTTACAATAGGAATGTGCCCATTTTTCTTCTAGTGTTTCTGTGGTTTATATTGTTTCATTTAAAAATCTGATCCATTTGGAATTCTTCCCAGTATGTAGTGTGAGGTATGGAACCAAACTGTATCTTCCTGTCTTTTCCTAGATCTCTTAATAATATTTTTTACGTCCATCTATACCATACTCCACTGATTTGAAATAATATTTCTATCAAATGTTGAATTAAAATAGATGTGCTTCGGTATTCAGGATCTCCATTCTGCTTCTTTGGGGGTCATCCATGCACAGTGTGGATAGTTTGAATCATTTATTCTCCCCCCACCCCCATAGTTCTTTTTTATTATCTGTCTCACAGATTCTGGGGCCCTCAGTGCCTGTCATTAAGGTTCTGTCCTTGCTCACTGACATTGTTTTATTCTTCTCTCTCCTACAAGGAGGTCAACTTCTACCTGTAGACTTCCAGCCAGAGAAAGCGACAGACACAGCTTGCTCCCAAAACAAGCAGAGATGCAAAGCCTGCTGGGAGACCTCTACGGGGCCTGTGTATGCACCTCGGGAGGCTGGTGTGTTGCACAAAGGCCACATGGGAGACTTGTGTCTTCTCAAAGCTTGGAGATCACCCTGCAGATTCCCAACATTGGTCTTCTGATCTTACAGCGGTCTGCTGAAAGGAAATGATCCCATATTCCCCGGACGTGAGAGCTGCCCCATCTCTTGTTCTACCTCCCATTGTCTGATACTGGCGGGGTGGGAAGGACTCTTCAGGGAGGAAGGTGTTGCAATAGCAGCATCAATCACCACTTTCGCCGCCTCCAATACCACCATGTTCGTTGAGCACCTGCTAAACACCGGGGATTGTGGAAGGCACTTTATACACTTTTCTCATTCCCAGTCCTTTGAGGAAGCTGTCTGTAAACTTGCCCACACACACAGCTTACTAGTGGCAAAGCCAACCTTTGAATCCTAGCTCAGTTCCAAAGCTCATATTCTTAACCACTAGATGAGTTATTCACAGAGCAAGCTGACACCTGGCCCGATGCAGATTCCCAGGCCTCCCTACACAGATCAGCTGCTGTGGGCGCAGTGCCCAGGAGAGGTATGCATCTAAGCACAGACACACACAAGAGCCTCTACCTGCAAGTGTAGATTCAGTAGCACGGAAAGGGGCTGGGGAGTGAAGTACAACATCCACTCAGTAGTGGTATAAGGGCAAAAAGCTCACTGGGTGTTTTGGAATCGGACTTTTATTCCCTGTTAGCAGAGAGGGTTGACCTATGGGATAGTTTGGCTCCTGGAGTTTCCACAGTGGACAGAGCAACCCCTGACTACAGCACCCCACCTAGCAGAGGCAGGGACTCAGCACAGTAAACCTCAGGTCTTCCCTACAAGGTCCCAGAGGAACCAGGGAGAAGAGGAGGAGAGAAGGTCGAAGTCCTCACCCCAAAGGGCCTCCTTTTCCTGGCCCAAAGGCCCGGTGCCAAGCCACAGCTCCAAGGCAATGTGGCAGCCCAGGAGGGGCCCTGGCTCACAGTAACGTGCCAAGACCTTAGTGGATAAGCACCAACAAGCATCTGGAAGGAATTTCAGATTATGAGGGAAGATATTTTAGGCAAGTTTTTAAAGAAAAGGGAAATAGCATATTGAATGCTAAGTGCTTAACTGGACATTTCACCAATTCTCATCCAGTTCCCACAACAACTCTTTGGGATGGGTCTTCGTATTTCCAATTTAGGTGAAAAAATTGAGGCCCAAGGCTGGGTGTGGTGGTGCATGCCTATAATCTCAGCACTGGGGAGACTGAGACAGGAGGATCACCATGAGTTCAAGGCCAACATGAACTACAGAGTGAGACACGAAAGAAAGGAAGAAAGGAAGAAAGAAAGAAAGAAAGAAAGAAAGAAAGAAAGAAAGAAAGAAAGAGAGAGAGAGAAAGAGAGAGAAAGAAAGAAAAAATTAAGACTCAGAGCAAGTTAAGTGAGTTTCCCAAGGTAACAAAGCTAATAAGTGCTGAGCAATCCAACACCAACCCAACTGGCTCCAAAGCCAGTGCCCTTCCCACCTCTGACCTGCTTCTGCCGTTGTCCCCCAAGGTGATGGCAATATGGAAGCCACTGAGGTACATGTTCTCAGACTGAGGGGACAGGCACCATCAGCTGGTCCTCTAGGCCCTTGCCATGAAGGCAGGAGGATGTGGACTTAGGGGGAAACAGACCACATGCTCAGAAAAGCTGCACAGTCTCAGAAATGAGACAGAGGAAGAGGAAGAGAGCCAGCTCGAGGGCCCAGGGTACAGGTTCTGTCTGTGACTCAAGCCCTGAGTCCCAAAGGGGACCCTGTGGGCCACACATGGGCTCATCCACTCCCACATCATAGTCCTTCCTTCCCATCGGGACCAACCTCTGACTGGTGAGTGCTCTCATGTTCTCCAGCCAACACAACACAGTGCTGAGCTTGGAACAATTGCCTACTCACTTCCTCCATGGTAAGACCGTGAGCTTCTTGAAACATCACAATGTGGAACACAATCCTCGCTTGTACAAGAGGAGTGTTGTGTCTGGGGGTGTGAACCATACAGCTGCTTCCCTGGAATGGGCAGCCAACCAGCACTGTAAACTCAGTACCAGTAAGAAATTAAAAGGATGAAGTTTAAAAGGGAAGGCGCTTTATTTGTACGGAAGCAAAAGCAAAAGACAGAAATCTTCCCACGTGAAATGAGTGCAGGGTTCCGGGTATATCTACCAGTGGGGCCTCCAGCTTCCCTCTACCAGGTGATAAAGACCCTCCCTCCCTCCCAGGTCAATACCCGGAACTTGTCAAAACCTGATTGGCTCTCTGGACTGTCATAGATGGATCCCAGGCCACAGGACCCTAACCTGGGTGCCACTGCCTAGGTGCACATTCCTTGCGTTTTCTCCCTGCCCACGTGTCCCAGTCAGGCCCTTCCCTCTGGGATTTATAGGGTTAGGAGAACCCTTACGTACAAGGCCAAGTGAGTGATTGAGTCAGGGGATGCGTGTGTATGTCGTGCAGTAATATGATTCTAGAGTGAGAATATATTCTTTATATACTAAAGATAGATAGGTAACCCCCCCTTGCATTTTACTGGAGGTGGGGAGGGTTGGCTGTTGAGGTTGTGCACCTGGCTACCTCCTTGCTCCATGCTCTGTTGATCCGCTCTCCCTCTTTGCCTTATTAACTGCTCCCTCCAGTAAAGTTTTAACTTTAGTCAGAATTTGCCAGAAACGCTAATGAGGCTCTTACTCCATTCTTTCTCTGCCTATAGACCCCTTTCCCCTACAGGAGCTCAGTAAGTGGTTGGTAGAATAAAAGAATGCAGCAGACCCTTCATCTCTAAGAGCCACCCAATAACGAGTCCTCTCAGCCCGGCCTCTAGGCTGGGAAACCCCGGGGGCTTGAGGATGGGTCAGGCCCCCACCCCAGAGGGCGCTTCCGGTGTTCCAACTCGCTATCCCACCCACCGCTTCCTTTCGCCTTAAAGAATAACCTGTGGGCTCTTTGGCAAAGTTAAAGCTTAACCCTTGCCTCCGGCTGCAAGCACTTATCTTCCAAAGCACGAGACCAGGTGCAAGGTCAGTGGAGAGGACATCCCACGGACCAGAACATCTTTACTTCCTGAACGTCAAAGATGGGAGAGTTTTAGGACTTGTGCATCGCAGAACCAAAGGGATCTTGCAAGCTTCTCCTAACTTCTTGGTTTTGCAGAAACAGAAACTGAGGTACAGCTAGTGTGTGGGGGCTGAGCGGGGAGAGCCAGGGCTGGACCCTATTCAGGCTGACTCAAGGAGCAAGGGCGATCTTGGGGTGGGTGATTCAAACCCTTCATTGTCCAAATGAGGAAAGTGAGACCTAGAAAGTGAAATGACTTGGGCCAGGGATTTAGCTCAGTGGTTCCAGCCACCTGCCTTGCAAGTACAAGGTCCTGAGTTCGATCCCGGTACCAAAAAAGAAAGTGAAATGACTTGCTGAAGGGCAACCCTGAGGTCTTAATAAAAACCTGGGGCCTCAAAGACCACACTGTCTCTGACAGCAGACGCAGCAGCTGCAGGAAAGAACTTGATTGGAGCTTGCCTTGTACGAAAAGGCATCTGCCTGGCCTCTCGAAATGACCATGTGAGCTACGTAACGTTGTCACACTTTGTACCTTGTACACTCAGGACTGATTTCAGTGACTTCGAGGTTCCTATGCCAATGCAGGGTGCTGGAGTCACCCAGAGGCCAAGGAAGTTGATGCGTCCATCCCAACAGGTGACCCAGCTTCCAGGACTGCAATGCTGCTACCTAGGACTTGGGGGGCCAGGGTTCAACCCCATCCCAGGCTGTTTAACCTCCCTCGGGCCACGGTCCTCCCTGTGCAAAAGACGCAGTGTTAGCACTGACCTCCCAGCGTGGGAGCGGGAGTGGCATGTCTGTGCCACTGGTTCAGCCCAACGCCTGGTGGCATGTAGTGAGTGGACGGGGATTATTAGCCCTCGGCAGGCAGTGGAGTTGGAGTTAGGACTACATCTGAGCCAGACTGGCTGAGCTTGAGGCCCAGCTCACCTGCTTCCGGGGTGCTCATGTCCTCTGGGAGACCCAGTTTCCTTTGGGGACAGCAGCTACCTCCTGGGGGTATTGTGGGATTGGACAAGGACCATATGCCGAGCAACTAGAAAAGTGAAGGAGACCACACACACAACCCTTGTTTTCAGCTGAACCCGGCCTCCCCAGTTGCAACCCTGATCACCACCCTTAATGAGGACCCTTAAGGTCTGCATGGGGTCCCTGGGCTGGACATGAGTGTGGCTGACAGCCCGTGGGGAACTTATCTAGAAGACGGTTTTAATTCCTGGTCAGCAAACTGATCACCATTTAACCAAGTAATCCGATAGCAGGTGGCTCATCCCAGTGGAAGCAATTCTCTAACAGGAAAAGCTCTCATTGTGAATTCAATGCAGCTTTGTTTATAAAGGTGAAAAACTGGAAACATAGTGCTTGCACCATGACAGGGAAGTGAATACATAAATCACAAACATTCCCTCTGTGGAATATTACTCAGCCTTTAAAAATGATGAGCAGGAACATCGTAGGAACTTGGAGAATGTTTATTATGTCACATGAAATGAAAAAAAAAGCAGGAACAGTTATAACTGCACAGTTATGTGAAAAATATATTTGTCTTTGGATACAGAATAGGAACACAGAAAAATAAAAAGTCAATCCATCGGGACAATGAGCTTGTGAGTAATATATATTTGTTTAAATTTTGTTTTCTGCTCTTACTTCTGCTTTTGGGCAATACATACATTTTTAAAAGAAAAATGAAAAAATCCTGACGCTTGTGCCAGAAACAGTTTAGCTGAGGGTGACTTTCACCTGTGGAAAGGCACCTGGCATCAAGCAGGTACTCAGGAAGAGCTGACGGAGAGAACGAATGAGCAGATGGGCGATAAGCATGGATGCCTGCCTCACAGGGCACCAAAGACCCGAGCAGGTGCAAACCAAGAACACATCTGCACACAGCTCACCGTTGTGTGGCCACCAGGAGTGGACCGGACCGGACCGGAGCAGAACCAGGCTAGGAGAAGTCCCCAGGACCTCCTCCAGGGAGGTGCAGGGGACCAGGAGGCTGGCTGGGGGCAGAGGCCCTGGGTTCTGGTCGCATCTGTCCATAGCTGGCTGGGTGAGAGAGTTCTCGCCTTTGCATATCAGGGCCCTACCCCATCTTTGCATAGCGCAAGCATTTACTGGGACATTTTTTGAGTTTACTTTCCCACCCCCACAATTCCTTAGTTTAAAGGTATTTTCAGGACTGAAAAGCAGAAGCCATTTGAATCCAACATATTTTCCTATCTTTGGTGAACACCTAAATGCATCCACACAATTATCCCAGACACACAGGGGAGTGAGAAGAGCAGATACTCAACTTCCTGGGTGGGAGGGCCAGGCCCTCAGGGTGCTGAGTAGCAGGAGCCCAGGCAGCTTCTACGTGGCCTCAGGGAGGGGAGTCTGCTGCCCCTAGGGCTTCCCTTCGAGCCGCTGTTCGAGGCAGGGAAGAGGAGAATCTTAGAGCCTGGCCTGCCGGAAGCAAGGGTCAGCACAGAGGGACATTGGCACAAGGTTAGGACAAATTCACTGACAGAGACCTCTGTAGGTTGGTGCAAAGAAAATAAGGAAATGTGTTACCTGAAACCTTAGTGTTATGAGCTAAGATCTCACACAGTGGTGAGCTTGGTTTTTGCTGTTGTTTAGATTTTGGGGTTTGTGTGTGTGCATGTACATGTGTGTGTGCTGTTTTTGTTTTTGTTTGGAGGCAAGGTCTCATTAATACAGTCCATGCTGACCTTGAACTCAAGATCCTCCTGCCTCAGCTGGCCAATAGATCCCAGCTGTAAGTGCTGGGATTGCAGATCTGCGCCACTGTGCCGGGATATGAGTTTGTGTTTAATGAGTGCTCTCTCTCCGAAACAATAGTAATCATTTAATTAAATCAAATAGCCAATTCTTAGCCTTTGCCAATTTCCATGATGTAAATATTCCCACATAGCAAATTCCAAACTACCAGCCTTCAGTACAGAGCACGGGGAGTCGGGAAGAGGTGCACACAGTGGCCCCCAGAGCCAATTCGAGCCAGGCGAGCACACCAGAGGCTCATGGGAGCTGTCTGTCCAGAAAGTTCTTCAAGGTCTTTCTCCACAACAGATTCCAGCATGCTCGCCTGGGGCGAATTAATCACAGAGCTGTTCGCTCTGTCATGCATGGTCAGCTGATCAGTAGCCGCTGACTGTGCCTACCCCTGAAGAGCACCCCACCTCAGGAACAAGCCAACCCCTCCGTCAACGAGTAAATAGCAACATTCCCAATTAAACTCCTTCCTTCCCTTCATAAAGTGGTCTTGTGACCGAAACCAGACCATGTATCTATCATCCCTAAGGCTACTGAGGAGAAATCTATCAATCTTCCCTTTGAGTTGTTTTAAAATACTATATTTTAACCTGTAACACACAGTCATCCTCTAAGGTAGGTGCTACTGTTGGCGTCATTTTAGAGGTGAGGCACAGAGAGGCTAAGTTACAAGCCCAAGGGGGCCCAGCCTAAGTCATGGAGCTGGGAGTGAGCCAGACAACTTGGCTGCTGCAGAGCGAGCCTCCTGATCTCCCCACACAGGCCACACAGGGTCCCCTCACACAGGGGATCAGATTCAAGGGAGCTGAAGTCTTTTCTTTCTTCAGCTGCATGTACCAAGCCCAAGCAATGCCAAGGCCAAAGCAGTGCCCACTCCGCCAGCTGATGCGTGAACTCCGTGTTTAAGTCTGGTCGGGAATCTCTCTGCCCCCACCCGCTCCCACATGGCAATTGTGAAGGTCAAGGCTGAGGCAAGCAGGTGAGGGAAAAGACCGATGAAACCCCAAGTCAGGAGCTAGTTGGTCATTTCACATCCAAATGAAATTCTGAACCAAAACCACAATTGAACTAATCCACCAGCTCAAAAAGCATTTGGAAACCTGATTTCAAGCTGAAACCCTCTATACCACCCACAGACAAAGGGCCTGTGGTTGTCCCACCCACCCCCTGTACCCCGTCTGACTGGTCCCATGCCCATACACAACCATCTGGTGGGTGAGAATCCTGAAGTTTGCTCCAGGAGGGAAGAAGGAAATCTTGTCTGAGGATGAAGCTGGCAGACAACAGTCCTGCCTGCCAGGCGCTTGAGGTCTGCGATCCTGGAGCCTTTAGCGGTTATTATCTTGATTGCCTTATTTGTTTCAGGGTATTTCCCTCAGGTAAGGAGGCACCCCGGAAGCTTTCCCTCTGTGACTCAGGATCCATTTCCTCTTTGCCAACTGTAAAAAATGGCGCAGAGGGATGAGACCACCTGAGCAGATTAGTGAAAGCCAAGAGGAACAGACTTTATTCATCGGGCAGAGGTGGACAGACAGCAAGCAAGAGGCCGCCAGCCCCACATGAAGAAGGCAGGAAGCTTTAGAGAGGGCATTGAAAGAGAGGCCTGGCACGTCTATCACGTATAGGGGTCAGAGCAAATATTTGTGGTCGGGGTCCATGCAGCGATCAAAGCAGGTGTGTGAATATTTTCAGGTGACTTGGCATTGAAAAAATGCTGTAGTGTTTAGTTGTTATCTCTATGTTGGAACATCCCACCCTGGGTTCTGTGTCCAAGATAGCACAGCTTTTGTTGGGCAGAGACAGCACCTGCATTGGCTGCCTATTTTGTTGTGGGTTTTCTTATATATATATATCTTGTCAAACTGTAGCTTGGAATTAAAGAACATATTCATTAACCATTTCATACCAGGGGCCTCGCCTGTCAGCAACAGCCTTTATGAGGCGAGTAGTATTAGCCTCAGAGCTACACATGGAAGTAGAGTCCCTCATATGGCAGGGTGGGCTCTGGGACTTCTGATCTCTGCACAGTAGAAAGGTACTGGCCTAGATGTCAGGAGAGACGAGTTCTCCTGATTCTGCAGTTGTTAACTCGATGCATGGTTTGCAGGAGACATTAGAAATGCTATAGTGGTACCTATATGGTCAAATTAAGAAACTGAGGCAGAGAAATATTTTTTTCAAGGTAATAAATAGGACTTGGGGTTCCTCAAATGGTGCAAGTGGGAGAAGCATTCCTCATTACATCCTTGGGCAGAATCTGCCCATGGCCAAAGTTCAGCAACAGCTAGGAGCCAAATCCACAAAGATTCAGCAGTGACTAAATTCTTACACAAATTAATTTCCTTTCTTCCGTAGTCCAAGAAGTTCTGAAGTCAACACGACCCACATGCAAACAACAGGCAGGACCACAGCTGCCAGGGACAGAGCGGTAGCTACGTTTGTCTCATACTATTGTCCCATCCTGAGGAGAGGCACAGCTTGGGGGGTTTTCAGGAAAACTGTGCAATTATGTATGTATGTATGTATGTATTTATTTATTTATTTATTTTTGTACCTGGGATCGAACTCATGACCTTGCGCCTGCCAGGCAGGCGCTGGAACCACTGAGCTAAATCCCCGGCCCGAACTGTGCAATTATGGTCTTCCAAAGGACCCCCTGCAGGGCCTGGGGATATTTTCAGCAGCTTGTGTTTACAAAACTAAAATACATGCACACAGGAGCAAACTCCATCACGGACACGAAGCTGCTTCACAAACAACTCTATGCAAGGCATATTAACACCTGAGGCTCATGTGTCATCATGTGTGTCCTCAGTATCAGCCAAGACACAGCAAGGGTCTGACAAGAATTCAGCTGAGCAGTGTCCAGTGCGCCCTGGGAGACAGAAGATGGACTCCTTACTTCTCTCCCAGGCCAGGTGGCCCAGCTCAGTTGCCTGAAGCCACCTTCCTGATGAAGTCCTCACCCAAAAGAAAGTGAAATAATTTATTCTTGTATAAAATAGTGGGAACGCTCAAACCCGGGGGCTGGCTTTGGAATAGCAAAATCACTTGCTGCAAGGAAACTTACATTATTAGAAATTTAACAGCTGGGTCCAGCTTCTCCTCCTGACTAATTCCAAGAGTGGTTTCGCTGCCTCTGAAAGTTGCTGTTGCACAGAATATTATCCCAAGCCTTCACTTGAAGGCTGATTCACTTGAAGGATTTGGCCTCTGTCATATCTTAGGTAAAATTCTCTCTCTCAAAACAGAATTATTCTCAATTTTTTTTTTTTGGTACCGGGGATTGAACTCAGGTCCTTGCGCTTGCGCAGCAGGCGGCGAAACCACTAAACTAAATCCCCAGCCCTCTCAAATTTTTATCAATGGCGTGGCTTTCCCTCTTGAAGATATGAGAAAATGACAATTTTAGAAGATATATTTGGAAGAGGAGCTACTCCCATTTCATATACTATGTTTTGTTTTGGTTTTTTTGGTACCAGGGATCGAACTCGGATCCTTGCACTTCCAGGGCAGGCGGCCGAACCACTGAGCTAAATCCCACCCCCTATTTCATATACGATGGAACCAATTTCTTTTTCTTTTAATTCTTTTTTTGGTACATTCTAGGTATACAATACATTTATATTTATCATTGGGTGCTTGTACCTGTACATGATGTATCTTGGTTCTTATTTTTTTCCCCATTACCTGTGCGCCCTTCACCCCCTCCAACCTTCCCTAGATTTCATTTCCATTTTTTTTTCTTTTCTTATACTTTTTCCTTTCCCTTCTTTCCTTTCCCCTTCCCCTCCCACCACCCCTACACCTTTGGACCTTTTCCTATTTCAAATCATTAGTTATTTGTTTTAATCATTTTAATCCTTATTTACACTTTCAGTTTCTCACACTAGAGAAATTATTCAGCATTTACACGTGTGTCCTATTTATTTCACTTAAGAGGCCTCAATATGCATCCATTTAGCTATAATGTCTCTAGTTTCTCATTCTTTATGGCTGAGTAGTACTCCATTTTATAGAAAAACCACATCTTCTTTATCCAGTTCCCGGTTGATGGGCACTTGGGCTGTTTCCAAGCTTCAGCTATTACAAACTGGGCCACTATAAACATGAGTGCACATATATCGCTGTGGTATGATTCTTTTAATTCTTTTGGGAAGATCCCTAGCAAGGGAATAGCTGGGTCAAATGGGACCTCTAGCCCTAGTTCTTGGAGGTATCTCCATACTGATTTCCACAGTGGTTGCACCAGTCTGCACTCCCACCAACAATGGAGAAGGGTTCCTTTCTCCCCACACCTCCACCAGCATTTGTTATTGGTTGATTTCTTGATAGCAGCCATTCTTTCTGGGATGAGGTGGAATCTCAATGTTGTTTTCATCTGCATCTCTCAAATGACCAGTGATGTTGAACATTTTTTCATATATTTATTTGCTGCTTTTACTTCTTTGTCTGAGAAATGTCTATTTATTTCAGATGCCCATTTTTGAATTGGGGGGTCTTTGAATTTGGGGCATCTGATTTTTTTTCAATTCTTCATGTATTCTAGATAGTATATATTCTGATGTACAGCTGCTAAACTTTTTTTTCACACATTGTAGGTTGTCTGTTAGCTCTGTTGGTGGTTTCTCTTGCAGTGCAGAAGCTTTTTAATAAGATGAGATCCCAGTTGTTGATTCTTTGTGCTAGTTCCCGGGGTACTGAGATTTTGTTCATAAAGTCTTTTCCTATGCCAATGTCTTCAAGAGTTCTACCTAACTTATCTTCCAGCAAGGTTAGTGTTTCTGTCTTAATACTTACATCTTTAATCCACTTCAATCTTAGTTTAGTGCATGGTGATAGATATGGGTCTAGTTTTAATCTTTGGCAAGTTGAAATCCAGTTTTTCCAAAACCATTTATTAGATAGGCTATCTTTCCTCCAATGAAGGTAGTTGGCTCCTTTGTCAAAGATGAGGTGGCTGAGTATGTCTGGAGTTGTTTCTGCATCTTCTAATCTATTCCATTGATCCTCAGGTCTGTTTCTTTGCCAGTACCATGCTGTTTTTATCACAGTAGCTTTGTAGTATAGTTTCAAGTTGGGGATTGTGATAACCCCAGCTATGTTTCTGTTGCCTAGAATTGCTTTTGCTATTCTAGGTCTCTTCTGGTTCCAAATGAATTTTTGGAGTGTTTTCTCTAGTTCTGTGAAGTATATTGTTGGAATTTCAATTGACATTGCATTAAATCTACATAGTAGTTTTGAAAGTATGGCCATTTTCACTATATTGGTTCTTCCTACCCAGGAACAAGGGATGTCTTTCCATTTTCTTATATCCTCCTCAATTTCCTTTTTCAGAGTGCTGTAGTTTTCAGCGTAGAGGCCTTTTGCTTCCTTTGTTAGGTTGATTCCTAGATATTTCATTTTTTTAGATGCTGTTGTAAAAGGAATTGTTTCCTGAATTTCTCTCTCAGTGAGTCTGCTATTTATGTATAAGAAGGCTATTGTTTTTTGAGTGTTGACATTATATCCAGCTACTCTACTGAATCTGTCAATTAGGTGGAGAAGTCTTTTGGCAGAGTTTTTTGGGTCTTCTATGTAAAGTATCATATCATCAGCAAATAATGACAGTTTAAGTTCTTCCTTACCTATCTTTATTCCTTTTATTTCTTTCTCTTTTCTAATTGCTGTGGCTAATGTTTCCAGAACTATATTGAACAGGAGTGGTGATAGTGAGCATCCTTGTCTTGCTCCTGATTTTAGCATGAAAATTTTCAGTTTTTGACCATTTAGTATGATGTTGGCTGTTGGTTTTTCATAAATAGCCTTAATCAGGTTGAGATAAAGACTCTCTATTCCAATTTTTTGTAGCGTTTTTATCATGAATGGGTGTTGGATTTTGTCAAATGCCTTTTCTGCATCTATTGAGATGATCATATGGTTTTTGTCCTTGACTCTGTTAATATAGTGTATTACATTTATTGATTTACATATGTTGAACCATCCTTGCATCCCTGGGATAAATCCAACTTGGTCAGGGTGAATGATCTTCTTGATGACCCTCTGTATTCTGTTTGCCAGTATCTTGTTGAGGATTTTTGCATCTATGTTCATTAGGGAGATTGGTCTCTAGTTTTCTTTTTGGGTTGCACCTTTCCCTGGTTTTGGAATCAAAGTAACACTTGCTTCCAGGAATGAATTTGGAAGCCTTGTTTCCCTTTCAATTTCCTTGATGTGTTTAAAGAGTAATGGTGATAGTTCTTCTTTAAATGTCTTATAGAATTCAGCAGTGAACTGGCCTTTTCTTTGTTAATAAATTTTTGATTACATTTTCAATTTCACTCATTGTAATTGGGGTGTTTAGAATTTCTATATCTTCTTCACTTAGCTTTGGCAATTCATATGTATCTAGGAATCTGTCCATTTCTTCTGTGTTTTCCATTTTATTAGAGTACAGGTTCTCAGAGTAGGTATTAATGATCCTCTGGATTTCTGCTGGGTCTGTTGTGACTTCACCTGCTTCGTTCTTAATTGCATGGTTTGAGCCTTTTCTTTCCTTTTTTTTGATAAGGTTGGCTAAAGGTTTATTGATTTTATTTATTCTTTCAAAAAACCAACTCTTTGATTCATTAATTTTTTTGTATCATTCTCTTAGTCTCCATTGCATTGATTTTTGCTCTGATCTTTGTAATTTCATTTCTTATACCAGCTTTGGGTTTATTATGCTCTTCTTTTTCTAGGAGCTTGAGGTTTTTGCATTAGGTTATTTATCTGAGTTCTCTCTGTTTTCCTAATATGGGCATTGACTGCTATAAATTTCCCACATAGAACTGCTTTCACTGTGTCCCATAGATTCCTGTATGTTGTACTGGTATTATCATTTACTTGTAGAAACTGTCTAGTTTCTTCTTTAATTTCCTCTGTGACCCATTGGTTGTTCAGGAGGGGTTATTCAATTTCCAGGTGTTTGTGGGAGTTTGCAGTTTCTCATGTTATTGGTCTCCAATTTTATTGCACTATGGTCTGATGATATACAGGGGATAATTTCAACTCTTTTACATTGACTTAGACATGCCCTATGAGCTAACATGTGGTTTATTTTGGAGAATGACCTGTGTGCAGCCAAAAAGAATGTGTATTCTGATTTTGTGGGGTGGAACGCTCTGTAAATATCTATTAAGTCCATTTGTTCAATAGCTTGGTTCAGTTCTAAAATTTTGTTGTTAATTTTTTATCTAGATGATCTGTCTATTTGTGATAGAGGGGTATTGAAGTCCCCCACTACAATTGTATTAGTGCTTATTTGATTTTTCATGTCCATTAATATTTGTTTTGTATAGTTGGGGGCAGTCATATTTGGTGCATATATATTTAGGATTGTCATCTCTTCCTCTTGGGTTGTTCCCTTCATAAGGATGTAGTGACCATCTTTGTCTCTCTTAATTAGTTTTGGTTTGAAATCTACTTTGTCTGCAAATAAGATTGCTACTCCTGCTTTTTCTGGTGGAACAAATTTCTTCACTCCCAAATTAAACATTTGTTTTTCTCACAGCCAATCACAGAGTTGGTGTGAGGTTGAAATGAACCAATACAAATAAGATTGTGTAGCAGTCTGACCCAGAGAAAGCTCTCATATGTACATTTAGCTTTAAAAAGGCTGAAATCCAATGTGGATATGGATAAGCCCAAAAGAGATATAAATAGGGTCACACTTAAGGAGCTAACGATTCTACTTCATGAACATATCCTAGGGAAAAAAAATCATAGCTGAGAAGATTTATGTGTACAGATGGTCAGCAGAGATTTGTTTGTAACTTTAAACCTGGTTTTATGTAACTTCCTAACAATGAGTTGCTTACCTAAATTTCCAACAGTAATGCAACAAGTAAATTATGCCACTTTTCAAAAACATGATTGTGATCATGTTTGGAGCTACATGAAAACAGACTTGACAGGTGAAGAAGGATATAAAACCATTCCTACAATATGATCTCAGTTATAGACATTTGTTATGGCTTGTGTCTAGATGGCCCCCCAAAGCCTCAATGCAGTCACAGGTGGGGCTTTTCAGAGGTGGCTGGATGTAGAGTTCATGATGCTGGGATTACAGTTGTGATGATAGGATTGATTCATGATTCAAGACCAGGATTAAGGCTGCCCCACCCTGGGTGCAAGTGCTACCCACTCTAAGGGTAGGTACCCTGGACAGAATACAAAGGACAGAAAGAACTGACTGTTCTTTCTGCTGCTGTCACTGCTTGTCATTGCTGCTTGCTGCTCCTTCACTGCTTTGCTGCCTTCTGCCTGCCATGGACTGTTTCTCCTCTGCAATGGCCCTCTGGCATGCCATCCTGCCTTGGACCCGTCCAAATATGAACTGAAACCTCTACAAACTGTGAGCCAAATAAATCTTTTCTCCTCTAACTTTGGGTGTTGGGTAGTTTGTCTCAACAACAAGAAAAGTAACCGAGACAGCACTCCAAAGAAACATGCACAGAACAACTACCTCCAAAAGAAAAGATTGGAAGGAAATATCCAAAATGTTAGTTGTGTTTTTCTACATAAGAAGATTCTTTACTCATTTCAGCATTTTCTAAATTGCAATGAGAGTGTGTTAAGTCTACAAGTAGAAAAACAAAATATAAAACAGTTGAGAGTCTATTCCAATACCACAATTTTTTTAAAGGATGAGGTGGCCAGGGGCAATGGGTGGAAGACCATTCCATTCTGAGGCACAGTCCTCAGTAGCTGGGGACCCATCTGACAGAAAGAGGGGAGGAACAGAAGCTCCAAGCTTTCCAGCTTGAGCAATAACATGGATGAACCACGGTGTAATGATCCCCACTGGGAAATGGAGAAAGAAGGAAAGGCAAGGGCGGGTTGGGAAGAAGGAGAATGGTTTCCGCTGAGTCTGCAGCACCTAGAGACACCCAGGGAAAGTTGGAGCTGAAGCCGGTGAGGTAAGTGCAGGGTGAGGCTTGGGGAGGAAGCTGCCGGGAAGGCCTGGGTGTGGGCCCAGCAGTGAGCCCTCATGGTTGTGGACCTGGCTGAGGAGCCCCATGTGTTTGGCAGGTTCCAGGAAGGGGATATTCAGACTGTGTTCCTATGGAGGCTCGGACACTTGGGCTCTGGGTCTTTCTGCCTCCTGTCCCCAATGAGACGGCCTCCCTCAGCCACAGGGACTGCTGCCTGGGAATGGTGAGGACTCTGCGGGATTCGCTGTGACTTGAGTGCTGTTCGTCTTAAAGCTCTCTGATCCACTGTGTGCAGCTTGCTACTGGGTATTTTGTAGGAATATTGTTTAAAACAACAGCCCCTGCCTTAGCCTGGCCAGTTTCAGGGCCAGGAAAGAGCAAGCTCCACAATAGCTCTTCCACTAGCCTCACATTCTCCACTAAATCTTCACTTTCTAGACACCAGAGAGAGCCCCAGGTTCTTTGGTAATTTCTCATGGGTCCGAGCTCCTAAAGAATATTCCCCTTCTAGACTGAACCGTGCCTCTGTGTCACCTGTCGGTATCTCCTGTGTGCTTTACAGCAGCCACAGGCTGGAGCCTCCCAGGGACAGTGACCAGGCCCTCTTTGCCCCAACCAGTACCTGGCCAAGGCACAAAAGAGAAGTCTGCTAAGTGCTTGTGGAGGAAGCCAGTGGATGACACTTATGTATGTCCACTGTACACACTGCTTCCTCACTCATACACGAGTGAAGGCAAGCGACAGTCTGCAGGAGGGGGAGCAGGAACAGCATGCTGAGTCCTGCTGTTTGTGGCCTTTCTGCCTGACAGCTCTTTTCCCATGCGCCCGAGGCACCAGGCCGAGGCATGCTCTCAGAGCTAAATCCAGAGTAAATATGCACAAGGCAGAACTGGTCCTGCTAAGGCAAGGGGGCACATTTTCACAGAAAGAAAGGATTTCACAGATCAAAACTGCATGCTGCTGGTTGCTCCGATCAGTATTTTCACAACACACCCTTACGCAGGTGCTAATTAGGTCCCGGGCATTGTTGGGAGCTCTTTACAAATATCTTATTTAATCCTTGTAGCAACCTCTGGAGACAGGTACTATTGGTATCCCTGTTTTATTTTCATACAGTCCTCTTAGCATCCGAAGCAGCTGTCTTGAAATGAGGAGAGGTGGCACTGAAGAAAGGGAACACAGCTACTATGTTAGGTCCAGCGCACAAATGGCCCAGCCTGAGCATCAGCCTTAACACCACACCACCCGCCAAGCATGTACTGGGCACCTACCACATGCCCAGCACGGTCCTTCTAGAATTCACCGCCCATGGGGGAAACACACACCTAAACAAATACATTCCCAGCCTGTGTGACTCGTGTGTGAGGACTAGGGACATGGTACAAGCTAGCAGAGAGTCACCGGCTGGGCTTTCTGGAGGGTGTGAGTCTGCTCTGTTAACAGAAGGTCCAAGCTCAAGGTGCCACGCCAGAGATGGGGTCCAAAGCTGCATGGTGCTCATGCTAAGGGCTTTGGGGGCACTACTGTAGCCGGAGAAGGAAGAGACGGGAAGGGTTAGGGGTAAGGGATAAGGTGGTGACCTCCGCTGCAATAGCAGGAAGTTCAGAGTCACTGAGGCTTCTGTTGGGGAAAGATCATTTAATCAGATGTGTGCTCAAGGATGGAAAAACCCAGAGACCAGTCAGGGAGCTGCTTCAAGCACCAAACATGGAACAGTGGGTGTGGAAACAAGAGTGCTAAAGTGCAGGGGTATTTAGGAGCACTAGGCTTTGGACTGATTGGAACACTGGCACAAAAGTGCAAGGTGGCAGCTGCCTTCTGACACAGACTCCCAGGGGTCAGAGTCCCCCAAGAATGTGCAGCAGGGCTGGGGCTGGTCTCTGGGGTGAGGACAATCTCAGCGGTGATGGGCTTGGGAAAGCCCCACCGGGCAGCCGAGATTGTCTGCATTCCCTCAGGTTCTCGCTCACATTGCCTTTGAATAAAACACAACATGTTTCATTCTGTGCTCACAGTGAAAACTCATTGCCCTTTGCTGGGAGGTAATAACCTTTTGAATTAGTAACCTTTGGGTAGGAAAATTGGCTTCATGAATACCTCCCCTCCCACTCCATGGGCCCATCATCTCTCAGCCCTGCTGTCCTCTGAAACCAAAAGCCTGGGACTTATTATTTGAGAAGCCTGGATGATTTTATGCTCAGAAAGAATGATCGGGGTCTATAGAAATTGGGCAGAATGGAGTCACTGGCCAAAATGTTGGTGCGGCCGTGTGTCTGGCCACTGAGGGAGGTGAGAGGTTCCGACCTGTGCCCTTGAGAGTTGGTATCACCCACCTTACACGGGCCCCACAGAAAAGGCCCCCCCTCAAGGGCTCTGAGAGGATAATCATGTGTCCTTCTCTACTGACAAGCTCCTGAGTAGCCACCCGGCACCCTGAGTCCCCGTGTCCTGGGATTCCTGGCCCATCTCCTGCCTCCTGGTGGCCACAGGCTTTGCCAAGTCTCACGGGTGCTCACGATGTTTCCTGGGCCCAGGAAGCCCCCCCCACACACACACACAGAGGCCACGGTACCCTTCCAGGCCAGAGCAGCACCATTCCCCGAAAAGCCCCTCCAGCCATCCCCTCCATCCAGCGGAATCCTTCACCCGCCTGGCGATCACCCCACAGTGCCCCTGCCATGCACTCGGGCCTTAACATGCGGCCTGCCCTGAGAACACTGGGTCCTGCATAGTGTCGTCTGACTAAGATGCTTTCCCTAACACTGAGAGGAAGGCCTGGGTTCGGATCCTGACTCCACCACTCACTATCAGCGTGGCTGGGGGAGAGCCTCACCCCTCCTACGTTCCTCAAAGTGCCGTCCCTGATTTTATATTGCAGAGCCGGTGGGGAGAAGACCTCAAGCCGTCGAAACAGAGAAAGCACTGCAGAAAACAGTGACCAGATTTCTCCTCTTCCCGGCAGAGCGCAGCCCGGGCTGTGAGATCGGGTGGCACCGGCCGGGCTCGCTGCAGGAGTGCGGCTTCAACTCCTCCCGGCCGCTAGTGCTCATCGTCCACGGGTGGTCGGTAGGCAGGCTCCGGGCTCTTCTCTTCTCTCGGCCTCCACGGTGCCTTTCCCTTCATAGCGGGCTGCACTGTTAACAAAGCCTCCTGTCTGCGGGCGCTTCCGGTTTCCCCAATGCTGCCCGCGCCTTATCTCAGTGGCTTTCTCCCCCGCGCAGGAGTCAGAGCAGGGAGAGCAGTGAGCTCACGTTCCAGGCAAAATGAGGCTGGAGGTCACACGGCTCCCCTCCCCGGGGCAGGAGGGGACACAGTCCACGCAGTGGGCGGCTCCTGCCGATCCTGCAGGGGCTGGGAAACCTGAGGCACGGACTCCCCGTGAAATGTCCTGTCAGCAAGGGTTAAAGTCAGCTGCAAATAACAGACACCCGGATTCACAGTGGTTCCAGGAAAACAGGCTTGTTTCCATTTCACTCAATATTCCAGAGACCTAAAGCAACACTGACCAGACAGCTTTGGTCAACAAGGCTCCAGTCCTCCTGGCCCTCATTTTCACATTGCAAAATAGCAGCTAGGGAGCTTGCCATCACATCTTTATTCCAGGCAACACAATATAGTTTGGAAGCCAGATGTCACCTGCACCTGAAGGCATCTGGTAGACATTTGGTAACTGGGATGACCACGGGCCATTACCACAGCAACCCAGTCTCACCTCCCGAGATCTCGTCTCCCATCTCCACCCAGGAGACCTGCCCTTTTACGATTCTGCCCTCTCTGCTGCTGCTCTTTCTCCTGTACTTCCCTAGACCCCAGGGCCGCGGATCTCCTGTGCGTCCTCATTCTCTTGCTAAACTGGGTCTTCTCCTCCAACTCTGCTCTCCCCGGGAGGATTCAGGACGCCCTGCAGACCGGCACCCGCTCGAGGTGCCCAGGGACAGCCCTCCAGAGGCCACGCAGGAGGACCCTGGGACAGAGGGGTCCCCTCTGGGGACCTGATTTTTAGATTTTCCCCTTGCTGCAGGCTCACAAAGTTCCTGTGCAGGGCAAAGTTAGACTGCGCTCCTCTGGTCCAGACATTTTTGGGGTTTTCCAAACCCACAGGTGGACGGCGTGCTGGAGAGCTGGGTGCATCAGCTGGTGGCCGCGCTGAGGACCCAGCCAGTGAACGTGGGGCTGGCGGACTGGCTGCCCCTGGCCCACAACCACTACGCCATCTCCGTGCGCAGCGCCCGCCTTGTGGGGCAGGAGGTGGCCGCCGTACTGCGCTGGCTGGAGGTGAGGCCCCTCCCCGGCCCAGGGGGCAACGCGGGCTGAGGCCACGGGCAGGGGCGTCAGGTGCTGAGCTCCACCACGCCCCTGCCACACCCTGAAGCCAGGGAGGCCGGGCGGAAGAGCCGCCCCTTCCGCAGGGTGTCAGTGTCACGGGCGCACGGGGTCCCAGGGGCTGCCCCGCCCCGGGAGACCCAGCCCCCAAGAGGACAGAGAGACCAGCTCCCCTTGGAGCAGGAGCAGAACTGGCCAGGGCCCCCCAACCCGCCCATCCCGTTGCTCTCTTCCAGGAGTCCGAGGACTTTTCCCGGAGCAACGTCCACCTGGTGGGCTACAGCCTGGGCGCCCACGTCTCAGGATTCGCCGGCAGCTCCATAGGCGGGAAGCACAAGATCGGGAGGATTACAGGTAGCGGTGCCTGGCGGCCCACACACGCCCCCTGCCCGGTCCGAGGCCCAGCCTTCGGTGGCCTTCCCCAACCCGGGCCCTTCCCGGATGCCTGGCGCTCCTGGGAGGACTCGTAACCGCGCCAGAAGAACCCTGGCCAATTGTGCCAAGTGCAGCGTCACTCCCGCCCCTCTCCTCGCGTGATCGACCCCCAGGCCGACCCAGAGCAGACTGTGTGCACAGTAGACCTGCTGTCAGTTTTGCAGCGAGAAAGTCCTGTTTCTAATCTATACTTTAAAGGCCCAGTGTGGATGAACTCAGGAGGGCAGAATCCAGGCTCCAGGGTGCCTCGGTTTCCACCTTGATGAAGCCCTGGGGGCTTACTCTGGAGCCCACTCAAGTTGAGGAGGAAGCTCAGCAGCAAAACCCGCGGCAGAGCCTGCACCCACTCGGGAACAGCTGGGTGTGTGCCAGGCCCTTCCTCCCGGGCATCCTGAGATCAACCTCACCCCACACTGCCTGAACTGGGACCCACTGACACCTGCAGCCATGGGGCCCCCGGGGAGAAGCCAGGCCCTTCCCCGCCAGGAGGCCTCAGAGTGCTTCGACTTCTCCTGCCATCCCCTTCCTGCAGCTCTAGACTTCAAAATCACAAGCTTTTCCCCACTTTACACACACACCATGGCCTCCTGTGTCTTGGGGCCTTAGTATGTGGCGTCCCCTGTGCCCACCACCAATGCACCCGGCCCTAGCCCACCTACCAAACTCCTATTCATCCCTCAATACCCAGCAAGCTAAACAAAAAACATTTAAGGTGAAAAATGGAGCTGTCATGACTTTGCTGTCAAAGAAGAACTTTTTTAAAAATTATACTAAATAATGGGTTAAGTGAGAGCATTTTAAAAAAATTATTACCTTCTATTACCATCCATTTTAAAAACGACAACATGAGATCAACATGTGATATGTACCATATTTCCCTAAAAAGAAAACCAAGTCTTATATAAATTTTTCCTGCAAAAGATGCATTGGGCTTATTTTCAGGGGATTTTCTTTTTCATGTACAGCAATCTACATTTATTCATTTACCTATGTGCAACAATCTAGATTTGTTCATGTACAAAATCTACATTTACTCAAATACAGTCCTGCCATCTTCCTCTGGAACATCGTCATATCCCTCCACACCCCTAATTCCGGCCTGAATTTCTTGCAACTCCATTTCCTGTAGAACCATTGGCCCCAATGTCTCACATCCAGCAGTAGAGCTCTCCTTAAACGAGCACTTCCGGTCCATGGAGCCTGCTCATAGTGCATCATTCCAGCGCACAAGGTAGTGAATCACGAAGATTCCCATTGGACCCAACCACGTCCGTTCGTTACCAAGTGCACAAGTTACCCATGCATTGTCTGTACGCTGATTAGTCATTTGGAAATAAGTTCATCTGTTCACATAGACATTTACCCCTCGTCCAAAGGTACCCGCTTGGGTATTTACAAATACTCTACTTAGTTACAATTTATAGTATCATTTATTTTAAGTATTAATGTCAAAAATGTTATTTATATATAATAATATATTATTATCTTATAATTCAATACACCGGTCCTGTGTAGCAAGGGTCATACTAAAGGTGTCCGTCTGGCTGAGGATCTTAGCTGGGTTTAAGTTGGGGGTAGGGCTTCTGTTACCAGCATCCTGAAAAGTCCTACTATGGCTTGTTTCTGATTAGGTCTTATTTTGAGGGAAATGCAGTATATGCACCAATTCCCCATGATGAATGTAATTGTTGTGTATCACAAACACATACTAATAAAGGACAGGCGGAGGCAGACATTGAAACCAAGCAAGCACATCACTTCCTTATCCTCTCTCGTTCTGGTGGGTGAGCAGAATGGCCTGGCCGTGGCTTTTGCCCTTGGGTGCTCACCACCCGACCTAGCCAGCCGGGGCGCCTCCTGCCTCCCGCAACACATCGGCCACTTGTGACCAGTGCTTCAGGCAGCCCTGTCTGCTCGCCGCGTCTTCCCCCAGGACAGTGGCTGTTCTGGACACCCCAGTGAAATGACAGCAGTGCACCAGAAGAGCCTGCGTGTTGAGGGAAGTGACTGAGAAGATGACAGCAAATAAATTCTTTCTTTGATGGGTAGCTTAGAACTATGGAGAATGAGCACATTGGGGTTTTTTTCTATGCAAATGGATGCTCCTGTAAGTAGCTTGACAGGTACTTAAAATTGATTTGCTTAAATAAATCAAGCATTCCCCCATAACCTTCTTTCTACCGTTAGATCATCTCTATAACCTCTTCCCCCCCTAGATAATGCCCAGCCTGTGTTTAATTTTCAGCACCATGAATTACTGCGGTTTTACTGTAAAACGGTTATGGCCAGGTTTTCCAGAGAGAGATTCGGCCCTGCGTTTCTCTTCTTCCTCCAAGCTCATGAATGTGTAAAGATATCAAACATCTAAGAGCTCCTTTCTCCTGCCCTCCCCTTGCTCCGCCTAACCTTACCTCGCCTTCCCACTAGGGCTGGACGCTGCCAGTCCTTTGTTCGAGGGGACGTCCCCCAGTGAACGCCTCTCTCCAGAAGATGCCGTGTTTGTGGACGCCATCCATACCTTCACCCGGGAGCACATGGGCCTGAGTGTGGGCATCAAACAGCCCATTGCACACTACGACTTCTATCCCAACGGGGGCACCTTCCAGCCTGGCTGCCACTTCCTGGACCTCTACAAACACTTCGCCCAGCATGGCTTAAACGGTGAGGAGGAGGCAAGGCCCAGAGCGCCAGCCACTGTGCGCCCACCCCCAGGGTCAGGGAGCCAGGGCATCCATGGAAGCTTTGGAACCTGGGCAAGGGTGGGCTTGGGTGACCAAGCTCACTCAGCAGGCAGGGCTGGCGGTCCCCAGGGAGGCCACTCCTCAGGCCACCGTCCAGAGTCGCAATTTCTTAGCCTGTCCAGTCCAGAGTACCCTAAAGGGCTCTCCGGAGTGCCAGGCCTTCTGGCAGTCGAGTCGTGGTGGTGGTGGTTGTCTCTTCTCTGAAAGTTTGGTGCTTAGAGGCCCTCAGTTCTGAGCCACATGTAGATCTGCTTTCATAGGGCCTGGCTTCTCCATCCTTGACTCACAAGAATGAAACTAATCCTTCATGTGATGCCCCCTGAGCCACGATGCCACTTCTCTCAAATCCCCAAATCTGGAATATTAACATGCACATCAGTAACACCCACGGGATTAAAGGAGGAAACAAACAACAGCAGCAGGACCTTCCGAGGGCATTTACAAAACTTCCTTCCAGTGTAAAATATGCTGGCTCTGGAGCCTTCCCACCCCTCCTCCACAGCGGGAAGACATCACCACCCCACCTCCCCAACATCAGAGTGACCTTCCAAGTCCCAGCCCCCACCTCTGCCCCACCCTGCCAGCCTGCTAGGAACACCCTTAGCCCGGCTTTCATCCCCCTGGGTCACCACCTCCCCAGTCCAGGCAGTTCCCACAAGCCCTCCTCCCAGACCACTACTTCCTGCCTGGCTAAACTTCAAAGTGATCCAACCCAGTCTATGCATTCAGCTGGCCCAACTTCCTGGTGGGAGTCAGGGAATCTCAGTTTTCTTTGCCCCTGTGTTTCTGTGTCCCCACCCTGGTGCAGTTCTCCCAGTCACGCCTGACCAGTCACAGCTTCCCGCCCTCCCCACTCCTAGCTGGGTGAGCTCCAGAGCCAGTGAGTACCTTTGAGGCCCTGTGGGCAGGGACACTCAGGGAGTGGGGGAGCAGAGGACCCCAGGAAGAATGAAAGGTCAAAGGTCATGATAGATAAACCTAGTAAGTTTGTTTGTTTGGGTTGGGCCTGTTCCGGCCTGGCAAGTGGGGCCTGACCTGAATCCAACCCCTGTGACCTGAGGGGCACAATGGCCAGGTCGGGAACGCGGAAGGTGCTGTGGCCAGGCCACCGCCGGGGCCCACGAGCACCTCACTGATCGAGCTTTATTGAGGAAAGAACTTTAACCAGGCGTGGTGGTGCATGCTTGTAATCCCAGCACTCTGGGAGACTGAGACAGGAGGATCCCAAGTTCAAGCCCAGTCTGGGAAATTTAAGGAAGCCCCTGTCTCAAAATAAAAAACTAAAAAAGGGCTGGGGTTGTAGCTCAGTGGAGCCCTGGGCTCCATCCTCAGTACTGCAAAAAAGAAAAGAGAGAAGAGGCGTCCCACACAGTCTACTCCCACCAACTCCCCCCGCTTCCTCAGCACTTGGCCACTCTTCACACTTGAAAAATAGCCCTGGGATGATTTTACTGCCCCGCTTTGTTAAATAATTCCACCTTTCTTAGTGCTGCGGGGCACCTATGGAAATACCCGCTGAACCACACCGCACCGTCCCAGAGGGGTCCTCGAAGCCTGCCATGCCTGAGGCTTTACCCTGACGCTAGCTGGCCCAGCGGGAGGACGTCTTTAGTTTTCCACCAGTGATGAACCTTAGCAATACCACCCACTCCCATGTGCCACCACCACCCCTCTGGGGGCTGACACGACCCTCTGAGCTGAGGCCACCTGGGGTCAGGGTGACACCGTCCTCCTACGCTGTGTTCCAGCCATTCCCCAGACCATAAAGTGTGCCCATGAGCGGTCCGTGCACCTCTTCATTGACTCCCTGCTGCACGAGGACATGCGGAGCACCGGCTACCAGTGCAGCAACATGGGCAGCTTCAGCCAGGGCCTGTGCCTGAACTGCAAGAAGGGCCGCTGCAACTCGCTGGGCTACCACGCGCGCCAGGAGCTTCGGGGCAAAAGCAAGAGCCTTTACCTGGTGACCCGCGCCCAGGCCCCCTTCAGAGGTGAGTGCCAAGTGGCCCCTCCATACCCATTGGCAGTTTCAGCTCTGCAGGACCTAGCAGCCACAGTGCCAACCTTCTTGTCCCAAGAATGGGCCACTCCCTCGCCAAGGGCTGGAAGAAGAGGCCTTAGTAATTTCTGGAACAGTCCTTGGGTTGGCCTTTGTGTTCATTGCCGTGGCCCCCTAGAATATCAGATGCAGAAGGTCCCCACAGGTGCCACCCCACTGTCATTGTCCAGCAACCTGGACAATCTCCAAATGCAGACTAGAACCCAGATCTCCCATGTGAGTTCCAGGCCTCAAGGAAAACAGGGCTCCTGTTGAGGTTTGCAGCTCTTCCCTTCAAACTCTAGGGTCTGACTCCACTGATCTTGCAGGATATCACTGTCACACAGAGGCCTTGGCCTCCGCCTTTCCAAGCCAGATCCTTAAGCTCAGCCAGAAAGCGAGCCTCTGCAAGTGCTGTGTTGGACAGGCTGTAGCAGGGAAGCATGCATGGAAGCTAAATCCCCCTGGAGGAGATAGGCCAACATCTATTGCCATTAAGATATCTACCTAATCCTTTGAACAGCTCAGGGGTGATTCTGGATCTTAGCCTCCCCTGACCCCCTCCCACCTGGCCAGGGCCGGTGGACTCTGGTGATGAGTTGTTCTCTGAGCACCCACAGACACTGGAGCTGGGGAGCATGCATGGGGCCATTGGCCCTCTCTGCACTTGCTGGTGTTTTATACACATTGTAGACACCTTGGACCCCTGGGCATCCCCAGCAGTGCAGCAAGGTGGGGAGCACTGGTCATTCCCTGGTTTTAGAGAGGAGGAAGCAGGACTCTGTTGGCATCCACAGCCTCACAGCCTGTGTTGGAGGAGGCCTGGGGTAGGGCCGACTCCAGTCTGGGGCACCTTTGTTTATCCCTATCCTGAGATCTGACTCCCAGGACACCTGTGTTTATCTGAACTCTAGGGCCGGGAATTTAGCTCAGTGGTTCCAGCACCTGCCTTGCAAGCACAAGGTCCCGAGTTCGATCCCCAGTACCAAAACAAAAAAGACCTATCTGAACTCTAGTGAGCAGCCGAGCATCCCTGATGTGAGCCACACAAGCCCAAAGCAAGTGACAAAGGCGTGCAGGCAGCAGACAGGTGCCATGGCATCTGGGAAGCAGCTGGCAAAAGTTCATGTCTGTCCTCCCTGAGGGGCCAGCATCCCCTCCCTGTCTGTCCAGTAGGGCTGGAGGGCCAGCCGAAGGAGCAGCAAGGGGATTTGAAGGCCTCTGGTCTCGGGAGCTCGCTCACCACAGGCTCCCAAGTAGCAACTCCTCGGTTAACCAGCTCCTCTTCTGGATGGTGGTGTCACCTGCAGAGACAAGGCTTGCTGATAATCACATTCACTAGGCCTCTTTTCGAAGTCGTGGAGGGTCAGCACAGCACGGCACTGTCCGGCCTCCATTGTCCCCAAGAGGCTCCTGATTCTGCTTCAGCCCCTCCAGTGAGCAGTCCTTATCTGCCCCACCTAACTTCCCTCTGCAGGGAGCGGTGACCCTATGGTCACCCAAGAGCTGCTCAGGGGCGCTGCCATCTGCAGAGTGCTCTGCTGTCCTCTGTGGTGCTGCCAGCCATAGTGGCTGTTCTGTTCTAAATTTAAATGCTATAAATTAAAGGAAACCAAAAAAGCCAGTTTCTTAGTCATGTGAGACACCTCTCACTGGCTCAGATAAGTGGCTGCTGCATCAGAGAACACAGCAATAAACCATTTCCGTTCTCATAGAAGGTTCTACCGATGGTTCGGGTGTGAAACCTTTAATTCCGACCCGGAACTCCCTACCGTGGTGGCCACAGTCATCTCTGTGGCTCCAAACCTCTTTCGGTGGCCACCTCTGGCGTTTTGATGAATATGTGCAGGCCCTTGAAAGAGCAGGCGCGCCCAGCTCTTTCATCCCCAGCAGCTACAGTGCACCCCCTCCGCAGTCAGCTAATTGCACTGTACAGCTCTGTACAGGGTCTGGCCGGGCAAGATAAACATCACCTCCTGGTTACAGTTTCACAGTGATGACTAATTTAGCCTGCATTCCTCTGGCTTCCAAGATATTTTGAGGAAACTATCAAAGGATCTATTTTCTACAACCATACGCCAGAACCTGGGTAAACACTGCTATAGCAGTTGCTAAAGAGGATTGAGAAGTCGGGCCCCGGATTTAGCTCAGCGGTTTCGCTGCCTGCTGCGCAAGCACAAGGACCGGAGTTCGATCCCTGGTACCAAAAAAAAAAGTGAGAAGCAGGCTCCGAGGAAGGGAAAGGAGGCAGTGGATGGCCCACGTCTGTTCTCAACAGCTCAGAGCCTGTGTGAAGGGAGGGCAGACAAGGAGACTCAGTCCTGCCTAGCCAATGCCTGGACTAAGCCACCCTCAGAGCAGTGGGACCAGGTAACGGGGAACGGAGGTGGCACTGAGGGGGGCTCACCTGGGCTAGGTGTGCGGCACCCTCTGCCTAAGAAGGAGAGATGGAGACCGGAGACAGAAATGGAGATGCTAAATCTTCCCACAAATCCGTGGGCATTCGGAGAGGCTGAGTCCTCCTCCCAGGGTCGCAGCTTTGTGAGTGGCCAGCACACGGCTCGGTCCCAGCCAGGTGGGATTCACAGCCTTGTGCCTTCACCCCAGGCAGAGTGACCTGGTGTGCCCTCCTGCCACACTCACACTCCCCCTGGGCTCCCCTCACCTGCACCCCCTCTGGCTCCTGTCGCTTGCTCCATGAGATGACAGCCACGCTGCGGCTGTAACTAGAGGAGTTCATCTGGCTTCAGCTCCTCTCGGCTACTTCTCTACAGGTTTGCGCTGATTTTGTTCCCGAATAACTAGCGAGAGAACACAGGCTTGGGAAGGGGATGCGGAGCGTCAGTGAGCTTGGCCTTACTACCAGCCGCTCCTGTGGCCTTGACCTGGTGGCAAAACCTCAGCAAGGGGATGGGGATGAACCACCAAACACGGGACCGCCCGTGAGTCTTCCAGCTTCCTGTCCGTGCAGCCTGGAGGGGTTCACACTTACACAGCTGCTCCCCAAGGACCTCACAGATGGGGAACCTGAGCTCCAGCGTGGTCGTGAAGGCTGTTACACTCCAATACAGTCGCCAGAACAGACACGGGAGCGCACACATACACACACCGCATAAATCACGCATCCCTTCTCCTCCCCTGTGACTGCATCCGCCCTGAGAAGCTTCACTCGGACCCACAGCCTTGGGCCCCATGCTTCCAGGGCCCCATGCTTCCAGGGCCCCCAGCTTCGAGGAGTTTCACACCGGGAACCGAGTCCTAGGTGCTTGGGGAGAACACACACGATCTCATCCCTGCAGTCCCAGGACCGAAGCCCCCAGGGGTCACGAGAGCGTCGGATCTCCCAGAGCCAATATCTACTGAATCTGAATCATCTTTTCTGTGAGGGAGAAAAAACCAGAGCATTCTCCTTTTATAAATTCCGCGATGCACACAGGGGTGCCACGTGAAAAGAAATCTAATTTTTCCTTTATTAAAAGGCTCTGGGCACTAAGGATCAGAATCTGGGGGTTTTCCCCTTACAGAGATCTCAGGAGGCCGCACGGCCCTGCTCGGGTGTCCAGGGTCAGCAGGTGCTCTCCTGCCTTTCTCTTTCAGCCCTGAAGGAATTTCTCCTGCCAGAGGTCTGGCCTGTGCCGGACTCGGACTCGTCTCTGCCATCACAGGATCAAAAGCATTTTGCCCAAATCATTTTCAATACCCTAATTAAACATGCCCTGAGGTAACGTGAGCAAAACACTCACACCTTTCCCTGAATCTTTCCCATAGCATTGTTGGGGATTGAGGGGGGGCGGTGTCAGTGAGACACAGTAAGGTCATTGTTTTAAAAGAAATAAAAAAATAAAAATAAAAAGAAATAAAAGAAATGTGCTCACACAAATCCAAATAACACATCATTAGTTCTCAGTATGAGAGCCCTTTGCACATTGAGAAATTCATTTCATTTCAAGATTTCTCTGGAAAACTAACTGTCCCCACACAGTAACAATCTGGATTACCCTGAGCTCAGGAGCACACTCGCTCGGGCTCCTCGAAGACACCTTCGAAGGTGATTTCCTGCCTGGGTCCACTGCAGTGACACTGCAGGGCCTGGGCAGTGCTCTGTCAGACCATGGGGATCGTGGAGAGCTGACCCCAGGTTTTCAGGCGTATCTTCCTCCAGAATTGAGGAACCCAGCATCTCCAACACAGAAATTCAACTCTTCCAACTCACAGTTTTTTAAAAGGGGGAAGACAAAAGGGCATCTCCGTTTGGGGGACATGGAACATTTGTCCCCACAAAGGGCCAGACGAGCCAGAGGCAGGGACGCTGGGATGGACTTCAAGGCTCGACCAGGCAAGTTTTCTTGGCGGCTTCCATGGAGCAAGTTTGACCTCAGCTTTCCTCCAGGGCCGAGTGCTGGCCATTTTCTTTGAAAGGATAGACTCAGCTTGCAAGACCCAAACACCGGGAACCTGCCAGGAACTCAGACAGAAACCTGTGTTCAAATTCCGCCCCCGTTCTAACCAGCTGGGTAACTATAGCTCTCCAAACGTCAGGTTTCTTTATTCCTTTATCACAGGAATTCCTTCCTGTAATTCATCAAGATCATTAGCACCAGATCAGACCCGGACTCTGAAGAAAACAGCACTCCATTTGCCAGGGCAGCAGGAGAGAGAAGGAGTGGGCTGCTCCTTGCAGATGGAGGTGGCAGTAAGGAAACCCACAGGACTCTGGCTGCACCCCAAATCTAACAGCTGGATGGAAGGAGCAAGAACTGGTTCGGGACAACTGAGCACAGAGAAGGCAGGAGGTGCTATTGCTAATCATGGGGTGCAGCTGCTGCTCAGCCCCCAGTGCAGGATGAGGCAGAGGAAAGACACTTGCTTCTCTCCTGCACCCCGATCTCCAGCTAGGGCCTCTCCAGGGGCCAAACCCAACCAGAAGCCATTTGGCAAGGAAGCCCAGGGCTTGGAGCTGGGCAGAGAAGTGCAGAATAGCGTTAGAACATAACCTGATGCATACTGGGATCTCATCTATCAGCCTTCCTGTCCACACCGGGGTCTGTGATACAGCTTGTGTCCCGTGTGGTTCCCCACACCAAGTGCCCACCACTACCCCTTGGGTGCCCAGAGAGCACTGTGCCCTTGCAGAGATATGAGCCACTGAGGTGACCCCAAGTCTGCTGACAGGGTGTCACATGTGGACGCCGATGCCTGGGAGATGAGGCAGAAGGTGACCGAGTCTCACAAGCAGCTGTCCCTCCCAGTCGCAGGCCCCGCAAGGCCATGGCACTGCGGCTTCTAGTCCTTACTGGTTTCTTTTGTTTGCTTTGAAAGCTTTTTCTTTTTCTATTCTAATTAAACATTGCTTATTGTAGAAAACATGGATCGTGCAGAAAAGCATGAAGATGAGAGTAAAATTGCCTCTCTGCTCACCAGAGCTAAGCACTGCCGGTATTTCTATGAACTCCCCACTTCGCGTTCTGTTTTGTAGAGTTGATCTCACACTAGATACGCAATCTCATATTCTGCTGGGGTTTTTTTTTTTTCTTTTTCACTTCTTTCATAACCATTGGAATAGCTCCAAAAATACCTTTTCATGGCTTCCTAAGAATAAATCACTCGGTTGGGAATATGAACTCAGATTCAGCAGAGTGGCTTGTGATTGAAACTGTTGCCAATTAGTAGCTGCAAGACAAGAGGGACTCGGCTGACCCTCAGCTTCCTCTGTAAAACAATGTCAGAGGGAAGACGCAGCAAGCATCTTGGAAAGTTTGTAGAGCTCTTGTGGAGAAATGAGAGTAATCATGTAAAGCAGTTCAGGCTCTGTGACCCAGGAAAGCATTAAATGGTAGTTGACAGAGACAAGACTGCAATGGAGAGTATTCTCTCTCGCCCTGCCTTCAACTTACAGAGGAGCGTCCTGGCCAAATTCGGGGAATACTCCAAAAACCTGCACACACCAGACACGCTATACTCCAGTTTTACCACTTTTTCTTTTTTCTGCAGTGCTGGGGATTGAAGGCAGGACCTACAGATGCTAAGCAAGCACTCTGTCTCTGAGCTACAGCCCAGCCCCTGTCATTGCTACATTATAAACACAATGTAAGTCCCATGTAGATGCTTAGGATAGACAGAGAAGGAGAATGAAGATAAAAAGCATTCAGAATCCCACTGTGGGAGTGGTGTTGTTGACCTTTTGGTATCTATCCATCCCAACTTTCCCCCTGCATTTTAAAATTTCAAAATATGTGAGATTTTAAAACTAAGAAGGCCTGCTTAACCTCCCCATCTCTGCCTCCCCACCCCAATAGTTTACCATTACCAGTTCAAGATCCAGTTCACCAACCAAATTGAGAAACCAATAGAGCCGATCTTTACCATGTCACTGGTTGGAACCAAGGAGGAGATGCAGCAGGTCCCAGTCACACTGTGAGTACGAGAGCCACCAGGTTTGTCTTCCGCATGGGGCAGGCACGAGTCACTCTTCGCTGCCCGTAACGGCTGCCCCAGACACCTGTGTGAGGGAACATCCACCAAGCCCCGGTCCCTTGCATCCCTGTGTGCCGGGCCTCCTGTGTGACAGAGAGGGGCCATGCAGGACGAAGACTGACAGGGCAGATGTGGGAGTTGGTGTCCACAGGAAGTCGCCAACACCTTTCCATTGTGCTCTGGAAACCACAGCCAGACCTCAGCCTGTATCATTCAGCTTGGACACATGTCCCTTTTCAGTAAGCCCGTATCTGCTGGCCCTCCTGCCTGTCCTCTCCGTCACACACCTGTGCACAGTGCCACCAGCTGCCTCACCCTGTGGCTCCCAGACTCTCCGGGAGGTGACATGGCCCTTTGCCACCTGGGATGGTCCTGAGCTTCCCGAAGACTGCACATGGGTCTCTGGCCATCGCACTGATTGGCTCACTCAGGAACCCCGCTGTCACCCATCTGCACCCTAAATCCATGTTCTCAGTGCTGGAAAGGGGAGTTCAGCCCCTCTGCCAGTGTTGGGGTGTTTTACTGTCTTGAAGATTAGAGAGGAAAGCTGTTAATGAGGCTTCGCTGTCTGCATTGAGATCCTGCTCTAACAAATACATCCTTTTTCTATGTGGTTTTTCTATTATTGTTAGGCTTTGTTGCTGTGGTAGACATTGATATGGGGGAGCAGAACTGAGGAGAAGAAGGCTGGGGTCTCCCATGGGTAGGAGAGCTCCCAACGCCATTGCCCAAGGCCCCTGTCTCCTTGGGGGCTTCTTCCCAATAGCTGGGAAGAAACAGCCCAAAATGAAGAATGCTCACTAGATTCACGACCAACCCTTTTTTATTCTTTTTTCAATTTTTCATTTCTATTGCTACATGCTTGCAGTATATAAAGATTGTGCAGCTTTCCCAGTCCTGCCTTTCCCATCCGGCCACACATACTGCCATCTCTGTGAATAGGCTGCGGAACACCAGTTTGCAAAATTTGGCAAAATATACCATCCCAAGTCACTCAGGCAGCCTAACACATCCTGAATCTGCGACAGCATCACTTTGGCATTACAACGAAACTAAATCAGCTGTCTGGTTTCCTTTGTGTCTTCCAGGGGCGAAAGAATCACTAGTAATAAAACGTACTCATTCCTTGTCACCCTGGGGCCGGATATTGGCGAGCTGGTCCTGATCAAGCTCAAGTGGGAGCACAGCGCCATGTGGACCAACGTCTGGAACACGATGCAGGCCATCATCCCCTGGGGTGGAGAGTCTCGCTCCTCCAGCCTCGTGCTGAAGACCATCCGAGCCAAGGCCGGGGAGACACAGCAAAGGTGACCAGCACCTGCCTGGGCCAGGCAGTGTGACAACTCCTTGCTCTAACTCACTGCAGGAAGAGGGCAGGAGGCTGCCTCAGGGTTGGAGTGTAGACACGAAGAAAGGGGCAGTGCCTGTCCCAGGCTCCCACAGCCACAGATGGAGGATGAGGATTTGCACCCCATCTTCTAATTCTAATTCCCACTGCCTGGGGCTAACAGCCACCTCCCTCAGCAGCCCGGGCTTCTCCAACAGCTGATCTTCAGGTGGAGACCCTGCAGCTCTGCGGAGCTGCTAGAAGATGCAGCATCTCTCATTTGTTGTTTACCAGAGAAACACTTCTAACAGATTCCCATCTCAATTCACCTCTCCCTGTGGTCGCACTTTTCCAATCTTAGATGTCAAAGCACCTCTGGAAGCTTATGAAGTATGAAAGATTCTTAGACCCACCCTGCACAGCATCCAGCTGTCTGTGCTCTTGGGCAGGGAGCAGGGTGCATTTTTAAAATCAGAGCCCTGAGAAATTCCGATGTGGACCCATTGAGAAATGCAGTGCCTTGGAGTTTATCAACTCCCCTGACCCCCCAAGTCCCTAGGGACAAGAAGGGATTGATGGGGAGTGGCAGGGGGCTTCAGCTGCTGCTACAGTCATCATGACAGTGAGCAGGGATGCCCAGCACATTTTGCCATGGCAACTATGCTTTTCTCTAGTTTTGTTCCCTCTTCTGCGGGTCAATTCTGTGTTTTCCTGGACCCTTCCCTGCATCTGCCCTTCCGTATTCTGGAACCTTCTCTGTCTTCTGTTACCTTCCTTTGTTGGGAAGCTCATTTCTCCCCAGGTTGCCCTTAGCAGAGATAGAAAACAGCAGACTTCTCACCTCTGTGCTGCCTCCCTCAGCCTCAAGTTCCTCTGCCAGGAGCCGGCCTGTGGCAGATTTATGCCTCCTGAGTCCCTTCTACCACCGCACTCTGAGATTTTATCTCTCTGGGATGCAAAATTCTGGCAATTACTAAGAGCATACTCTGCAGTCTGCCAACAGATTTCTCCACATGATCAATCGGAGAAAATTAAACTGGTTCTCTCCTCTTACACACTTAGCTCTTCTTGTGTGACTTTTTGGCCCTTTAGAGCCACAGTGCTTCTGAGCAATGCCCTCCCTGCACGCTTTCAGGTGGAAAGCAATTCCCCCTTTCACTGTGACGAGTCTGTGAGCCTTGCCTTGCAGAGCGGCATAAAAGACCACACCGCTGCCCACACTAATGCACACTCAGGGGGACTGGAACAGGAAAAGAGGGAGGGGACAGACGCACTCAGAGGGCTTAGCGGCGCGTGGGCGTCAGACAGGGGGCTCCCTGGCGTTAACCTCACACGACCTGGCCAGCGGCCCTGGCTGTCCAGATTAGGAACCCCAGGCCCCCAGGAGTCACAGCTTGGGGACCTCGCCAATGACTGTCCAAGCCCAGATCTGCCTCAGGTGCAGCTGATTTCTTGCCCATTTGTTCCCCCCGGCACTGTTTCTAGCAGTTCCTTCTCCCTTTAGTTCCGGCCCCGTTAATCTGACCTTCCCCAGATGAATCTAGCGCCGGACGTTAAAGTGTGTGCACCAAACCTTCCTCAGTGCTGCAGCAGGTCTGTGTTTAAGGGGAGACCCATATTCTTTATGTTGTAAATATTAAGTGCCTTCTGCGTGTCTACATAGTACCAGGTGCTGCTGAGGGGCACCCCCAAAAATTC
Source organism: Heterocephalus glaber (assembly GCF_053883595.1). NCBI lineage: Eukaryota > Metazoa > Chordata > Mammalia > Rodentia > Bathyergidae > Heterocephalus > Heterocephalus glaber. The sequence goes on from NW_028258414.1 coordinate 2,096,028, forward strand.
CAAGTTGTGGCTCTCAGCATAAAGAAATTCCAGGACCCAGTTAGGAAAACAAGATGAATTAATTTTACTAATGGCGAGCTCTCTGCCAGGTTCTCACACTTTCCTGTACGCGGGTATCATCCGGGGATCCCGTCGAAGTGCAGGTTCCGCCCGGTAGATGGGGGGCTCGGGGGTGGGGATCCCGCATCTGTAACAAGCGCCAGGGGAAGCAGCTGCCGCAGCGCGTGACCGCTCTTTGAGGAGCGGCGTGCAGTTGGCACTGTCTTGGAGGTCTAAAGAAGACAGCCCAGGCCGGCACTGCGAGGCCGTGGACAGGTTACATGCGAGTGCGGCAATGCGGCGGGCAGAACCAGCAATTCCTGCGCCACCCAGTCCTCAATCCACATCTGACTTCTCCGCTCGTCCTTTAGAACTTTACTAATAAATGGGAATCGTAACATGTCGCTCATGAAACCAGTAACAGCTCCCAATCGTTCAAAGAAAAATCCAGAGGCAGGATGAAAACACTAAACCCCATACTCATAAGTGCTCTGCAAGTGCAAAGCCAAAAGTAGGCTAAGTCATTTACTCTGTACCTCAGTGGGAGGAATTCAGTGGGTCGTGATTTTCTTTCTCCCGGGGGGGAACTCGGGGAGAGTAAGCCTGTGTAGGGAGAAAAAGAGAAAGAGCAGAAAGTACTGGCCCTGTAGCAAGACCTACGTAATCGGCTACACGTAATGAGAAGATACTCAATTTCCACAGTCATTACATGAGTACAGTCAAAATCAATGAAATTATCACTGGCTACCCATGAGTTTGGCAGGAATTAAAAGAGATAACATCCAGGGTTGGTAAAGAGTAGAAAAATGGACGTTCTCGAAAATTACCAAGAGGAGGGTACACTGGAGACATTTTTCAGGGAAATCTCATTCACCTACTATTTACCGAGTACCTATCTATGCCAGGGAGGCACAGCAGTGACACCATCTTTGGTCTCACGGAGCTTACAGTATCAATATTTTAAATGTCCATAATACTTTGGCCCAGAATTTTACTTTATGTCTTTAGTATTTCTGGAGTGTTTGTACACGTGCTAAAAATGTGCACAATGGATATATATGTACAAAAAATGTATGTTGCAATACTTTTTATAGACAATCTCAATATTGCCTATCAATAGGAAAATACTAAATGCCCTGTGGTACATCCATACAATGCGATGTCATGCAGCAGGTGAAAAAGAATAAAATGGATTTAAATGTACTTACATGAACAGGTCTCTGAGTACCGTTAGTTGGTGAAAAGGAAAAATACAAAAAGTATAATCCCACTCCTATTTTAAAGCTATATTTATATATGAACATTGATATATGTGTAAATGATAAAAATGGGCCAAGAAAGACATAAACCAAACCATGGAAGTAGGGAGGGGAGTGGTGTTAGGGATGATGCCAAAGATGGTTTTTAATAACTGGCTGTATGTATTTCTCTCCCCTTTGAATTTTTCAAGAATGCATTCCTAAATTATTCATATCACTTTTTAATTTAAAAAGTTTGATTTAGTAGAGATCTGGCAGTAGATGCAAACCAAAGGAAAAATAAGCCATAAAGTAAAACTGTCTATGCTACAGACAGAGAGAGAAGTCTAGATCTCTCAGCCTCATGGCATCTGCACCAGCCGAGCAAGGGCAGGGCTACTGGGCTGAGACAGGCACAGAGGACGGAGCCTCAGACCAAGGAACTGGGGGGAAACTGGAGCTTGTCCAAAGGAGAGCTAGAAGCCAGCTCTGCCTTGTGGGGAAGAATGAAGGAACTGTGAGTGTCTGCCCTGGAGACAAACGGTCAGCACCTCGGATGGGCTGTTCTAAGGGGGAAGAAGGGAACTGTGGGTCCAGGCTCTCCACACCTAAAGAACACCCGTCACCGGGGAGCAGAGCCCCAGGGAGCCCCAGGCTGAGGCCTCCACTGACTTGTTTCTGTCTAAAGTTATGAGAATATTTCCAAACATAGGAGTTTACTCCAAAAAAAAAGAAAAACTCCATGACCTGCATCACACAATTGAGTAGTATCTGATTAAGGATGAAACACTTCCGTCTCAAACTTAACATGTGTTTGTCTTACATTTCCTCTTCAGGATGACATTCTGCTTAGAAAACGAGGATGATTTACTTCACCCGGCCCAGGAGAAAATGTTTGTGAGATGTGAAGTGAACTCTAAAGCGTTGAAGCGAAAGGTCAGATGAGCTGAATGAGACCCAGTATAAAGAATAAGTGAAATGTATTTCTTCTAGGTGACAGCTGCCTATTTGGTAACCAAAATTATGCAGAGAATCTTGCATAAAGTGTCAATAAAGTTTGAAGAGGAATATATTTCACCACTATAAACTGAGTTTTTAAAACTATATTATACAACTATTTTCAAGTATTAGTACAACTAAAATGTCCCAATCTTATCTCTGATTGTGTTAATATATGTAAATAAATACAAATGTCAAAGTCATTTTAGGCCTGTTATTCTAATTTACAATGCCTTTTATAATTAAATCAAATTTAATTATATGCCTGGCTAGTTTATTCTGATCTGTTTTTGAATTATGCTGGAAAAAGGTTCTTTACTACATAACTTGCATTTCAATAAAGCAAAACTGTAATTAATCACTGGTTGTGTGTACCAAAGCACACACCCTTAAAAAAAAAATACAGCTCACTAAAAGAAAATTAATTCTAATTAAACTAATAGATACTTCACACAAATCACACAACTATTTCACAGAACCAACTACACAGAGTAGAAGTCTATTAAAACAACTAGTGCTAGCAGTGGAAACTGAGCAGTTGGTCATTTTAATTACTAGGTTTCTAATTAAATAAATACAGGTCTCCTCTTTCACTAATCCCTGTATCAAAAGCTAATCGATAACAGGTCATTTCAAAGAGTTGCCACAAACTGAATGTGTGTGCCCCACCCCATTCCTGTGTGGAAGCTTAAATCCTTAGAGCAATGGTGCCTTTGGGATGTGCCTGGTCACACGGACAGAGCCCACACACGGAGATCAGCGCCCGGTGAGAGGAGAAAGACACCCAAGCGCTCTGCTCTGTGTCCCAGGAGGCCTCACTCCCCCTCCCCCTTCAGCATCCGGGCACTGTCCTCCAAGGTGCCCACCTGCAGGCTCGCCGGCTGCACACGCTGTGGAAGCGCTGATGCCCAGCACATCTGGGGGTGACCCACAAAGCCAGAAACCAAGCTGCCCAGGGCCAGGCTGTGCCCCTACGGAGGCTGGATGAGAAGAAAGTGAACTGAATGGGAAATAAGCCAGAGGAAGGTACAGAAAGTGGGGCCCCAAAGCCACCAGCTACAGTCCCTGCCGACCTTTCTCATGCTAGGGGCTTCCACGCCAATCCCAGGGATCACCTGGCTCCTGCCCATCACTGCCTTCTTCGTCCTCCCTCCTCTTTCCTTCTCCTGCACAATCCCCCAACCACATCCTGGAGATCTATCCAGGCCAGTTACCATACTGCCCAGCCTGGCCCCACCTGGCCCCAGGCTGGAGCCTAAGTCACGCTCTTCTATCCATGGCCTTTAGGGACCAGTACAGGGTGATTCTCCTCCCCCTCAGCCTCTTCCGGCCCCCTGCCCTCTTCTGCCCCTTTCAGGGTGGGTGCACTGCAGGGCCCAGACCCCTCCCTGCCCACTCTGTCCCCTCTCCTTTGGCTATGCCACCCACTCCTGTGGCTTCACATTCAAACCCTCAGCGCCCAATCACCCCTTCCCCCGCAGCTGCTGCAGACTCAGAATGTCCCAGGCTGAGTTGATGATGTCCCTGGCCCTGAAACTGGCTCTTCCCCACACTCCTCGCCCTCTACCCCATCTTCAGCCAATGTCATCAGCGTCCGCACAGCTGCTGAGGCCAGCACTGGGGTCATCTGTCACGTCTGCGCCTTCGGCCCTGGCACTTATTCACCAAACCTTGCCATGTTTTCTCCTATTCCCACTTTGCTGCCGCCCTCACAGCCTGGGGCCCTCCAGCTCTTCCCTAGATGCTGACATCAATTTCCCAACTCAGCCCAAGGAGCCCACCCTCCCGCACTGCAGCCAGAGTGATGGAAAAAAAAAAAAGGCCACCTCAGACCAGACAATTGTGCTGCTTAAACTCAGCCACTCCCCGGGGCTCTCTGGAAGAAGTCCAGAAAGCCTCCCTGGGTCTTCGAGGTCCCCATCGGTCCCCTACTTTTCTCTCCAGCCTTGTGTGTGCTGTCTCTATCACTAGGTCATTGTCCCCAGGGTCAGCACCGGGCTGGGCCTGGGCAGGCCCCAAGCCCTGAGACTCTGAAAAGCTTCCAGCTGACTCACTGGCACCGAGTCTGGGAGCCTCACCACCCTCCTCCTCCACTCCTTCAAAAGTGCACAGCCCTCCCCTGCCTCTGGTTTTGCTTCTTCTCCCAGCTTCCTGCCAGGCCTTGAGTCCCAATTTAGTGTCCCTGTGTGAGGAATTGCTTAACAATCAACCCATCCAGTCCAAGCCTAAGTCACCACTGCAGCTGCCCACGGTCCTAACCTTTAATTCTGGTAAAACAACTTTGGGTCATGCTGGGCAGGACCACTGGAGCTAGGGGCAAAAGGAAATATCAGTAATACTGATCCTATCTTTCTTTATATAAAGGGTTGATATTTTACTTCTCATGGATTTTTGCAATGATTTTGTTTTTGAAAACCCTGTGTTAAAATGTTAATCTTGATAACAGAGTGTTTGGGCCCCTTTCTTTTAAATTATGTGCACAAGGCAAGTGCCTAGCTAGCTTTCCCCTTGTCCTAGCCCAGGTCTGTGAGACCTACTCACAAAACACCTTGCTCCTTCCCTGCACTTGAAGCTTGGTAACGTCGCCATGCTCAGTCCTCAGTGCCCACCCCATCACCTGGTGTGGAGCTGGCATCCTGCAAATGCGTGTCCATGAAGTAATAAGTCTGGGTATGTTTTGCCTCTCAATTAAATCATAACCCCCGGCTACCGTACCTGTCCAGAGTCAGGCTTCCAAGCCTCCTCCTAGCCTGGCTCAGCCTCTGTCTGAGTCAGTTCATCAAAACCCCTCCTTGTTCCTTGTTTTCATTTTTACTTCTCAAATAGTCCCATGGTGTTTCCGGGGGTGTGGTGCTGTCTTCCTGCCGAATGAATTCAAATCTTAGAAGCGAAGGGGCTGCCTCTCAAGCTATGCTTTGCCCGGCCCGGGTTCATTGTCATTTCCGACTTCGAAGATCTGGGGTAATGCCCTCCTGGCCATTGGCCCCCAGGACAAGCTGAGTCCCACGGATGCAGAGCGCGGTGCCCCAGCCTCCCAATCATCTGCATCACTCCTGCAAATGCAGCTTCTAATTCAGGGGGTCCAGGGCAGACCCCGGAAGTTTTCATTTTTAAAGACAATCCTGGGTAATTCTTCTCATCATCTGACCCAGCAACACCTTCCTCTCAAGCAAGTACAATGCCTAGGCAGGGCTGCTCCCAGGAAGGGAGGCCCCTTACTGCCTGAAACCCTGCTTGCTCTCCGCAAGCCTTAGAGGGCAAATTCAAGCTCCTCGAGGGCAGAAGCTGCCTGTGTGCTCCTGGAATTTGTGTGGTTGTTTGACATTTCTCACTCTAAAGATGTTTTGCACAAGCATGAAAACAGCCTGTAGAACAATGCAAAGATGTACAAAGAGCAACCTGCTCATCTCTCAGCATCCACTGGCTCCCACCCCAGGGGTCCCTCGTAGGGATGAAAAACAGGCTGCGGGGTCCCCCTTCCAACATCTGCAAACGTCTGTCCACACAAGGGATTCATTTCCCTCCAGAGTCAACACATAGGATATAGGTTACTCTGCAACTTGCTCTGCCCGTTAAGCTAATGATGCGGTCTCCATGTCTTACAAGTCAGGGGCATTTCCTTATCCATGTGAACAGAATGTTGTTACACTACAGACTCACCCCTCTCCTGAACACAGCTACTGTCACACACACTAACACGTGTTCGCGGCCTCACAGAGGCATCCTTGTTCTATAAACTCGTGATTATATTCCATGGGGGGCACTGCTTCACGCTAGGGATGTGCTCTAAGAAACACGTCCTTAGCCCAAGGGGTCATGTGCACACGAGTGTATGAACCCAGCCCTGCACCTGGAATGGTAGAGTCACTAAATTAACAGGGTCCACTGTTCTACAGTACAGCACAGCACAGCACAGCACAGCACAGTACAGTACAGTACAGAATGAGGGTCTCATTCTAAATTAATGCTTAAAAAGTAACTATAGCCGAGGATTTAGCTCAGTGGTGCCGTGTCTGCCTTGTAAGCACAAGGTCCTGAGTTCGATTCCTGGTACCAGAAAAAAAAAGTACACGATGATGAATACATAAACCAGTAACAGAGTGGATTATTATCATTCTCAAGTATCATACACTGTCCATAATGGTAGAGGCTACACTTTTATACAACTTGCACCATAGTAGGTTTGCTTACACCAGCACCCCACAAACATGGGAGTGTTATGTTGCACTGGGCCAGTTCTTTCTCTAGGTGACAGGCAATGCAGTCCTTCAGGATTTAACTCCCTAGGTCAATGGGTATAGCTGTCATTATTCTTGATGGCTGTATAATATTCACCATGGTAGAGGTATCATGATTTATTCCAGTTATCTTGTGCTTTCACTTTACCCCAGCTTTTTGCCCCTCTCAAAACGCTACAATATATATCTGAGCCCATGTTGCCACATTGCTTCCCTAAAGCCCTGCAGTAGTTCTCAGTCCCACTAGCAATGTGTGAGTGCCTATTCCCTACACCCTGCCTTCTTCCAAGGCCAGAATACTGCTCATTCCGTTTTCACTAGTCCGATGGATGTGAAGACCTCATTGGTGGTCACATTTCCCTGCTTACTATTGAATTTGAGAAATTTTCTATGTACTTATTGGATTTGCTTTACCATGAATCCATTTAATGTGAATCCAATTTTAATGCGATCCAATTTTCTATAGAAAATTCGTCTTTCTTTTATGGTGCTACTGGGGATTGAAGTTAGGGTCTTTGCGCTAAGTTGCATTCCCAGTCCTTTTTAATTTTGTATTTTGAGACAGACAGGGTCTCACTAAGCCACTAAGGTGCCCAGGCTGGGCTCAAACTTGTGATTTCCTGCCTCTGCCTGCCAGAGTCCTGGGACTCCAGGCTTGTATCACCATGCCTGGCTGGAATACCTGTCTTTTCCCATTAGTTTGTAAGAACTAGATAGTTTATGAAATATATTAACCTTTTGTCTTTCAACTTCACAAAGCTTTTTCCAAATCTATTCCTCTATTGATTTTAATCATAGTATTCTTTGCTGTACAATAGTAAGAATTTTTTTAGGTCAAAAAGTCTAACATTTCTATTACATAGATTTCCTGACTTGGTTAAAGTATCTCTCGCTATTGAATTGCAAATTATACAAAACTTAACTCTTGCCAGGCATGGTGGCATCACAGCTGTGATCCCAGCTACTGGGGAGGCTGAGGCAGGAATGTGGAGTTGGAAACCAGCCTAGGCAACCTAGTGAGATCCCATTTTAAAATAAAAAATAAAAAGGCCTGAGGATGTAGCTCAGTAGTAGAGCACTTGTCTGTTATGCACAAGGCCCTGTATTCAGTCCCCAGTATCGCAGAAACAAAAAAACGAAACAAAAAAAGAAGGCTGTAACAATATCTTTTATTATATTTTTTGTTTGGTTTGGAGGGTTTGTTGTTGTTGTTGTTCCGAGTGGTCAAGTAAACTCTATTATATGTAAGTGGTTTTCTATCTTCATCTGAAATGGCTGCCGAAATTTAGAAAGTGCTTTAGTAATGTATGGTTTTCCTTCTGTCATTTATTCATAATATAAATTGTATTGGTAGATTTTCCTGATCCTGACCTATACTTACATTCTTTTTCTTTTTATACAATACTTGCATTCTTGAAATAAAATTTTCCTTGGTAACAATGCTTTTTTATTGCACTGCTGGATTTTACTTTTAAACTTTACTTAAAAATTTGCCTTTATTTTCATAAGTGAAATGGTTCCCCCACCCCCATTTGGGGGGAGGCTATCATCGTCATACTTTGATATTTTACAGCTTTTATCTATGGCCTTGGATAGTTTAGATAATATTGTGATGATTTTTAAATGTTATTTATTTAATTAGAGAAAAATTCAGCTGTGAAACCATCTGTCCTTGGTGTTTTTGCATGTAATATTCTTAGAATTTCAGCTTGTACTTGTTGATTACACACAACGTTTATTAAAATTTTTCTGTATAGTATCTTCAAGCAAGAGAGTCACAGAGTTATATACGATCAGAATAAATGCAGAAAGTGAAGGTCTAATGTTAAGGCACCAGAAAAATTCAAAACTAATTCTGAAACTCTAATAATTCTTTCTAAGAGAGTCGAACCAAGTGCACACATTTATTGTGGAAAATAAGATTAAGCTGCAGGAATTCTAGGCGGTGCCTCATCCAACATTAAATTTAGATAAAAATCTACAGACCTGGGAAATAGTTAAATAGCTCAGCTAACTGCAGGAGAAGCTACGCTGGAGACTGATAATATTCCTCTCAATTCCTAGAGCTACTCTGCTTCAGAATGTATTTAAATGCTCTCTGTCCAGAAAGTTTATTTGAAAGAATTTTAACTTTGCTCAGTCCCTGGGAGTGGGGGGCTTTGTTCTGTGGGGGCTGGTAACCAAGGAACAGCCCTACACCCTGAAACTCCAAATGGATTTAGAAGTACAAAGACTCTGTATTTTGATAATGCCAATAACATGTGCAGATTCATAAAATAGGCCCATTCCTTGGGAATACAAAGCAAAAGGTGTCTGATGCACACACCAAAACATCAGTTTCTAAAAGACAAACCTTTAATGAACTACAATAAGTTATTTTGTTAAGACCTCTCCTGATTCTTCTTCTCTTTTAGGCTGGGATAAAACAGTAAAGTTAAAAGGATCACAACAGGAAGTCTAAGTCACATGTAGGTAATTATGAGTTTAATTTTTTTTATGAAGAGCACACAGCAGTGCTTTTGCAAGACCAAAGCTTTTACTTTCCTGGTAGGGCCAGGCCTAGGGTAGAAGGGCCAAGGTCAGAGGTCACAAGAGCCCAGGGAGGTCAGCCTGCTGGTGTGGCCAGGTGTGCACCCCAAGCTGAACTCACAATGATCCTCCTGCCTTGGCCTCCCGAGTGCTGGGATTACTGGCGTGCACAACCATGCTGGGTGAAACCTTGTCCTCTTGCCCTCTGTGCTCTGGACTCCCAACCTGCCTCTCCACAGCACTGATACTGCTTACATTTATTCCTGCTTCACCTTCTTTCTTGCTCAATTTGTTCTTTCTATAGAACCTGTGCCACAGAAAAGCAACAGTACTTTTATTTTTAGTCATTCTTCTCTAATAATAATGGCATCTAAGCCTACAAATTTGCTGTAAGTACAGACTTCTATAGAAAGCCCTTTTTTTTTGCACTGCTATCTAGGTAATTTATAGTTTTAGATTTATGGGTTATCCAGGAAGCATTACTCAATTTATAAATACAATATTCTAGTCACTTTTAAGGTACTTATTTCTAATTTTATTGAATGTGGCTACAAAAACATTTTGTTTCTAAATTTCCTAAAGTTTTCTTTGTGATCAAGCAAAGGCTGAATTTTTATAATCTTTTGTTGAACATAGGAAATAATTATTTTTCACTTGAGGCTTAAAATTATATACATTAAATTACAGTGATTTGTTCATTATATTTTTGTTGATATTTATTTGTTGATTTTTGTTGATTACATTTATTCAAAGACTATTGCTATTCTTTGTATATTAGATGTGTGAAAAAAAGATTTAAAATCTACTCCTTAGTAAGATGTGTTTGCATTTACATTGTTTGATATTCTTGTTTATTAATGTTCGTTCTGATTTATAAAATGTGCTTTATAGTGTTGTATAACATTTCTTTTAATCTTAAACTTCCTGACAACTAATTTTGCTATTCTTATTTTCTTTTCCATAATATTTTCTTGTTATGTGCAACCCATCCATTTCTTGTGAATTTTTAGTTATATTTTAAGTTTCTTTAAAATTGTGTTCCATGAGTTGGAGGGAGTGGGGAGACAGGGAAGAGGAGGAGGTAAGAAGAATTAAGATGTGTTATGTCTGGGTACCAACTCCCCACCATGAATGTAATCATTATGTACTGCAGATATGTAGTAATAAAAATATAAATTAAAAAATTAAACTTTGTCTTAACTATTTCTTCTAGTAGAGTACAGCTGGGTAATTAAAATTTTTAAACTCGGTTTACTTGTTTCTCACTTTTGATGAGAAAATTTAGCCCATTCATGTTTAGTGTAATGAGTAGACTCCTAATATCTTATTTATTGGTTTGTTTTGATAATTATTTCATCTTTTTAACTTGCCTTTATTTTTGTACACTGGTCAAATTGATATTATTTTCCCTTTCCATCTTATTAACATGGCTTCTTTTATAGACTTCCATTCTGTTTCCAGCTACTTTTCCTTTCCTGTTGCTCATAATCAGAAAAATATCTCTTTACCGTTTCTGAAGACAGGACCCATATGCTCCCACCAGAACACTGCACCCCCCAAGTCATTTTCACACTCAGCCTTCAGCTATTTCCCCTCCTGTTGTACAGCCTCTCCTCAGATGCGCACTTCAGGACTCTTCTCTCCTTCCCGCACAACCCCCGATGCCCAGATTTGCTGAGATTTGCTTACAAGTTTTAGCACCCAACTGTTTTAGCAGAATAATCGAGGCAGGTGGTGATGGGATCCACTAGGAACAGAACAGAGTTTTGCAGAGTGGAGGGACCAATGCCATTCAGGGACGGACGGGCTGCTCTGGCCTTTCAAGGGGTGCAGTACGTCCTGCTTTGGCCTTAGTCTTTCCTATTTATCCTTCTCTCAAGTAAGATCTCATATTCTGCTGGCCTCTCCCAAGTCTCCCAGAGACCTTGAGTTTATTTAATCACCAAGTAAAAGGAACGGGCCATGTATCCCTGGGTGCTTATGGAAGACTTGGGGAGAGGAGACAGAGGAGGGCCAAGCTGCAGGTCTGCTGGGCATTTCCTTACGGACTGTTCTCTCTGTGCCTGGTTCTTTTCCATATTGTGGCTTCCAGTGCCCCAGGTGAATGGTTCAAGGCCAGAAAGATTCTTTCTCCATCAGGGGTGGCTTTTTTCTTCCCTGTGGAAAGCTGTGTGCTTTCACCTGTCCTTGTAGCTCAGACACAGGCGTGTGTCTTCACTTCCAGTCCCTCCTGGAGGAGGTGATCCTTTGAGATGCCTGTCCCTCTTGAACTCAGGAACAATTCTCACTTTTTTCATTGCATATCCTTTGCCCCCACCTCTTTTCGGGATTTCTATTATCTCCTGATTTCTATCTCTTTGTATTTTTCTCTAATCCAGACATCAACAGTGACCATTTCTCCAATTCATCTCTTGACAATTTTGTTTAAAAGTCCTTGTTTTCTGGTCCCAGAAAATCTGTTTGTCCTGCACTTAAATCTCCTTTTTGTACATTTAGGTTGCAGTTACCAATGCCAGCAGCTATTTCTGCCCTGAGGACTCTGCTTGTGACTCTTTTCCCTGGATCCCAGGCCCCATCGGAGTCTTCTTCTCCTCTGTTGGACATTGGGCCTCTGTTTCCGTCACTGGATACCTTCAGGGACAGCACTGCCAACATTGCAGGAGGAATAGCATCTCGGGTCACTGCGCTAGATGGCAGCAGATGGGTCCTTGGGGAGGTGGAGGACCCAGCCTCTCTGCTCCCACCTGGCCAGGGAAACCTGTGTCCTCACAGGCCCCGCCCCTGCCCCTAAGGTTCCCTGCCTCCTGTCTCTTACCCAGCCCTCGATGCCCGGCTCTGCCAGGGCCTGAAGCAGTGTCTGTCTGCCTCCTAAGCATCCAGCAGCTGCTTTTCCCCTGAGAGGCAGATGGGTCTGCTGCAAGCAGCAGTGACAGGATGTGTTCCATCTGCTCCCTGCAGAATACCCTGTTCCTCGAGTCTCAGAACTTCTTGACTTTTTTATTTTTGCCCCCCAGAGTGCTCAATAAATAGGATCAAACACATGTCACCACCCCTACCCCAAATCTGCTCTGGTGAAGGTTCGCTCAGTTACAATGATTTAGAACCCAGCTCAAACTCACTTAAATAATCATGTATTTTAATCTCGCCAAAGGAAGTTCCCAGGAAGGGCAGGCTTCAGGGACGGCTGATCTAGCACCTCTATTAGGTCACTAAAATGCAGTGCTTTCTCCTTGGCTCCACTCGGCCACCCTCCATATTGGGTTCCCCTTCGGGCTGTTAGCAAGCTGACTGCTCCAATCCCAAGCAGCACATGTAGAAATGCAAAAGTTGCCCTGGTGATCTCCTTCATATATCACTAGCCAGAATTAGGTTACATGCTGCCTAGTTTGTAGCCTCTTTCCCTGAAAATAAGACCTAGCTGGAAAATAATCAGCCTTAAAAACTATTCTCTTGCTCCGTGGCTGCTCTGTAAGGCAGGTAAGGCAAAGACAGGCTGACTGGGGCTGGCATTTTGATCTTTACTCTTCAAGGCTTGTTATTTTCCAGCTAGGTCCTATTTTGGGGGAAGTGTGGTATCTGGAATATACCCAAAGGCCCCGGTTTTAAATCCGTGTTCCCTCACCCTGGAGCTATGCAGTGGAAAGCAGTGAAATCTTCAGGATTTGGGCCTGGAAGTTGTTCAGAAGTGATGTGCCCTCACAGGGTTCGTGGCTCCAGGCCCTTCCTCTTCCTCTGTTTTGTGTCTTGGCTGTGAGGTGAACAGGTTTTGCTATTTCACATGCTCTCATGAGCTGCCCCCCAAAGCAGCTGAGAGCCAATGATGAGTTCACCTGACAAACTGAAACTTCCAGCACTGTAAGCCCAAGTAAACCTTTCCTCTTTATAAGTTGACTGTCTTGGGTGTTTTGTTACAGTCACAGAAAGCCAACTAACACACATGACCATTCCTAAGCTTGGCAAGGGTACTGGGATTAACCAGAAGCCAAACATCCTTAACCACATGGCTGTTTGAGGACAAGATATTTCAAATTCAGGGAAGACTTGATCACAAGCTAAGTGTTCTCAGCACCATGAGCCGTTTTTCATGTGAGGCAAAGTGCCTCAGTTCTCAATTAGCCTGTATCACAGTCCCCAGAAGTGGCTCATGTTGCCACCTTCATTTCACAGATGAGGTGCCACATGTTTAGCCAGCTCTTCCTAGTTCCAAGTTCGTATGACAGAAGGACTGTCACGCCCTCCCTCATGGATCACTTCTGGGAATGTACCCAGCATTTCAATCAGCAACAGGAAACAACCTTTCCACGTGAACTCCCTGACCCCCACGTGAGAGCCACGTTCCGGTGACTGGAGACACTGACTTCTCACATGATGGGGCCTGTTGACAAAGCCCAGGTCGCAGACGGCAGATCACCAGCTGTGTCCTGCCTGCGGCTGGCAAGGTGATCAAAATCCGGCTATGCCTTTGAGTTTCACCTTTGTGACATCCAAGAAGCCTTTCACACAACAAGCCTCAAGATCTTACATGGAACAGCTAAGCCCTACGCACCGAATACTCCTGGCTGCAACATTCGTTCTGAACGGTCCCTCAGACACTGACTAGTACCTGGGAGGTCAGGTGAGTATTTTATATGCCCGTTCACACCAGAGCCTTCGCAGTGGGGCTCTGTAGTATGTACCCGAGCTGTGCGTTCGATCATTTTCCAATGTAAAGAATTTGGGGGAGATGGTATCTGAAGTTCTACTCCCAGCTCTCCTTCCCTCCACCCACCCCTGAGATAACCCCTTCACTTGTGCAGTGCATTTGCCCAGATTCTTTTTACAGTGCCCTTATTTTTAGTTAATTTACCTTTTTCACTAGGGAAATATTCAAATATATTTAAAAGTAGAAAATAGTCTAATGAGACCCAAAATACTCATCAACCAACTTCAATAATGAACACTGGCAATGTATTGTAATACTGTTGATCTATTTAGCAATTTAAGAAACTACTATAAAATAGTCCAGTCTGTGAGAAATTCAAGCTGTGTGGAAAGGCACAATTTTTAAAAAATTAAAATCCTCTTCTAAGAGCTTTAATCCCAGTGCTCAGGAATAATACACCTTATTGTATCAATGTAGACATTTTTTATGAATTCATATATTTTTACAAATGTAAAATAAAATTAAGAAACCCTGCCACCCACAGCTATGTATTAATACTCAATTTTCCATACGTTGGACCTCTTAGAAGCAAGTGTCCACAGGTGTCCAGTGTACCCTGGATAGCGTCCATGAGCAGGGATGCAGAGGGGGTGACAGCTACTGTGTATTCCTGAAAAGAAGACCTAGTTGGAAAATAATCAGCCTTAAAACTAGAGATCAACAACACTAGACCCCATCGCCCCATGCTCGCCTTACCCGCCATCACTGTTCTCCTGCTCAGTGGCTGCTCTGTAAGGCAGGTAAGGCGAGCATGGGCTGAGTGGGGCTGGCATTTTTGATCTCTAGTTTTCAAGGCTGATTATTTTCTGGCTGGGTCTTGCTTTCAGGTAGGTGGTTTGGAAGATGTACAGATTCTGTTTACAAAGTGGGTTGTGTACACACCAGGCTGTATGCAAAATAATCTACTAGGATATGGGAAGAAATACAAAATTCCACTGTATTTCATCTCATCTCTTAGATTTTTTGCATATTTTAAAACATTCAGGAGGCTGAGGCAGGAGGATTGCTGCAAGTTCAGGGCCAGCCTCAACTACACAGAGAGTTCAAGGGCAGCCTGGACTGCATAGTGAGACCCTGTCTCAAAACAAACAAACAAACAAAAACCTTACAGTCCTGGGCCAGGGATGTAGCTCAGTGGCACCGGACCTGCCTGGCAAGTGCAAGGTTGAGTTCAATCCCTGGTACAAAGAAAACAAACAAAAAGTCCTTGTCTTCTCCCAAGACCCTCAGTCCCAGTGCTCAGAAGTCAGAGATTCTGATGTAGCAACCTAGATGCTGTCTATGAATATGAGTGGGCGACAGATACAGACTCTAAGAGGCACTGTACTCTATTTTTTTGTTTTGTTTTGTTTTTCAGTACCAAGGATTGAACTCAGGACCTTGCACTTGCGTGGCAGGCGCCAAAACCACTGAGCTAAATCTCCAGACCTGTACTCTATCTTTTAAAAACAAATTAGGTAGAAATAAAACAAAATAAGCAAAAACCCATTTAACTTAGCATTTCCATTTCACCTTGAAATCTATACCCCCTTCCTACTTTTTTCCATCTGAATATCTGTTTAAAATCTATTTGGGACTGGGGTGCTGTTCACCATGCATGAGGGCCTGGGTTCCACCCTTGGTACTGCAAAGAGCAAAACAACACATACACACCACACACACATACAACCTATTTGATTTTTTTTCATTTATATTAATTAAAATTTATTGATGCCTCTTAAACTTTAAATCAATCTTTAGTCACGTCATTTTGTCACATCATGCAGGGGTTACTTTAAGATACATATTCATTTAATTATGCAGTTCTTCCAAATGTTTTTATAGCAAAACATTTATTGGTACATTTTAGACGTACATAATGACAACACTCACAACCTATTTGATTTGAAGAGCCTAGAATTCTGTGGGAAAATGGAAATCATGACCTGGGGGCATGGTGGTGCAGGCTTGTAATCCCAGCACTCGGGAGGCTGAGGCAGGAGGATCACAAGCTCCAGGCCAGTGAGGGCTATAAAGTGAGTTCGAGACCCTCTTGGACTACATAGTGAGACCCTGTCTCAAAAAATAAACAAAAAGATGTGCTTCTATAATAACAGATTCTCAAAATGGAGGTTTCCCAAACAGCACAAAATAAGATTTAAAGAAAGACATTACATCATCACCATAAGACTTGGCAATAATTAAAAAAACACAATGGTTAAGAAACCTGATCTGTACAGTGTGAATGTGGGAGATGAAACCAAAAGTCAACAAGCAAGTAACTATACAGGCCCCGCAATGTGTGAAATGATGGAAGTAACCTGTGGCCCACCTTTCTATGCCCTTTACAAAAAATCATACAAAAATAAAGGCGGCAAAAGAAAGGGGGGGCCTCAGGTTGGACACAGGAGCTAGTCTTAGACTTTGGGTTCTGTATGACCCTAAACCCATAGGAGCATTGGGCTGTTCTGGCACCTCGTCTTCCTAATTTTCTAATTTACTGATAAGATCCCGTAGGGGAACAGATGGAAAGACGGAACTCAGTAATCCATGATTTCAGGAAATGCCAGCTGGTGCACCTGACAAGCTCATTTTAAATGCTGAAGGGCCAGCAGCTTGAGCATACCCCGAACCCAGAGGTCGCCGCTCTGTCATCCTGGGGGCTGGGCCCTGCTTCTCGTGCTCCTCTGGAAGCTTCCTTAGACTTCTCCACCGAGCCCCCGGTGGCCCGGATGCGCAGCACTCTGGGCCCCCTCCCGAGCTCCACTCCAAGGCAGTGGTGCAGGGACCCAGTTTTACTGACTGCAACCGTCATTTGCGTGCCCACGGGAGTCTGGAATCGGCCGCGTTTCAGGATGTTGGTTCTCCAACTGCAGAAGTCGCTTGCTATGGAAAGCTCAATGCCGCTCTGCCTCACGCTGGTCATGTCTCATTCTGCAGGGCCAGCCCCTCCACACAAGGTCACCACCCCGGCCAGGCCGGGCCAGCGGGGACACGGAGGCCGCCTTTCCACAGGGAGGGTCCCACCTGCCCCATCACCCTGTGTAAGGTCGCGGCGGCTGGATCAGTGCAACAAGGAACCGCATGTTCTCGGATGTGACTGCCGCAGGAGCCGGGCGGTTCATAGGCGGCCCCTTAGTGGAGTTAAAAACACTCAATAAGGGTGTGACAGAATTTTGAAAACAATACAGAAATGATGCAAAGGAACTGAGGTCCACTTCAGGGCTCAAGTGATACAGCTGCTGGTGCAGACACAGGTGGTGGTGGCGGTGGCAGCTGCTGGCCAGGCGGCACCGGCAGTTTTCAAGGGGTAACAGGGCCACCAGGTCAGCACAGCCCCATTTAATTTCTAATTTGAGTGTACTGAACACATTTCTTCTACTAGGAGTTATCATTTGTTACTTAAATGCCCCAGAGCTAAGCTACGCTTTTTCTATTTGTGCAAAACGGTATGTTTTATGTTCTGTAACAGCAGTCACATTCGATTTTCACAGAAAATGCCTCCTCAGGGCTGTGGGAAGGAGGCTGGTCTGCCAGGGGCCTCAGGCTCACAGACGTCAGAAATACAGCTGTTGCCGCGTGAGACCGAGTCTCCTGTGGGCTTGTGAAATCAGCTTCGCTGCCTTACAAACCACACACTTTCCTGAAATGCATTTACTGAACACCTACTGTAGCCAAGCTCAAGGAAATGGCAATCAGCACAGTGCAGTCCTGTGGAAGCAGCGGGAGGGAAGAAAGAGGAATCCCAAGGCCTCAGTAGGACAGAATGCACTCAGCCAGGGCTCACACCCACCACCACACCATTCCTAATGAGCCTGGACTAGTCACAGCCCCAGGGCCACCGCCCAGGCCTCCTCGCTACCGGCCCTGCTCCAGGCGCTGTCTGGGCCTCTGGGCCACCCTGCCTTTCATAGCTTGACATCAATCCCCGTGTCACACCTGCTCACATCCTTCCTCCTGCTGGATGGGGTGCTCCGCAGTCTCCAGGGCTGTCAGGTCCACAGGAGTTGATGGGGCCTCAGGGTTCCGGTGAGCATCCCACTGTCCAGTCTGGCCAAGGCTCAGTTCGTGTACCTGTGGTGTGTGCTTCAAGAACAGACAGATGACAGAGACTGGGGAGCACAGGGAACCCTCACTCAGCCTGGTAGAAGGCCAGATACCCAGGCCCAAGCTCAGCGCAGTGTGTCACAGAGGCCCAGGCTCAGGGCCTTTCCCGGCTCCCAGCCCCTTGGCCCAACACCCCAAGAATAACCAAGTGTGACATCCGCTGAGGTATGCACCAGCTTTTCAGCAAAGGAAGACAGTGCTGAGCAAAACTGAAAAGACATTAAAAAAATAAAGAACAAGATTGTTAAATTCATCATTTTATTCTTATCATCTAGCAGAGGCCCCAGCACAATCGAGGGCTTCAGAACTATGTGTCCCAACCAGGTGCAGTAATACAGGTCTGTAATCCAAGCTGGCTGAGAAACTGAGACAGGAAGATCCCAAGTCTGAGCCCAGCCTGGGCAACTGAGTGACTTAGTGAGGCCCTGTCTTAAAATACAAAAATAAAAAGAGTTGGGGATTTAGCTCAGTGTGAAGGTCCTGGGTTCAATCCCCAGTATCACAAAAAAACGCAAGTGAAAAAGAAATATTTGTCCCGTGAATGGGAGCCACAACTCCAAGCAGGCTCTCACCACTTCAGGTCCGTTCACGTCTTCAGAAACGCACCTAGTACTTAAGGAGAATAAACTAACAACCACAAAACTAAGTCGGGCAAAATTAATTAGAGTGGATGAAAACCTCAATGTATAAAAGTTGGCACCCTGTGTTGAGGCAGACAAAAGGTTAACTACACAGCCCAAGAGGCAAGGGGAGAAAAAAGACAGCAAAATATACATTTAGGAATAGCAAATAAAATTACTTAATTTGTCAAAATTACCAAACAGCCTTCATTTCCCCAAAACCTCATGCAATGGGGACATTTTTCTTCTAAGGCAACCTACACTCTATCTAGAAAATAATTCTAGGATATCTTTTTAAAGATACATTTCTATCTCCAAGGATCATTATCATTTAAACAAGAAAGAAAAGAACCCAGTTTACTGTACTGAGTTACTGAGCATTTTATTCCAGTGTGCAGCACACCAATTTAAAGTGTATAACGTGAGCATACTCCCCAACACAGTGAGCAGAAAATAAGTATTTTCTTTAAACTAAAGTCAGCAAGTCTCATAAAAAGTAGACAGCAATAGGGGATCTAACACCCAGCTTAGTAAAATTGTTTAATGACTGTTGGTTTCAAAAGTTCACCCTAGCAGTCAAAAGCAATTAATCATCCATTGTTAACTGGAGCAGAATATAATTAATTATGTTAGCTTGACTAGTTCAAGTTTAATTCCACTAAAAAAACCATTACGGGTAGAGGTTATTACCATGAATTACTGCTAAAATAAAAACAGTAATGACTAAGGCTAAGAATCCAATTCACATTGAAAACACTTCACTGGGAAATTTAAAATATAAATACAGGTAGAGAAAATAGCATAATGAATTCCCCAGTACCCACTGCCCAACTCCAATAATTACCAACTCACGGCCAATACTGTTTCAAAGCTACATTCCCACACTAGCCAACCACAATGCCTCAATGACTTTCAAACAAAACCTAGCAATCATGTTTCACTTTTAAATATTTCAATTTGCAGCTATCAATGACATGGGCTTCTTTTAAAATGTAACCACATTACTACTATCACACCTAAAAATAATTGTAAAAATTCTTCATGTCATCAAATACCCAATTTTCATATTTTGCCAGTGGTCTTATTTTTTAAAAAATTTTTCATAATAGGTCCATAAACTGTGTGTATATTTCCTTTTAACTCATTCTTTTCTGTTCGCTTTGCATCTTAGTGGTTGGAGAGAACAGGCTCATGTATCCTATAGTTTTCCAGTCTGGACTTTGGTGATCAAACGCCTTGTGGGACTGACACTCTTCTGTCCTCTGCATTTCTAGTAAAGTGCCAGTTAGACCTGGAACCCTGATCAGGATCACAGATGACCATGGCAGAAGGCACCAAATCTGATGTGCTCCCCTTGGGAGGGTGGCAGCCACTGAGGTGAATACTGTCCTGATCTATTCATTGCTGGGGCAAAACAGTGATATCCTAATGCTCTATGTCTGACTTGTTAGCTAAAATGTCTTTAAAAATATATCCTTGGTTTCGCCTACTGCGCAAGCTCAAGGACCCGAGTTCGATCCCCAGTACCAAAAAAAAATCTATATCTATAGATATATATATATATCTCTTAGTAGTAACTATGAATTGGTAAAACCTATACAAGCCTCAATCTCTTGCAAAGATATTATTCTTATTAATGCTAAAGTTATTTTAGCGTGCTTCCTGGTGTTTTCTGACAAACCTCTACTGTGGTAGTTTTCTGGGTTCTCCTTCTGTATCTTCCCCTACACTTGGAATTAACCACTTGGGCAAGAGTCTGATTCCTTTTACAAAAATGGTATTTAAAGCCAGGTGTGGTGGCACATGACTAAGGCCGAGGCAGGAGAATTGCTGCAAGTTTGAGGCCAGCCTGGGCTACATAGTGAGACCCTGTCTCAAAACAAAAAAAGGCATTTAGAGACAACCAGGCCACTAAATTGGAATTTCATGTAAATTATGTCCAAAGCTAACAAAGTAAATTGAGCAGAAACCTTCCACTATTATTTCTGATATATTTGTGTGTCTATGTAGATACAAATTTTTAAGCCTGGGCTTCTCATTTTTTAAAGAAAGTATTCTAATACATTAATGGTAAAAGATAGTATTATAATTAGTCATACTTAGTGACTTTTAAGAAACCTTCAACTCCAAAATTCCACTTAGAAATCTATCTTATAATTAGGCTTAGGATTTCCACATAGAATTGTTTAAAATAATGAACAACCTGAAACAATAGGGAAGTGGTTAATGTAAAACATGTGCAATATTTAGTCAGCATTTATAGTCATTAACATAATGTAGCTACAGCATCAGTGTACAGTATCAATGTTAAATAAAAATGCTGGGTTACAGAAGTGTGTATGTTATGTTTTTGGCCATACGCAAAAGGTCTTAGAGACTAGTCCCCGAGCTCCAACAGCGCAAACTAAGCCATCCTGTGTTCCCACCGCCAGCTTAGGATGTGGCTTCTGAGGGTCTAACAGGTCAGACCAGACTCCTCCATCTGCTTCCCAGTTTCCAAAAATTTTGTTCTCATTATCTTCTCTTCAACTCACCTTGTCACTGTAGGGTTACCATTATTTTAGCTGAGATTTCAGGGAAGAATAGAAGCTAATAAATATTTTACTTAACCCTCTAATTTTACCTAGCATCCTGTTGCTTTCTGTGGGAAAGAACAGATACTGTGAAAAGCTTATCAATTATAAAATGCACCGATTTCTATGAAATTTGCACATTGATACATATGTAAAACATAATAACTACAAAGTCACTATAGGACAAAAAGCCTTAATATGCATCCTAATATTATAAAGAGTTGGATCCAGAAATAATAACCCCAAAATGGAACTGGTTATAAATGGGAAAAGTCAATCAAATGGAAGCTGGTGTTGGGTGGGTGGTTGGATTGGCTGGGTAGCTAGGTGGTGACTGACCGGGTAGGTGGGTAGGTGGTTGAAACAGAGTCTTGCTACGTTGTCCAGGCTGGTCTTAACCTCCTGGGCTCAAGAGATCCTGCCACCTCAGTCTCCTGAGTAGACAGGATTATGACTGAGCCAAGCTGTACACTGTGAAGCAATCTTTTTAGTTTCATAGAAGTCAAAAACATTTTTTCCCTAAAATTTCTTACAACTTTAGTGATTTCTCTAAATAGGAACTGTGCTTGGCAGCCGCTTTAAAACTTGCTCCCTAGTTTCCACAGGTGAACCTGTAAAGACAGATAATGACTATCTCACTAGTACCTGGGAGCATGGGCTGTCCGGGTTATACCCTGTTCAGCACACTGATGCCCTGATACCTCTGATTAGAAACACTGAATGAATGAGAAATTAAAGTCCCTTTCAAGCGCTATCGACCCCAGGGTCACAGCTCCCAAGGGCACCTGTCCCAATCTTTGGAGAAAGAATAAGCAAATCGCTGGCTCTTAAAATCTACTCTACTGGGACAAGCCTTCAGTTTTTACCAGTCTGTGAATATGACAAAAATGAAGTACCAAGAGCAGAGAGTGTTGAAGACACTTCAAAAACAAGACTGAACCCGGCTGAGGATTTAGATCAGTGGTTTCGCCACCTGCTGTGCAAGCGCAAGGACCAGAGTTCGATCCCCGGTACCAAAAACAAAAATAAAAACAAAACAAGACTGAACCTACAACTTAAATAAGTACCCCAAACTGCATGACATCATCTGACACCATGCAGAATACTGAGTCCAGAAACTGTTTTGCAGTATGGGCATTAAACTTAGGGCCTTCAAACCAAGATACATTCCCAGCCCTTTTTTTTAAAATTTTGAGACAGGGTCTCACTACGGTGCCCAGGCTGGACTTGAACTTGTAACCCTCCTGTAACCCTCCCAGAGTGCTGGCATTCTGAGCATGAGCCACCACACCCAGCTCCACAGCCAGTTTTATTGTTGATTTTGCAAATTGGTACCTGAATTTTGGAAAGAGCCCCCAAATAAAATTCCAAATAGAATTTAAGCAATTATAAATAAAAATAACAAATTTGTAATTATCTGAATTAACAAATAATGATAGTTTCATGGATAACTAAGCATAGTATTTATTTTGATGGTCCTAGACTAACAAAATACAGTACCTCTACTGTAGATGTATTGCATATTTACTTATTTAACAGCTATTACTCATTTATAACAGTTTCAACTTAAAAAAAGAAAAAGAATCTGGGGTAGATGACTCCATGCAGAGAAGTATTCCAGGCTCACAATTCCTTTTCTAGGTAACACTACAATGCCAATTCTTTACATGTGATGAATCTGACAAAAGAGGAAAATGTTGGCTCAAAATTTTAAAATATGCTTATCATTAAACTAGAACTTCAAAACAAATGGGGTACTTAGTATTCAAACCTCTGAAAAATACATATAAATAAAAACACAATTTTCCAATATGATTCAGCTCTTCTTCCAAGACAAGCAATGAGTATTGATTAGAAACAGTGAAAAGCAGCTGAGATTAGTTGAGTGCTTTTTAAAAATGTTCACTGTGTGTAAATACAAAGATAACTGGAAATTTTCTTCACAAACTCCAAACTAAAATATAAAAATAACTACACTTGTGTAGGAAGAGACGATCCTCTTCCTGCTTAACAACCTCTCTCGTGTAGTAAAGAAAAGCTGCCTCGTGGGAAAAAGTGTCTTTGAATAGTTTTCAGAGCTCAAAGAGTATAGAATCGTCTAGTTGATTTCAAGTCTATTTATTAATGCATTTCAAGTTTCAAAAAACCTTACATCTTTGCACAATACTTTATTTTTTGCAATTTTTAGTAAAAATTTCCAAAGTGAACAAAAAAAAGATACTGTATAAAACACAGTGGACATTAAACTGACAGTAGTATTAGCTCTCATTTGTCTTGATCTTTTCATTTTTACCACATCTCGATTTGCAGTGGAAAGAGTTCAGTGCACGTATCTTTTCAGAAAACATTTAACTTAGACTCAAAATAAAATAAGGCAGTGTACACCTGCCAAAACCCTACCACAGGATAACATTACAAGCAAAAAATTTACATGTTCCAAAGTCTACCACGCTCAAGAAGTTACTAAGAACTCTTGCAGAATAAAAGTCACCATTGTAGAAAGGCAAACCCACTTCCAACCTTTGCACAGTCCAAAAACAAAGGCATTGAAATGATTTAAAAGCAATTTCTTACATCTCTACCTACTTGTTTTAGAATTATTTATAGTCTATCTGGGGATTCATGTACAAAATTTGTCTCTAAATCATGTACAAAAAGCTGTATTTTGAAAAAGTCACCACATACTGTACAAGTTTACAAGGAAGAGATCCCATTATTTTCTCTAGCATTTTTGGCCTTGCTGGCTTGCGTCACATTATGAGAATGATTGTGTAAACCTTATACTCTTAAGAAAAAAGGAAAAAAAAATTCCAAAACACAGAAATCATTTCAACTTTCCCTAAATTTGCCTCCTATACGAAGCCAGGAAAATCATAGCTGTTTACTTCTAATTTAAGTAATGCAGTTGGAAAACAGAAGCAATAAATATGTCACAAGCTTAAATTGTTTTGTAATGCCCCCTTCCATTTCCTGCATAGCAATAAGCCTGTTAATATTTTGCTTTCTCTTTCTTTAAAAATGCCAATTATTTACATCTGCTTAAAAAATAAACTTGGAATGGGACATTGTGCTGTTTCATGTTCACTGTGGTTAAAATATTTAACGGCAAAAAATGTCAGATGCCTATCTACAACTTTAAGTTACTAGCTGAGCACATTACTCATTCTTAGTGGTTACCGATGATCAGTGATGATATGCTGAAAAAAGTTCAAATACCTTGATAAAGACACAGCTTTTCTTTTCCATACCAGACAAAAACATAATTAGCATATTTTAGATATATGGAAAACACAAACAAGTGAGCTACAGATAAAAAGAATCATCTCACTGACATAATTCCTACCAAAACATGAGTAAAATTTCACCTATCAATTCAAAAAATGGAATTGGATCAGAAAGTTTAAATTATGGAAGCAGAAACCACGTTTCCACAGAGAGCTCGGGAGAACACTGCTCGCGCCCAGTCTGCATGACGCATGGCCGTGTTCTTCAGCAAGGTCCCTCGTGCTCACAGCAGCCATTGGATAAAGGAAAAATGACCCAAGAACCAACTGTGTCATTAGAAAAAGGAACATTGATTCTCATCTCAAAACTGCCTGTGTAAAGCATTACAGAATCCTGGACCACTGAATACCACCATTCTCTGTTATCCTGAGTATGTCAATTAAACAGTAATTTTTCATTAAGAGCGGAGAAATTTTATAATACAAAGAAACATCCATATTGCAATTTGTTTACCATTGCACAAAGGAGTACAGTGCACGTAGGAAATACATGTCTGCACGGAACAAGGTATGTACATTGGCAAGCGATGTCTCCAATGCTGAGGTGGTCGAGCCTCCACGCCTTGATTGGCAGTTGAAAAAAATATATATATTTCAATTTTGATAAAAGTTTATCCAGAGCCAAGTTTGACTGCAAGTGAAGAAAATGCAGCAACGAAGAACAGGGAGCACGGGGCACATAATAGTATTCTAAGACTTTGTGCCATTAGGTTAAAAATATCTGTCCATAAGAAAATTGGGTTCCTTTCCACCCCCCCCCCCCAACTGGAATTTTCAGGCTTTAAAATTTAAGTGATTCCACTTGGTCTGAGGACATGCTCTCTTGCCATTTTTGTCTTCAACTATTATTTGTGAGGGTTTAGTTTGGAGATGATGACTTAACAGGTTTCTCTTTGGAGTGAAGTTTTCCCACTGTAGGCACTAGGAAGAACCAAGGCAAAGCTGCAGTTAGCGTCTCATGTGTCCCATCTGGTAACTCTCCCGCGGCCTCTGGCGCTGGGGCTGCTGAATGGGCTGTGGAGGTCTCCTCCTCTTTAAAGTGCCTGTCATCAAAAACAGAAGCGAACTGTTCATGTCAATCTTCTTTCTTTGGGTGGTCTTGGAGAATGAACTCAAGGTCCTCATACTGAGCTACATCCCCGGCCACTTTTTAAATTTTATTTTGAGACAGGGACTCACTAAGTCACTAAAATGCCCAGGCTGGGCTCATATTTGCAATCCACCTGCCTTCTGGGATTATAGACATGTGGCACCACGCCCAGTCCACAATGAACTTTGTAATCTTTAAAAGTAAGGCTGTTCTTTCAAGAAGAAGGATTACAGATTAGCACTATCTAACAGCAATACACAGCTTATAATTTTCTGGTAACTGCTGTGTGTCATGGCGCTTGCCTGTAATCCCAGCACTTGGGAGGCTGAGGCAGGAGGATCGTCAGGAGTCGAGGCCAGCCTGGGCTACAAAGTGAGTTTAAGACCAGCCTGAACTACATAGTGAGACCCTGTGCCCCCCCCCAAAAATCCTAGTAACCATAAAAAATATAAAAGAAACAGATGAAATAATTTTAATATTTATTTCACTTAACCCAATATAGTAAAAATATTACCAATGTCAACATGTACTCAATATTTAAAGTACTACTGAAATATTTCATGTTTTAATAGCAAGTTTTCAAAGCCTGGTACATATTTATATAAACAGCACATCTCAGTTGAGACCAGATGCACGGCAGCCACCATATGAAGCAGATAAATCTAGATAAGCATCATCGATTCCAAGTTCAGAGCCCACTAGGAAGACCCAGGGTACCAACATCTGAGCCGGTGACAGCCACTGCAACGTGGGGCCTGTTCTGTGTAACAAGAATCGCAGCTAACGCTTAAGGACTGTTAAGAGATGATCACTCCCATAAAATGCTTAGCTCTTCTGTAAGCGTTCAACAGATAGCTAGCTTTTAAAGGTGCTATTTCCTAAAAATGACATCAATACACAAGTAAATTGTTTCACTAATGAAGACCAAAATTGGTCAAGGTATCTAAAAAGTATCCTGTGGCCCTTGGAAATCCCTTCCAAGTTACATAAGTTCCAGAACACTAATGATTGTGAATTTAAGAAAAGTGGTATCAAAATCAAATTCCTCTGATGCCCCATAAAATACTGTGCCTGGCATGGCCTCTGGGCTCTCTTGCCTCCAAACAGGCAAAAGCCAGGGAACAAATGAGAGAAGACAGGAAGGAGGAAAGACCTCTACTGTGAACTAGGCTATGAGGCTGCAGCAAGGCCTCTGAGAAGCAGGAGGGAACCCTGCCTCAGTCCACACCCCTGAACTGCAAGGGACAGGGTCTGGAGGGCAGTGTAAAGGCCACAACTACTTTGAAAACAGGAGGACTAGACAGATGAGGACTAAATAATCTGGAGCAGTTGTCTCCTCCCCTGCAACCCTCCAAGGGCCCAGAGCAAAACCAAAGAGGGTCTCTCCCCAAAGCCGTGTCTCCGGAGAGGTAAATGCGGGAGACTGTGCTGCGGAGCTGTTCAGGGATGGAGACTGCGTGACTGATTCTGTGGAGGCTGAAGCCACTTCCCCAAGACGCTCCTGCAGAGCAGTGTCTGGATCCTCCAAGTCTCAGCCCTGGGGACTCAATCAACCCTGCCAGGAAGTATTTCAAGTGCATGGACATTAAAAACAGTTAACAGAACCATTAAAATAGGAAGACCAAGCATTCAAAAGTATCATTAACTACCAAAATAAAAACAAAAGAAGGTTAGAATACAAAACAAAAACAAGAAAACAAAAAACCAAGCAAAAATCAAAGTTTCTAGTTTCATGTGTTTTTGGACATGCAAGATTAGCATTAAAACAGCAGTCATTAGCTAGAATCCACTGATAAGAAGAACTTAAACATCAACTAAATCATTTACATCTGGTAATTCCATACTACAGGAGAAAGTTCTATAAAATTGGTTACTATGGACCCACAGATAATGTCATCTGCAAAATGGTTTGAGGCTACATGAACACACGCTTTACTCTGACGTCCTTACCTGGAAGTGGTTTAGGAGGAGGCAACTTTGGGTTACTGCTAGGAGTGTGGACGCTGCACACCTTGATGAACCCCGCCATCAGCATGATCAGGGCGATCCCCATGAGCAACACTGCCCACCAATGCGCCTACAAATAAACAGTTTCCTGCTGAATTGTTTAGGATACAAACTATGGAACAGAATATACATAAAGGATATATATAAAGAACACTGGTTGGTTGGAGAGTGTGTGTATGTATATATAGTGTGCACACATATATTAACTGTTTAAATATAAAAAAGTTCAAAGGAGACAAGAGAAATCATTCATAACTTCACCTCCCCGAGATTTACCCATTCACTCTTCCTGTCTCTTTCTATACATAAAACTAAATGTTATACACACAAACAAACACACATGCAAAACTGGGTCACCTCGCATATAGTTTACACTGTTTTCTCACATGAGTATTTTTTGGTTTAAATATTTCCTTTGTTTTTTGTTTCTTATGCTTACTGACTGTACGTTGTTTTTATATTCCCTGTGGCTTAGAAAGCATGTAACTTGCTTTAAATTCTACTAATGGATAGATTTTGAAAATACTCTTTAACCTGTAATATTTTATTATCAAAGTTAAGACTGGAATCCTCTCCCCCTCCTTTTTTTGTTTTTTTTCTGGTGTTGGGGACAGAATCTTGCTATATAGCTCAGGCTAGCCTTGAATTCACTTCTGTATGTAGTTCAAGGATTACATTTGTACACCACCACACCTGGAAGAATTCTCTTTCGAGGGCTCCTCCTTTTCTTCTTTCTTTCGTTTGCGGGGGAGGAAGGCTGCTGGCAAAGGGACGCAGGGCCTTGTGCACCAGCTACACGCCCCACACTAAGCAACACCTCCCGCCCCTTTCTTTACCTAGGTCACTAGGAATCTGAGACCCAGACTACTGTTATGGAAATATTCTTATATATCTGTTCCTTATATTTATCTTTTCTCATTGATTCATTTATAGTTAAATGCCTTTTAATAGGAAAAATGGAAGATATACACACTGAAGTTTACCCAGTCTGAGAAGGAAGCAAAAGCTTCACTTACACCATATTAAATAAATCAATTAGCCAAACAAAAACTTTTCAAAAATTACTATTAGAATAATCTTATTTATAAGAAAATTATTATTTCTATTCTTAATAAATTCCATTTTGCAACTGCAAATATTCAAGCCATTTCAAGACAGCATGCATTAATAAACATTTTGTAACTAAAACATTTACAACTTTAAAACTGAAGTTTCACATTGGCTTAACATAGATTGTTATAATACACAGCTACTGCTAATTATTTCTGGTAAAACTCTCATTGAAAAAATTTTTCTATGATCTAAAGTCTTAAAACAATCAGCCTACTGCCTCTGTCTGTACTGTTTACCCAGCAATGATGACGCATAGATACAAAAATGTATATTGTGACAAAATACCCCCAGTCACTTTTTCTGTGTGTATAAATTCTTCCCCTGTTACAGAAAGGTTGCAAGAACAGTACAGCTTCTGAACACCTGGCGAGGCTGAGAGTGAGCTGCCCTCACAGACAGCGAGAATACAGACCAAACTCAGGAGTTAGCGATGGCACCGCGCTGCCACTCAGCCCCCCACCTCAGCACCCACACAAACTCTGCCGTTTGTCGCAATTCCATGGGGCTCGAGTTGCAGGCTATGTGAGCTGCTGTTTCTCAGCTGCCATGTCCCTCAGTCTGGAAAGGTGCCACAGTCTGTCTTTGACACTTCGGAAGATTGCACAGCGGTTATCTGGAATGGGACCCCCCCCACTGAGTTTCTCTGCTGTTTCTTTATTATTAGAGTCAGATTGTGCATCCTTTGATAAGAAGATCACAGAATGAGGGGTTCTTCTCATTGCATCCTATCAGGCAACTCATGAGTCTGCTTTCAACTCTGGTCAAAATGTTATCTGCCAAACCGTGTCACAGAGAGACCTTTTCTCTTCTGGCATCAGTGAGCATTTCGTAAAGACATAATTTGGAACTATGTAAATATCCTGTTCTTCGTCAAACTCGATTCATTCATATGCTCACTCCTACTGTGTGCAGTGGGTTATATATGGCCAGCCCACTGCTGTGATATCATGTTTTTTGGACATGTCCCCTTCCTTCCTTGAGCACTTTCTTTCTGGCACAAGTCTCAGAGTCACCCTGTTCTTCTGCCCCATCCCTGCCCTGGACCCAGCATCTTTCTGCTGAGCCCTGCGTCCTTTCCATCCTGCTCTTGCTATGCAGACACTCCTCACTCCACTCACAGCTGACATCCCAGGCCAGCTGCCCCACAACAAGGGTGGCAGGGAGGGCTCCCCCTGCCTGGGCCCTGACCCCCTGTACAGTTAGTCTCCCCAGTCCACCCCTCCCAACCTCCTCAGTCTCTGACGCCTATGGTGTGCTTTCCATTCTAGCTAGACATCCCCAAGAGCTCCATGCACTCAAGTGGGGGCCAAGAGGACACTACAGCTGGCTTGCTGGGGGGTGGGGAGGGTGTTCTGGTCGGAAGGGTGCATCTCCCTCCCAGCTCCTGCCTTTACTCCCTTCACTCTCTGCTTCCTGGCCACCAGGATGTGACCATGCTGCCAACCACGCAAGGACTGAGCCCAAACACACCTTGCCCCCTTCAAGAGGTGGGTCAGTCAAGAGAAAGTGACTGAGACACCTACCTTGCTTGGCCTCCTCTAATGTCTTCAAGAATGAACTGCTCAATAAAGGAGGAGGGCCGGGGATTTAGCTCAGTGGTTCTGGTGCTTGCCTTGCAAGCACAAGGTCCCAAGTTCAATCCCCAGTACCAAAAACAAGAAGAAGAAGAAAGGAGAAGGAATGGAGAAGGGAAAGAGGAGAGAGATGTATTTTCATTCCAAAAGCAAACAGAACAATTTACACTTAAGTGCAGTCTTACACAATCCTCAGATTAGATTTCTGTTTAGGAGTCCCACAGCCACTCTCCTTCTCTTTAGTTTGATTCTGCAATCTGCGAAAAGTGGCTCCTGTTTGTCCCTCTTGTCACCCATAATTGTAAGAACTGACTGCAACTCAAATGCATACCAGGCAGGTATCGTGACCTTACTGCTGAAACACTGGATTGTTCAAGAGAAGCTACAAACCTCAATTTTTACGTGAAATGTATTTTTAATTGCTGCTAACTCATTTAAAATCTGTAAAAACAATGTGTGTGTGGACAGGTTAACAGGGCTAAACCTGGACTGGAAAACACCAAGTTTACAAATTATTTTTTTTTTGGTACTGGGGATCAAACTCAGAGCCTTGCACTTGCAAGGTGAGCAGTGGCACCACTGAGCTAAATCCCTGGCCCTACAAACTACTTTTTTTTTTTTTTGCAAACTACTTTTTAAAAGCCACTTCTTGTATCCTACTGAGATTGTCAGACTTAGAATAAAATTATTTAGAATAAAATAAAATTTTGTTCCCATATAAAATAATATCAGTGCTCTACTCTCCCTGGTAATCTCAGACGATATTCCCTTTTCCTGATTATTTAAATTTTCCATGGACTCCTGTTTTGTTTTTGTTTTTATTCACCCTCAAATAACAGACCAGCTATTATCAAGCGCCAGAGTACAGGACTTCCTCCCCCCAGTCTGTTAAAATTGAGCAGAACCATTCTGAGCAATGCAGGAAATTTAGCATCCCTGGTTCCATCTCTCAAATGCCTCTGTTACTCTGATAACCTCTGCACATTTCCAAATGTCCTCTGGGGAGGCAGCATCAGTTGGAACACAGTCCAGGACCTGAGAGCTCTGAGATAACAGCTCATGTTGTGAGGAGATGCCTCTGCCCCTAACACTGCCACCACTAACACAAAGCCTTCCTACTCTTCCTGGCTCACAGCCACCTTCCAAATGGCCAACCGTGGCAAGACTACAGAAGGAGTACAAGAGGAGTACAGAGCTGACCCTGTGGCTCCTTTATCAGAACTCTTCCTCAAAAGGTTCCTCCCTAAGATCTCCAAGATACAACATTAAGTAAGAAACAGAAAAAACAAAAACAGAAGTAAAACCTGGTTACACAACAAGGTACAGTCAAATATATGCAATACGACGCCCTTGATCTTTTCCTTCAGTGTATATAATCCATCTCGGGAAGACTGGATCCAGAGTGAAAAGAAGGCTTACTTCTGAACATGTTACTCTGTCAAATAAGAACCATCAAACTTTTCAAAAGAAAGCAGTAACAAGAACATCCTAGTTTGTAAGCTTCATACTCTTAGGACTTCTCCATGTCCCCCTCCTCTCCTCTGCACACCTCTGGACCCCCTGCTTTTAGTCCCGAGGGCTCAGCTCTGGCATCACTTTCTCCAAGAGGGTTTCCTTGGAGCGGGGCCTCTTGCAGAGTGCTTGCCTGGCATGCGCGTGGCCCTGATGTCGATCCCTAGCACCACACCAAGACAAAGCCACACAGTCCACAGGCTCTCCTACTCTCTGAAAACAGTGTACAAAACTGAAAATATGTTTCTATGTGCCTGTATCTCTATCTCTAACTGGACTGTAAATTTCCTGACCTATATCCTTCCATCTTATCCCTAGTATAAACAGAACAAAACAAGACAAAACAAAACTGTGAAACCAGTTACTGCAGGTGAGTAATTTTTCCAAATATTGACCTCAAACTAGCTAATGGTCCATTTACTTCTCGTTTGCCTACTGTAGATAAATAACGTGACCCAGATCTTACAAAAGAGTCTCTAAAAACTGTTTGTGATACTGCTAGTTTTTCAGTACCTACACAGCAGAAATAAAGAGCAAAGTAAGCAGTATAGCTGTAAGAGAAAAAGAGTGGAGCAAAAAAGCTTGGCTTTAACTGTAGTTGAAACCTTGTTGAAAATAAAGATCAGGGGCCGGAGATTTAGCTCAGTGCTTTCGCTGCCTGCTGCGCAAGCGCAAGGACCCGAGTTCGATCCCTGGTACCAAAAGAAAAAAAGAAAATAAAGATCAAAAGTATCTAGTCCCAGGTAGATGTGGTGGCACAGCATGTAATCCCAACTACCTTGGGAGGCTGAGGCAGGAGAATCAGA